>NC_086449.1:748515234-748848568 GCF_028390025.1 Pseudophryne corroboree
CATCACCAGTATATGCTCTAAGCATCACCTACATAACTCCTCGCTCTCAAGCTACAGTTTGCATTCCAGCATTATTAACACAGCTCTTCAGTGCATTGGTGTGGTAAAGGACTCACCATCTCCAGGTCCTTTAAGACTGTTCTATTGTACCACACCTAGAGACTTCCTATGTGCATCTCTGAGAGCTGTGACTTGTCATCCTGTTACCATACTGCTAACTGTCGCTATCATTTGTGAGCTGAGTTCATTTAATAAACCTGTTGAACATATCCTCTGTTGTCGTGCTCACGCCTTCGGGCTTTAGGTACTGCAGGTTCACGCATGTCCAGGAGTTCTATCTGGCCTCTCACATTTAAGTATACCTCAGCCCCTACAACTGATGCTTCCAATAGTGAGCACCAGCCCTCAGTTGTGACAAACCCAAGCATTATGAGATCCCTCAGCATCAGTAGTATCTAAACAGCAACCTCCCATTTCTGCTGCCGTTGTTCCTCCAAAACCCTGGACTCCATGGCAAGTACTGCAAGAGGGGGTGCAGAATTTTAGGCAACAGTAAGAAGAGGAATGTGGTGGCACAATTACCTTCAGCATTACTGCAATCAGCTACTTTCACACATAGATAGACAGTTGTCATCATTATCCTTTATTTTTACCCGTGTATGACCCCAAGCAAATAATATGGTTTTCCTGCATATGCATCTATTTGCCAGTCTGTTTCTGTTTACAACTACAATACTGTAACCTAACTGTAAACTAGCTTCTCCATAAATCTAGATGTTATCCTATATTACAGTATGATCTGAGTCTAGGAAACTGTTCAGTCATCCGCAGTTTCCCTGAGGTGCAGGAGAGAAGTAAGCATTTTCTCTTTACTAGCCAGGGTGGATAATTCTAATATTATCAAAATCACTGACATTATCCTTTCCACCAGTGGCAGCTCCAGAGGTGAAGCTGCAGCGCAGTCCAGAATTCAAATAGGGGAACCACACCAACTGCCAGCGAGTCTTGGCCGGTGATCTTTGGCAGTGTTTGGGGTGGCATTGGTGTGGCTCCCCTCTTTGGATTTTGGACTGTGCTGTACCTCTGGAGCCGTCACTGCTTACCACCAACAAATGTATTTTGTGCATTGAGCGTGCCTCCTCAATACAGTTAGGAGAGACTGGTTAAGATCATGTTCCACCCACACTCTTTTGTGACATAAAAACTGTGTTTTGTGTTATTTCTTCTAGGAGAATTAGAACTTTTTTTCATCAATTTCACCATGTAATATGACTAATGGACTGTCTGGAAACATTTTATTTGGAGTTTAAATGTTTCCTACCATAAATCTTAAAGTTTTCAACAGTCTGGAGCTAATAATCATCTTAACACAGGTTCTCTCTCTGTACTGGACTTTCCGTTCTATATTCCTCTTGCATGTACATAAATCTGTATGTGTCTATTGGCACTCCCTCCTAAGTCTTTCATTATCCACCTCTATTATGGCTTCCTTGTAGTTAGAGACCAGTGATAGCCAAACACACAGGGGTAAATTTACTAAGATTCGTATTTTCCCGTTTCAGGTCAAAGTTCAATCACGAATGACATCGAAAGTGTAAAACTGCAACTTTTTGAATTTATTACGACTAATTTACTAAGCTGTCGTATTCGGGTTTTTCTTTTGTTCCGATGTCGATGTCATTCGTGGTTTTTTTTTCTATTTTTACGGCAGTGATTAGCAAAACACTGCCGACTTTTTTACAATGAATCTCGGCCGGATCTGTGTGATCCGTGCTGGGGATTTTTTTTTTTGTTTTTTTTAAATTAAACACTGCAAAATATTTAAAAAAAAATTGCGTGGGGTCCCCCCTCCTAAGCATAACCAGCCTCGGGCTCTTTGAGCCGATCCTGGTTGCAGAAATATGGGGGAAAAATTGACAGGGGTTCCCCCATATTTAAGCAACCAGCATCGGGCTCTGCGCCTGGTCCTGGTTCCAAAAATACGGGGGACAAAAAGAGTAGGGGTCCCCCGTATTTTTAAAACCAGCACCGGGCTCCACTAGCTGAACAGATAATGCCACAGCCGGGGGTCACTTTGATATAGTGCCCTGCGGCCATGGCATCAAAAATCCAACTAGTCACCCCTGGCCGGGGTACCCTGGGGGAGTGGGGACCCCTTCAATCAAGGGGTCCCCCCCCCAGCCACCCAAGGGCCAGAGGTGAAGCCCGAGGCTGCCCCCCCCCATCCAATGGGCTGCGGATGGGGAGGCTGATAGCCTTTTGTGATAATGAAAAGATATTGTTTTTAGTAGCAGTACTACAAGTCCCAGCAAGCCTCCCCCGCATGCTGGTACTTGGAGAACCACAAGTACCAGCATGCGGCGGAAAAACGGGCCCGCTGGTACCTGTAGTACTACTACTAAAAAAATACCCAAATAAACACAAGACACACACACCGTGAAAGTATAATTTTATTACATACATACACACATACATACATACATACATACTTACCTTATGTTCCCACGCAGGTCGGTCCTCTTCTCCAGTAGAATCCAAGGGGTACCTGTTGAAGAAATTATACTCACGAGATCCAGGGGCCCAGGGTCCTCGGAGAAATCCTTTGTAATCCACGTACTTGAAAAAAAAAAAAAAAACGCTTACCCGAGCCACGCACTAAAAGGGGACCCATGTTTGCACATGGATCCCCTTTTCCCGACTGCCAGAAAACCCACTCTGACTGATGTCTAAGTGGGTTTCCTCAGCCAATCAGGGAGCGCCACGTTGTAGCACTCTCCTGATCGGCTGTGTGCTCCTGTCCTGACTGACAGGCAGCACACGGCAGTGTTACAATGTAGCGCCTATGCGCTCCATTGTAACCAATGGTGGGAACTTTCTGCCCTGCGGTTGACCTAAAGTGACGTCACCGCTGAGCAGAAAGTTCCCAGCATTGGTTACAATGTAGCGCATAGGCGCTACATTGTAACACTGCCGTGTGCTGCCTGTCAGTCAGGACAGGAGCACACAGCCGATCAGGAGAGTGCTACAACGTGGCGCTCCCTGATTGGCTGAGGAAACCCACTTAGACATCAGTCAGAGTGGGTTTTCTGGCAGTCGGGAAAAGGGGATCCATGTGCAAACATGGGTCCCCTTTTAGTGCGTGGCTCGGGTAAGCGGTTTTTTTTTTTTTTTTCAAGTACGTGGATTACAAAGGATTTCTCCGAGGACCCTGGGCCCCTGGATCTCGTGAGTATAATTTCTTAAACAGGTACCCCTTGGATTCTACTGGAGAAGAGGACCGACCTGCGTGGGAACATAAGGTAAGTATGTATGTATGTGTGTATGTATGTAATAAAATTATACTTTCACGGTGTGTGTGTCTTGTGTTTTTTTGGGTATTTTTTTAGTAGTAGTACTACAGGTACCAGCGGGCCCGTTTTTCCGCCGCATGCTGGTACTTGTGGTTCTCCAAGTACCAGCATGCGGGGGAGGCTTGCTGGGACTTGTAGTACTGCTACTAAAAACAATATCTTTTCATTATCACAAAAGGCTATCAGCCTCCCCATCCGCAGCCCATTGGATGGGGGGGGACAGCCTCGGGCTTCACCCCTGGCCCTTGGGTGGCTGGGGGGGGGGGGACCCCTTGATTGAAGGGGTCCCCACTCCCCCAGGGTACCCCAGCCAGGGGTGACTAGTTGGATTTTTGATGCCACGGCCGCAGGGCACTATATCAAAGTGACCCCCGGCTGTGGCATTATCTGTCCAGCTAGTGGAGCCCGGTGCTGGTTTTAAAAATACGGGGGACCCCTACTCTTTTTGTCCCCCGTATTTTTGGAACCAGGACCAGGCGCAGAGCCCGATGCTGGTTGCTTAAATATGGGGGAACCCCTGTCAATTTTTTCCCCATATTTCTGCAACCAGGATCGGCTCAAAGAGCCCGAGGCTGGTTATGCTTAGGAGGGGGGACCCCACGCAATTTTTTTTAATAAAATAACAACTTTCCCACCCCTTCCCACTGATATACATGCACAGATCTCATGGATCCCTGCATGCCTATCCAATCACGGGAAAAAAAAGTAGGTCTGTTTTTTTTTAGCACTTTTTTACGAGTTGTAATTTTTCACGGCAGTGTTTGTTTTTTTTTTGCTGTGCACTTCTTAGTAAATGACCGAGATTCATACTTAAACAGCCGCGTTTTGACCGATGGTGTATTCATTCGTGATTTTTTTCTTGGACTTCAAAATATTACGAATGCCCTCATCACTGCCGTGATTATTGCTTAGTAAATTACCGAGATGACACTTTGATGAAAAAACGGCATCTCGGTCAAAATCGGGAGCTTAGTAAATTTACCCCACAGTATCTCTTTCAACTTGGACCTGCTTCTAAAAACTTTTCATCCTATCCCCAATACCATCTCATCTCAACATGGTCTGGCACAGCTGAAATTTCCCCTGTGCCTCACTAACTTTATTGCAGGCCAACAAATAAAAAATCTTGAATGATTTTACTAATATAAGGGTATCAACATTTGCAAATGTACGGACTTACAATTCTTTAAAAACAAAGCTTTTTTTAACATTCTTTATTTAATGAAAAATACATTGGTATAATACCCATATTTACAATGTAAATGGGGAACCCCAAAAAGTGTAACATAATACCGAAAAAAATGTTGGCCAAATGGGCCCATAGAGCAAAAATTAATTCCAAAATATTTATTACTCATCATTGACCAATTTATTGACTCAGTAACCCAGAACGTGCGACCTATAAACTAGGTTGAAGAACAGTTTGAAGAGAAGTGAGATAAATGCTTTACGTCTTGTATCAGATGCAGACTAGAGTCTACAAATTATTTCCAAACGTTGCTCCGTTGTCCTGGAGAAGTTGTCAGTCTCTTGTTTCTTTCTTTCTTTCAGACATGTTTGTCCTGCCCTACCATAATTTACTTCAGAAGTCCATAATCTAAATGTATTAATATCATATCTACTAATTTCCTTCTAGACTCTAAATACATATTCTTACCGCTCTCCCCTTCCCTGCTCGGCCAAACATTGGAGAAACAGAATCCTCTAATGGTTAGAGTCTAACCTAACGGTTTACCTTTGAGAAAAAGGAACATTTGTGAAATGGAGCTTATGGCTAGCATAATGAGAAATTCTGCTGTATCCTTTTACAAAACCTGAGCGATATTGACGCAATTCAATAATATTCTTGCTTATCAATTCTAGAACACTAATACTTCACTGACTTAACAGAATAAGCTCTAAATTGTATATCCAAGAAAATAAAACCAGAGGATATACAAATATTTTGTTGATACTAGACACCACACGAAGGGCCTTATTCAGGGTTGTTTCAAACCAAAAAAGCACATTAATAGGCAAAACCAAGTTGCACTGCAGGTAGGACAGATGTAACGTGCAGAGAGATTTAGATTTGGGTGGGGTGTAGAGGCGTAACTAAGGGGGGGTCGAGCAGGGCATCATGCCCACTCGTCCCCCATTATTGCTCTGCCGGCCCCAGTGGCGGATTTAAAAGGGGGAAGAAACCTACTTATTTGAAAAGCCAGCGCCAGTACTTCCGCGGTGGCAGTGGCGCTCACCAGCCAATCCGAGGCAGATGCTTCTGACGCACCCCCCACCACCTGATCTGGAATTGGAATTGTTATGTTGGCGGCGGTGCGGAACGCGAGCCCGGGCCACCGAGGTGAACATGACATTTGCTGTGATGGCGGAAAACCCAGTGTCCTTCCAGGGGCTTGAAGAGCAGAGTGAGGACCAAGGAGGTGGGGAACAACTGAGAGTGGGAGACGTACTGCCTGGACTACACTTCCCATCACGCCCCGCGCAGCCTGGGCTCGCTGCTTTCGCTAGCTGGCTGCTAGTGTCTCCACCAAAGCTTCTTCTACTTGTCCAGCCAGCACCCGGGTCACCCGAGGGAGTCGCCGGCCCGCCCTGGAGTGAAGTCACGGAACAGGTGCGTGTGATAGCGACCTCTCCGCATCTGTGTATCTGGCACTGAGGGGCACTGTGTATCTGGCACTGAGGGGCACTGTGTATCTGGCACTGGCACTGTGTACCTGGCACTGTGGGGCACTGTGTATCTGGCACTGAGGGGCACTGTGTATCTGGCACTGTGGGGCACTGTGTATCTAGCAGCGAGGGGCACTGTGTAACTGGCACTGAGGGGCACTGTGTATCTGGCACTGAGGGGCACTGTGTATCTGGCACTGAGGGGCACTGTGTATCTGGCACTGGCACTGTGTATCTGGCACTGAGGGGCACTGTGTATCTGGCACTGGCACTGTGTATCTGGCACTGTGGGGCACTGTGTACCTGGCACTGTGGGGCACTGTGCATCTGGCACTGTGGGGCACTGTGTATCTGGCACTGTGGAGCACTGTGTAACTGGCACTGAGGGGCAGAGGCGTAACTAAGAGGGGTCGAGGCCCAGGCCCAGCAGAAGGGGGCGCCGCCGGCCAAGGCATCGTACCTGCTTGACCCCCCTTAGTTACCTCGCCTGCCGCCACCGTCATTGCACTGCTGCTGCCGTCCGTCCTCCCCACTACGCCGCCGAGCTACACCCGCTGTGGACGTGGTGCTCGGCGGTGATTGAGCTGCTGCTGGGAGGGAGCTTGACTGCGGCACCAACGTCACGCTCCCTGCTGCTCGGCCACCCCTGCTCCGGACTTGCAGACTCCCTGGCTCCCGGCTCCCAGCTGAAGGTGAGAGGGGGGGTAAAATAACACAAACACAAAAACACACACTATCTCTCTGAAGGGGGGAGGGGGACACCAATACCCCCTTTTACACCGCCAGCATATAACACAGGTTATTGCACATGAGCGCGCGTAACCCGTGTTGCTGGCTGGTGTAAAAGGGTCGAGTGACCCGGTATTCCAACTCGGGAAGTTTTTGCAGGGTTGAACACGTGTTCAACCCGGCAAACTGAGCAGTGTAAACGGTAGCCGGGTCGATGCGACCCAGCTTCCCATTTACACTCTATGTGCGAGCAGCACTTGGAGATCATGTGATCTCCAAGCGCCACCCCTGTCGCGTCACCGGCAACGTCACCAACCCGGCAATTGGCCGGGATGGTGACACCGGTATAAAAGGGGGCTGATGCGGGTCGCAGCCGGGTAGCTCCCGTGTCAGGCTCCCGACTGCGACACGCTTTATTAGGTCTAAAAGCGGTATAAGAGAAACATAATGAAGGGCAGGTCCGAATTAAGGCTTGTGGGGGCCCCAATGCAACAAATTTGTGGGGGGCCCCATCAATAAATATTAAGGCCACCCACCAGTGGCGTAACTAGTGGGTGCGAGCAGGGCACGTGCTGTGGGCATCATGGCAGACCCAGCAGAGGGGAAGCCACCGGCACCTGCACGGCCCGCTCGCATCACTGTGACCACTTCCACCAGAACTCCGGCCGTCCTCCTCACCCTCCACAATCATGGTGCCCCCGAGCCGCCCGCCCGCCATGTCTTCTTGCTGCTGGGAGCATGCTCCCTTTTTATTTAACGGCGTGCCGAACCAGGGGGGTAATTCAGACCTGATCGCTGCTGTGCGTTTTCGCACAGCGGGCGATCATGTCTGTACTGCGCATGCATATGCACCGCAATGCGCCAGCGCATCGGACAACTGCACTGGGCATCGTTGCATAGCGACGGGATGGTGCGAAAAAAGCAATCGCACGGGCGATCGCAAGGTGATTGACAGGAAGGGAGGACACACACACAGAGACACCGTACAGTGGTGTGCTGAATGACGACGCACGGGGAGGTGATGGTGTTCTGAGTGACGTCGCAGGAGGTGATGGTGTGGCTGAGAGATGATGCAGGGGGAGGTGATGGTGTGGCTGAGAGATGATGCAGGGGGAGGTGATGGTGTGACTGAGAGACGCAGGGGGCAGGATGTGACTCAGGGGGAAGGGTATGAGTCTGGTTGAACCACTGTTGTATGATGCTGACCTTGTTAATATTCCTACACAAACAGGCATCTTCCAGACGATGTGATCTCCTACATGAATAGTGAATACCGACTGAAGACGCCGTCTGCCTCAGAGGATACATTTCTTCAGAGGTTCCATATTGTGAGAAACCATCATACAGGTAAGGTACATGTTGAATTGAAAAGAACGTTCCCAGCGTGGCGTGAAAACAGGTGGAGTGTCATGCCGGCACACCTCATTTTCAGTGGCCACGCCCCTTCTGGTATGTGACCACGCCCATCTTTCGGCGCGCGCACGCAGCTACTTTATAGGGCTTTTTTTTTTGGGGGGGGGGGGGGGCATTCTTAATCTTGCCCTGGGCTCCAAAAACCCTAGTTACGCCTCTGGTGGGGTGTGTTCAAATTGAACTCTAAATTGCAGTGTAAAAATAAATCAGACAGTATTTACTATGCACAGAAATAATATACAGATGTATCCACATACACCTCTCCTATGACCTGCCATGTATGGCACGGCTTGGCATGCAATAGACTCAGAGGTTTAGCCATGATTTTTCTTAATTTGCTTCTTTAATATGCTACTTTATACATTTATAGCAAACATAAATTGCTAAAATCAATCCACTCGCTACTCGTAGAAAAAGCTTAGCCATGCTATAATGGCTATAATACATGGGTTCGATTCCCACCATGGCCCTAACGGTGTGGAGTTTGTATATTCTCCCGGTGCTCCGGTTTCCTCCCACAATCCAAAAATATACTGGTAGGTTAATTGGCTCCCAAAGCAAATTAACCCTAGCATGAATGTGTGTGCGTGTACATGTGGTAGGTAAAATAGATTGTAAGCTCCACTGGCGGCGGGACTCCTGCCGTCGAAGCCAGGCTGCGCTGGCAGGAGTCATCCACAGTTTCTGCAACCACGCTGTAATTGCATTGCGATCGCAATTACACCATGATCGCAGTAGATTGGCGGTGGGTAGCATGCTGGGCGGCCTTCCCCAGCGATGGGCCGCTCCAGAATGCGATTGAAAGGATTGCAGATTACGCTAAAAAGCTGAATCTGCAATTCTTACTGAATTAGGCACCTACAGTATGTGCGTTGTTTTTGATGTCTGTAAAGCACCTTGAGTCCTGTTGGAAAAAGAGCGCTATATGAATAAAATTATTATTATTTTCCCCAACGTTTTACAGACTATCCAATTAGATCACCTGTGGAAGAAAATACATTTTCTCACTAAAACACACAGGTTCAGTGGAACCTGTGTGTTTTCGCTGGCTGCAGCCCTGTTTTTTGCACAAAAACGGGGCTGTTTTTGAGGATTTGGTTTTGCCTGCCGACTTTTCGCAGCTAATTGGAAAGCCACCAGCGAAGCAATTACCTGCAGTCAATGGGGGTCATTCCGAGTTGATCGCTCGCTAGCAGTTTTTAGCAGCCGTGCAAATGCTATGCCGCCGCCCACTGGGAGTGTATTTTAGCTTAGCAGAAATGTGAACGTTTTTATCGCAGAGCGCCTGCAAAAAATTTTGGTGTAGTTTCAGAGTAGCTCAAAACCTACTCAGTGCTTGCGATCACTTCAAACTATTCAGTTCCGGATTTAACGTCACACACCCGCCCAGCGTTTGCCCAGCCACGCCTGCGTTTTTCCGAACACTCCCTGAAAACGGCCAGTTGCCACCCAGAAACGCCCACTTGTCAATCACTCTGCGGCCACCAGTGCGACTGAAATGCATCGCTAGACCCTGTGCAAAACTGCATTGTTCGTTGTGCCCGTACGTCACGCGTGCGCATTGCACCGCATACGCATGCGCAGAACTGCCGTTTTTTAGCCTGATCGCTGCATTGCGAACAAATGCACTCGGAATGACCACCCATGTCCGATGGTCATTAGATACCCCCCACAGTCTAAGTCCCATTACTGTTATACCATTTCCTGGACTACCACATTTTAGCGCAATACAGTCCCACAAACATCAGCTGTAAATTTCATTGTTTGTTCTCCAGAATGTTTTAGTCATTTTATAGACATGATGATGAGGTCACTCATTATGTTTCGGCTATTCCAAAAACACATTCCAAAGTTGAAAGTCTCTGAGAAGAAGATCTTCCAAGCATATGTCATTACCTCTGTCATCATTACATGACATGTCATTCAGCAATGGTTTCAGCCTCTGGAATTTAGTAGTCAGATCCAAGAGATACTGGCATAGGAACACTACAGCAAAGGCTTGGAACAAATTTAAAAGTGATTATTAACATCAAAATAAACAACAGAGTAAAAATGTACAGTTTTATACCTGCAGTTATTGAGGATGATTCTGAGTCGCACAAAAGAATGTTGGTCACATAAATTGCCAATTTTTTGTGACTGTGCATGTGTCTAAGGGGTCTACTTACTAAGCCTTGGATGGAGATAAAGAGGACAGAGATAAAGTACCAGCCAATCAGCTCCTAACTGTCATTTTTCAAACCCAGCCTGTAACATGGCAGTTAGGAGCTGATTGGCTGGTACTCCGTCCACTTTTTCTCCACCCAAGGCTTAGTAAATAGACCCCTAAATCTCTAAAAAGTCTCACGGTTCATGTGTCCTGCTATGTCTGCATACAGAGTCGCAGGTCCGATTGAGCCACACGCACTCGGGAATTTATTGGGGCGTTCCTGGGTGGTGACGGGAGTTGGCTAAACAGATGCATGGAGATGTACCATACGATTGGTGTGCTATGGAAGTGTTGCGTGCCTGTCGCTGGAATAGTGTTGCGTGCCTGTCGCAGACCCAGATGCTTGGATGCGAACATTGGAGGCCATACTCTGAGGAAGGTTCTGCACCTAGCATGGTGCTGGTGCAAGTCCCCATGGTGCTTCCGATGATTGTGACTGCAGCCGCTCAGAGTGGGCGTCCCAGCCCTTGTGCATGCAGGTTCGACTACAGTGAAAGATGCTAAAGCAGACACAACATAATAATCAGACTTAATAAATGTTCAAAATCATCTACAAAATGCATTTAGTATGTTGATGTTATTTATTGATGCTTGGCTGGTAAAATACTTTAAAAGAAAAAATGCAGTTGAAAAATCATGCTCGTAATTTGATTGTGGTGATCTGAGAATGTCAGCATCATAACTGTTATTGTCAACCTAATGACTACATCCCCTTATATCTTAATACACTGTATACAGGATTGTAAAACTAACTAACAAACTATAGTTCATAATGTACTTGTATTATAATTGAAACTAGTACCACATTACTGCCATGTATCTAAACAATGAATATTCAGTATTCCTTACATGGGATGTAGTTATGTAGTTCTCTTTCTCTCCCTGACACTGATCTCTTATACTTCTTTCTATTTTATTTTGTATCCATTTTATTTTCTATTGCTTTATTCTATTTTTTTACTGTATTTTTTGCTGTGTTACCTATATGTCCCTGCGGGCAAGTACTGTCCATCATTTACCTTTTAAAAGGACTTTTATCTACCTCTCTAAAGAACCAATTTAAATCACCATTCTCAGTGGTGCATTTCCCACTAGGCACCTGAGGCATATGCCTAGGGTGCAACTTATTGGCGACGGCACAGCAAAACTCAGCTGTATCAGAGTCCTGGTAGGTCGCTGGTACGATGGCATTACGCAGAATAACACTTGCAGCTGAAGTGGACAGCTGAGACTAAAGCGTGCAAGCAAATAGAAGCGCATACTCGTACCATGCTCGGGAGCCGTCCTAGATGAGCTGTCACCTGCGGACTACCTGAGTGTGTGACAGGTGGACCCATGTCCAGTTGACACCTCCCACAGCAGGGACCCATGGCACAGCAGCAACTGTCTCCCTCACTAGTAGCATATTCATCTGCCCCACACCAGCATGTGTTTTACCCTCCAGGCAGCTAGATACAATCAGGTTGACTTAATAATGAAAATAATAATCTGTGGGGGCAGGCAATAATGTTATGCCTGGGGGTGTGATGCCTAAATCTGCCCCTGCCCATTCTTGCTCTTGATAAAGCTTCAAATGTGATCTCTAGCTTTGTGTCATCTTCCGATTTGCTTTTTCATGTTACCGCAGCCAAAAAACCAAACCTTTCCCACCTGATTCTCCCTAAAACACTCCCCAAACTTTCCTTCTTCACATTATAATAAAGTGAAATATTTTATTTATTTTTGATCCATTGTAACCTAGTGGGAAATTCTGCAGTCCTTATGCAAGATAGATAGTGTTTACAGGTGCAGTGCTCGCTCCCTACTGTGGTCAATTGGTGATTACACATACAGCGCTAGCTCCCTACTCTGGTCAGCTGGTGATTACAGGTCCAGTGCTCGCTCCCTACTGTGGTCAATTGGTGATTACACATACAGCGCTAGCTCCCTACTCTGGTCAGCTGGTGATTACAGGTCCAGTGCTAGCTCCCTACTGTGGTCAGCTGGTGATTACAGGTACAGCGCTAGCTCCCTACTCTGGTCAGCTGGTGATTACAGGTCCAGTGCTCGCTCCCTACTCTGGTCAGCTGGTGATTACACATACAGCGCTAGCTCCCTACTCTGGTCAGCTGGTGATTACAGGTACAGCGCTAGCTCCCTACTCTGGTCAATTGGTGATTACAGGTACAGCGCTAGCTCCCTACTCTGGTCAGCTGGTGTTTACAGGTACAGTGCTAGCTCCCTACTGTGGTCAATTGGTGATTACACATACAGCGCTAGCTCCCTACTCTGGTCAGCTGGTGATTACAGGTACAGTGCTAGCTCCCTACTGTGGTCAGCTGGTGATTACAGGTACAGCGCTAGCTCCCTACTGTGGTCAATTGGTGATTACAGGTACAGCGCTAGCTCCCTATTCTGGTCAGCTGGTGATTACAGGTACAGTGCTAGCTCCCTACTGTGGTCAATTGGTGATTACAGGTACAGCGCTAGCTCCCTATTCTGGTCAGCTGGTGATTGCAGGTACAGTGCTAGCTCCCTACTCTGGTCAGCTGGTGATTACACATACAGCGCTAGCTCCCTACTCTGGTCAGCTGGTGATTACAGGTACAGCGCTAGCTCCCTACTCTGGTCAGCTGGTGATTACAGGTACAGTGCTAGCTCCCTACTGTGGTCAATTGGTGATTACACATACAGCGCTAGGTCCCTACTCTGGTCAGCTGGTGATTACAGGTACAGCGCTCGCTCCCTACTGGGGTCAATTGGTGATTACACATACAGCGCTAGCTCCCTACTCTGGTCAGCTGGTGATTACAGGTACAGCGCTAGCTCCCTACTCTGGTCAGCTGGTGATTACAGGTACAGCGCTAGCTCCCTACTCTGGTCAGCTGGTGATTACAGGTACAGTGCTAGCTCCCTACTCTGGTCAGCTGGTGATTACACATACAGCGCTAGCTCCCTACTCTGGTCAGCTGGTGATTACACATACAGCGCTAGCTCCCTACTCTGGTCAGCTGGTGATTACAGGTACAGCGCTAGCTCCCTACTGTGGTCAATTGGTGATTACACATACAGCGCTAGCTCCCTACTCTGGTCAGCTGGTGATTACAGGTAGAGCGCTAGCTCCCTACTCTGGTCAGCTGGTGATTACACACAGTGGCGTAACTTCATCCCAGTTGCCCGGTGGCAAGATAAATGTTGGTGACCCCCCCCCACCACCGCCAATTTTTTTGTTTACCAGTATATTTTAGGATTGTGGGAGGAATGTATATAGAAGGCAGATACGAGGGCACTCCATTTATTTTGGTAGAGCTGGAGGTGTACCTAATCTATCATACAGACATTGGGGGTCATTCCGAGTTGATCGCTAGCTGCATTCGTTCACTGTGCAGCAATGAGGCAAAGAAACGGCACTTCTGTGCATGCGTATGCGGCGCAATGTGCACGCGCTAAGTACTATTACAACGAACGATGTAGTTTTACACAAGGTCTAGCTAAGCTTTTCAGTCGCACTGCTGGCCGCAGAGTGATTGATATGAAGTGGGCGTTTCTGGGTGTTCGGAAAAACGCAGGCATGCCAGGGAAAATGCAGGCATGGCGAACACAGGGCGTGTTTGTGACGTCAAAACAGGAACTGAACTGTCTGAAGTGATCGCAAGCGCTGTGTAGGTATTGAGCTACTCTAAAACTGCACAAAAAAATTATGCCGCCGCTCTGCGATCCTTTCGTTCGCACTACTGCTAAGCTAAAATACACTCCCAGTGGGCGGCGGCATAGCGTTTGCACGGCTGCTAAAAACTGCTAGCGAGTGAACAACCCGGAATGACCCCATTATTACACTGTCTTGCTCTTCAATTATATGACTGTTGTAATGTGTGTTTAAAGAGCAAGAAACTGTAAAGATGGTGTAATAATGTCTTTATGAGAGATTAGGTACACCTTCAGTGCTACCAAAATAAATGTGTGTTTATATATATATATTAGTGCTGGGCAACGATTAACATTTTTAATCGCAATTAATCGCAGGATTTCATGCGATTAATAGCGATTAATCGTATTGTTAGCCGACTAAAGTCAATAATGAATTCAAAAGTGGTGTGTTGCGCACTTTTAGTACTTCAATATGAACAACAGTGCAATAACATTAAACAACACTGCAAAAACATTTGGTTTGCAGTTTTCCCTTAACACAGTAGCATTTAAAAAACGTTAAAACTAAAATATGTTTTCTGAGAATCTAAATCTGTTTTCTTTCCCAGATTTTTGTTCCCACCAGATTGGACAGATATATTTTAGGTGTGTAACCTATTTACTCCTCTGCACCAAGCCAGTTGCTAAGGCACACAAGGTTATTTACATTTTCAGATGATAAAGAAACTCTCTTCTTCTGTACAATATGACCAGCAAGAGAAAACAACCTTTCACAGGGTACTGATGTTGCAGGTGTGGCCAAGTACTTCTGTGCAATGGAGGCCAGCCTGCTGTGTGAGCCTGCATGTTTGGACCACCACTCTAATGGACAGGACTCTGTACTGATGGTGGGCTCCGCTCTGAATCGACGCACACTGTTCTCAACTGAATCTTCCTCCTGTTCAGAATCAGACTCTGATGAAGCAGCCAATACTATTTGGTGGCTCTGATGTTGTTGCTTCCACAGGTTTCTCTGCAACAAACCTTTGTTCCTTTAGTAAGTTGGTGACTAAGGCCCACACCTCACCCCTCTCAGCTCTGGGTATACACTTGAGGTCCTTGAATCTAGGGTCCAATGCGGTAGCAATCTTCAGATATGCAATGTTGGCATTTTCTTTGCGTGTCTCCAGGTCTGTTCTGAATGTAGACTTAAATTTGACCACGTAGGCAGGGTCATCATCTGAACTCTCCATGACCCGAGAGAGATGGCAAAAAGCAGGCAGCACCACAGAGCATGAAACATACTTTTCTCCTCCCAGAAGTTCAGTCACATACCTACAACAGCAAAAAAAAATCAAACCCATTTCTTTAGGTACGGGAGAATGCTGGTGGTCAGAAGACCGACAGCGGCATCCTGGAATCCAGATGCCCAAAAGTCCCCGGTAAGTATACTAACCCTCCCTACCCTTAACCCTCCCTGCATAGTGCCTAACCCTAAAAGTCCGCTGGTGCTGCCTAACCCTAACTCTCCCTCCATGCAGCCAAACCGTAACCCTCCCTGCTCCCTACTAAACCTAACCCTCCCTGCTCCCTACTAACCCTAACCCTCCCTGCTCCCTACTAACCCTTACCCTCCCTGCTCCCTACCCACCACCAGTAAGTGCCTAAACCTACCTAACTACATCCCATTCATGCTATATTTTTTACAGACAGGACAGTGGAAAAATGAAATATATGAAGTATGTAAAATATACCTGCAGGGCTCCAGTAGCGTTTCCAACCTCTGCAGTTTGTCCATTTCAGCTGTAGTTGGCATGGCAATCTTGGTGTTGTGTGTGGTGAGGACATCCCTCAGTGGCTGTTCATTTCTACAGACACTTTTTATCATGTCCAGAGTCGAATTCCATCTGGTTGGAATATCTTGTATAAGCGACTCCTTATTTTGTCTATGTTGAATTTGTTGTTTTTGTAATTCTGCAGCACTTGCTGGACTGTGTTTAAAGTAGAGATGAGCGGGTTCGGTTTCTCTGAATCCGAACCCGCACAAACTTCATGTTTTTTTTCACGGGTCCGAGCGACTCGGATCTTCCCGCCTTGCTCGGTTAACCCGAGCGCGCCCGAACGTCATCATGACGCTGTCGGATTCTCGCGAGACTCGGATTCTATATAAGGAGCCGCGCGTCGCCGCCATTTTCACACGTGCATTGAGATTGATAGGGAGAGGACGTGGCTGGCGTCCTCTCCATTTAGATTAGAAGAGAGAGAGAGAGAGAGAGATTGACCTGATTTACTGGAGCTTAGGAGTACTGTAGAACTGTAGAGAGTGCAGAGTTTACTAGTGACTGACCACAGTGACCACCAGACAGTGCAGTTTTATTTAATATATCCGTTCTCTGCCTGAAAAAAACGATACACAGTGACTCAGTCACATACCATATCTGTGTGCACTGCTCAGCCCAGTGTGCTGCATCATCTATGTATATATCTGACTGTGCTCAGCTCACACATCTTATAATTGTGGGGGAGACTGGGGAGCACTGCAGTGCCAGTTATAGGTTATAGCAGGAGCCAGGAGTACATATTATTATTAAAATTAAACAGTGCACACTTTTGCTGCAGGAGTGCCACTGCCAGTGTGACTGACCAGTGACCTGACCACACTGACCACCAGTATAGTTAGTAGTATAGTATACTATATTGTGATTGCCTGAAAAAGTTAAACACTCGTCGTGTGACTTCACTTGTGTGGTGTTTTTTTTTTTATTCTATAAAAAACTCATTCTGCTGACAGACAGTGTCCAGCAGGTCCGTCATTATATAATATATACCTGTCCGGCTGCAGTAGTGATATATATATATTTTTTATATCATTATTTATCATCCAGTCGCAGCAGACACAGTACGGTAGTTCACGGCTGTAGCTACCTCTGTGTCGGCACTCGGCAGTCCGTCCATAATTGTATACCACCTACCCGTGGTTTTTTTTTCTTTCTTCTTTATACATACATACTACTACTACATCTCTTTATCAACCAGTCTATATTAGCAGCAGACACAGTACAGTACGGTAGTCCACGGCTGTAGCTACCTCTGTGTCGGCACTCGGCAGTCCGTCCATAATTGTATACCACCTACCCGTGGTTTTTTTTTCTTTCTTCTTTATACATACATACTACTACTACTACATCTCTTTATCAACCAGTCTATATTAGCAGCAGACACAGTACAGTACGGTAGTCCACGGCTGTAGCTACCTCTGTGTCGGCACTGGGCAGTCCGTCCATAATTGTATACCACCTACCCGTGGTTTTTTTTTCTTTCTTCTTTATACATACATACTACTACTACATCTCTTTATCAACCAGTCTATATTAGCAGCAGACACAGTACAGTACGGTAGTCCACGGCTGTAGCTACCTCTGTGTCGGCACTGGGCAGTCCGTCCATAATTGTATACCACCTACCCGTGGTTTTTTTTTCTTTCTTCTTTATACATACATACTACTACTACATCTCTTTATCAACCAGTCTATATTAGCAGCAGACACAGTACAGTACGGTAGTCCACGGCTGTAGCTACCTCTGTGTCGGCACTGGGCAGTCCGTCCATAATTGTATACCACCTACCCGTGGTTTTTTTTTCTTCCTTCTTTATACATACATACTACTACTACATCTCTTTATCAACCAGTCTATATTAGCAGCAGACACAGTACAGTACGGTAGTCCACGGCTGTAGCTACCTCTGTGTCGGCACTCGGCAGTCCGTCCATAATTGTATACCACCTACCCGTGGTTTTTTTTTCTTTCTTCTTTATACATACATACTACTACTACATCTCTTTATCAACCAGTCTATATTAGCAGCAGACACAGTACAGTACGGTAGTCCACGGCTGTAGCTACCTCTGTGTCGGCACTGGGCAGTCCGTCCATAATTGTATACCACCTACCCGTGGTTTTTTTTTCTTTCTTCTTTATACATACATACTACTACTACATCTCTTTATCAACCAGTCTATATTAGCAGCAGACACAGTACAGTACGGTAGTCCACGGCTGTAGCTACCTCTGTGTCGGCACTCGGCAGTCCGTCCATAATTGTATACCACCTACCCGTGGTTTTTTTTTCTTTCTTCTTTATACATACATACTACTACTACATCTCTTTATCAACCAGTCTATATTAGCAGCAGACACAGTACAGTACGGTAGTCCACGGCTGTAGCTACCTCTGTGTCGGCACTCGGCAGTCCGTCCATAATTGTATACCACCTACCCGTGGTTTTTTTTTCTTTCTTCTTTATACATACATACTACTACTACTACATCTCTTTATCAACCAGTCTATATTAGCAGCAGACACAGTACAGTACGGTAGTCCACGGCTGTAGCTACCTCTGTGTCGGCACTGGGCAGTCCGTCCATAATTGTATACCACCTACCCGTGGTTTTTTTTTCTTTCTTCTTTATACATACATACTACTACTACATCTCTTTATCAACCAGTCTATATTAGCAGCAGACACAGTACAGTACGGTAGTCCACGGCTGTAGCTACCTCTGTGTCGGCACTGGGCAGTCCGTCCATAATTGTATACCACCTACCCGTGGTTTTTTTTTCTTTCTTCTTTATACATACATACTACTACTACTACATCTCTTTATCAACCAGTCTATATTAGCAGCAGACACAGTACAGTACGGTAGTCCACGGCTGTAGCTACCTCTGTGTCGGCACTGGGCAGTCCGTCCATAATTGTATACCACCTACCCGTGGTTTTTTTTTCTTTCTTCTTTATACATACATACTACTACTACATCTCTTTATCAACCAGTCTATATTAGCAGCAGACACAGTACAGTACGGTAGTCCACGGCTGTAGCTACCTCTGTGTCGGCACTGGGCAGTCCGTCCATAATTGTATACCACCTACCCGTGGTTTTTTTTTCTTTCTTCTTTATACATACGTACTACTACTACATCTCTTTATCAACCAGTCTATATTAGCAGCAGACACAGTACAGTACGGTAGTCCACGGCTGTAGCTACCTCTGTGTCGGCACTCGGCAGTCCGTCCATAATTGTATACCACCTACCCGTGTTTTTTTTTTCTTTCTTCTTTATACATACATACTACTACTACATCTCTTTATCAACCAGTCTATATTAGCAGCAGACACAGTACAGTACGGTAGTCCACGGCTGTAGCTACCTCTGTGTCGGCACTGGGCAGTCCGTCCATAATTGTATACCACCTACCCGTGTTTTTTTTTTCTTTCTTCTTTATACATACATACTACTACTACATCTCTTTATCAACCAGTCTATATTAGCAGCAGACACAGTACAGTACGGTAGTCCACGGCTGTAGCTACCTCTGTGTCGGCACTCGGCAGTCCGTCCATAATTGTATACCACCTACCCGTGGTTTTTTTTTCTTTCTTCTTTATACATACATACTACTACTACATCTCTTTATCAACCAGTCTATATTAGCAGCAGACACAGTACAGTACGGTAGTCCACGGCTGTAGCTACCTCTGTGTCGGCACTCGGCAGTCCATCCATAATTGTATACTAGTATCCATCCATCTCCATTGTTTACCTGAGGTGCCTTTTAGTTGTGCCTATTAAAATATGGAGAACAAAAATGTTGAGGTTCCAAAATTAGGGAAAGATCAAGATCCACTTCCACCTCGTGCTGAAGCTGCTGCCACTAGTCATGGCCGAGACGATGAAATGCCAGCAACGTCGTCTGCCAAGGCCGATGCCCAATGTCATAGTACAGAGCATGTCAAATCCAAAACACCAAATATCAGTAAAAAAAGGACTCCAAAACCTAAAATAAAATTGTCGGAGGAGAAGCGTAAACTTGCCAATATGCCATTTACCACACGGAGTGGCAAGGAACGGCTGAGGCCCTGGCCTATGTTCATGGCTAGTGGTTCAGCTTCACATGAGGATGGAGGCACTCAGCCTCTCGCTAGAAAAATGAAAAGACTCAAGCTGGCAAAAGCAGTAGCACCGCAAAGAACTGTGCGTTCTTCGAAATCCCAAATCCACAAGGAGAGTCCAATTGTGTCGGTTGCGATGCCTGACCTTCCCAACACTGGACGTGAAGAGCATGCGCCTTCCACCATTTGCATGCCCCCTGCAAGTGCTGGAAGGAGCACCCGCAGTCCAGTTCCTGATAGTCAGATTGAAGATGTCAGTGTTGAAGTACACCAGGATGAGGAGGATATGGGTGTTGCTGGCGCTGGGGAGGAAATTGACCAGGAGGATTCTGATGGTGAGGTGGTTTGTTTAAGTCAGGCACCCGGGGAGACACCTGTTGTCCGTGGGAGGAATAGGGCCGTTGACATGCCTGGTGAAAATACCAAAAAAATCAGCTCTTCGGTGTGGAAGTATTTCACCAGAAATGCGGACAACAGGTGTCAAGCCGTGTGTTCCCTTTGTCAAGCTGTAATAAGTAGGGGTAAGGACGTTAACCACCTCGGAACATCCTCCCTTATACGTCACCTGCAGCGCATTCATAATAAGTCAGTGACAAGTTCAAAAACTTGGGCCGACAGCGGAAGCAGTCCACTGACCAGTAAATCCCTTCCTCTTGTAACCAAGCTCACGCAGACCACCCCACCAACTCCCTCAGTGTCAATTTCCTCCTTCCCCAGGAATGCCAATAGTCCTGCAGGCCATGTCACTGGCAATTCTGACGAGTCCTCTCCTGCCTGGGATTCCTCCGATGCATCCTTGCGTGTAACGCCTACTGCTGCTGGCGCTGCTGTTGTTGCTGCTGGGAGTCGATGGTCATCCCAGAGGGGAAGTCGTAAGCCCACTTGTACTACTTCCAGTAAGCAATTGACTGTCCAACAGTCCTTTGCGAGGAAGATGAAATATCACAGCAGTCATCCTGTTGCAAAGCGGATAACTGAGTCCTTGACAACTATGTTGGTGTTAGACGTGCGTCCGGTATCCGCCGTTAGTTCACAGGGAACTAGACAATTTATTGAGGCAGTGTGCCCCCATTACCAAATACCATCTAGGTTCCACTTCTGTAGGCAGGCGATACCGAGAATGTACACGGACGTCAGAAAAAGACTCACCAGTGTCCTAAAAAATGCAGTTGTACCCAATGTCCACTTAACCACGGACATGTGGACAAGTGGAGCAGGGCAGGGTCAGGACTATATGACTGTGACAGCCCACTGGGTAGATGTATGGACTCCCGCCGCAAGAACAGCAGCGGCGGCACCAGTAGCAGCATCTCGCAAACGCCAACTCTTTCCTAGGCAGGCTACGCTTTGTATCACCGCTTTCCAGAATACGCACACAGCTAAAAACCTCTTACGGCAACTGAGGAAGATCATCGCAGAATGGCTTACCCCAATTGGACTCTCCTGTGGATTTGTGGCATCGGACAACGCCAGCAATATTGTGTGTGCATTAAATATGGGCAAATTCCAGCACGTCCCATGTTTTGCACATACCTTGAATTTGGTGGTGCAGAATTTTTTAAAAAACGACAGGGGCGTGCAAGAGATGCTGTCGGTGGCCAGAAGAATTGCGGGACACTTTCGGCGTACAGGCACCACGTACAGAAGACTGGAGCACCACCAAAAACTACTGAACCTGCCCTGCCATCATCTGAAGCAAGAAGTGGTAACGAGGTGGAATTCAACCCTCTATATGCTTCAGAGGTTGGAGGAGCAGCAAAAGGCCATTCAAGCCTATACAATTGAGCACGATATAGGAGGTGGAATGCACCTGTCTCAAGTGCAGTGGAGAATGATTTCAACGTTGTGCAAGGTTCTGATGCCCTTTGAACTTGCCACACGTGAAGTCAGTTCAGACACTGCCAGCCTGAGTCAGGTCATTCCCCTCATCAGGCTTTTGCAGAAGAAGCTGGAGGCATTGAAGAAGGAGCTAAAAGGGAGCGATTCCGCTAGGCATGTGGGACTTGTGGATGCAGCCCTTAATTCGCTTAACAAGGATTCACGGCTGGTCAATCTGTTGAAATCAGAGCACTACATTTTGGCCACCGTGCTCGATCCTAGATTTAAAACCTACCTTGGATCTCTCTTTCCGGCAGACACAAGTCTGCTGGGGTGCAAAGACCTGCTGGTGAGAAAATTGTCAAGTCAAGCGGAACGCGACCTGTCAACATCTCCTCCTTCACATTCTCCCGCAACTGGGGGTGCGAGGAAAAGGCTCAGAATTCCGAGCCCACCCGCTGGCAGTGATGCAGGGCAGTCTGGAGCGACTGCTGATGCTGACATCTGGTCCGGACTGAAGGACCTGACAACGATTACGGACATGTCGTCTACTGTCACTGCATATGATTCTCTCAACATTGAAAGAATGGTGGAGGATTATATGAGTGACCGCATCCAAGTAGGCACGTCAGACAGTCCGTACTTATACTGGCAGGAAAAAGAGGCAATTTGGAGGCCCTTGCACAAACTGGCTTTATTCTACCTAAGTTGCCCTCCCACAAGTGTGTACTCCGAAAGAGTGTTTAGTGCCGCCGCTCACCTTGTCAGCAATCGGCGTACGAGGTTACATCCAGAAAATGTGGAGAAGATGATGTTCATTAAAATGAATTATAATCAATTCCTCCGCGGAGACATTGACCAGCAGCAATTGCCTCCACAAAGTACACAGGGAGCTGAGATGGTGGATTCCAGTGGGGACGAATTGATAATCTGTGAGGAGGGGGATGTACACGGTGATATATCGGAGGATGATGATGAGGTGGACATCTTGCCTCTGTAGAGCCAGTTTGTGCAAGGAGAGATTAATTGCTTCTTTTTTGGTGGGGGTCCAAACCAACCCGTCATATCAGTCACAGTCGTGTGGCAGACCCTGTCACTGAAATGATGGGTTGGTTAAAGTGTGCATGTCCTGTTTATACAACATAAGGGTGGGTGGGAGGGCCCAAGGACAATTCCATCTTGCACCTCTTTTTTCTTTTATTTTTCTTTGCGTCATGTGCTGTTTGGGGAGGGTTTTTTGGAAGGGACATCCTGCGTGACACTGCAGTGCCACTCCTAGATGGGCCCGGTGTTTGTGTCGGCCACTAGGGTCGCTAATCTTACTCACACAGCTACCTCATTGCGCCTCTTTTTTTCTTTGCGTCATGTGCTGTTTGGGGAGGGTTTTTTGTAAGGGACATCCTGCGTGACACTGCAGTGCCACTCCTAGATGGGCTAGGTGTTTGTGTCGGGCACTTGGGTCGCTGAGCTTAGTCACACAGCTACCTCATTGCACCTCTTTTTTTCTTTGCGTCATGTGCTGTTTGGGGAGTGTTTTTTGGAAGGGCCATCCTGCGTGACACTGCAGTGCCACTCCTAGATGGGCCAGGTGTTTGTGTCGGCCACTAGGGTCGCTTAGCTTAGTCATCCAGCGACCTCGGTGCAAATTTTAGGACTAAAAATAATATTGTGAGGTGTGAGGTATTCAGAATAGACTGAAAATGAGTGGAAATTATGGTTTTTGAGGTTAATAATAATATGGGATCAAAATGACCCCCAAATTCTATGATTTAAGCTGTTTTTTAGGGTTTTTTGAAAAAAACACCCGAATCCAAAACACACCCGAATCCGACAAAAAAAATTCGGTGAGGTTTTGCCAAAACGCGGTCGAACCCAAAACACGGCCGCGGAACCGAACCCAAAACCAAAACACAAAACCCGAAAAATTTCAGGCGCTCATCTCTAGTTTAAAGTGGCCTACAACTTTTCTGCATTTGGCCAGGACATTGTCAAACGCACTGTTCTGCAGAGATACTGTGACAGAACGCTGGAGACTGTGCGCAGTGCAGGGGACATGTTCAAAAGGCAGGTGTCTTGCAGCAGCAATCATATTTCTTGAACTATCTGTGCTAAGTGTGGTTTTATCAACTGTGCCATCTGGTAGAGATTTAAAATGAAAATGTCCATGTAAGATTTCGGTTCCTTTCTCCATTTTCTGTGAAAACATTTTTAAATAAATAAAATAAAATTTATAAATAAATAAATAAAAAACTGTATTTTTTTTTTATAGCAGATTAGGCACCCCAGCAATAAAAGGGAGTATAATAGGTCAGCAGGGAGACCTTAATGAACGAAGGAGGCCCAAACGTCCAATCCCATCCACTAACTCTCCTGTTAATATAAGCAATATCAGCCCCAATGTACATAAACCCGTCACATCCAGTCCCACAGCAGCGTTGATAGAACCAGTTAATAGCCGCCGGCGAGGAGAAGTGCTTCCTGCGCTGTTTCTGATACTTGCGCTCCGGCCAACGCGCACGCTGCGGGACCATTCTCATCCAGTCCCACAGCGGCGCCCGCCGGAGAAGAGAACGGCTGCATCCCACGCGACCGAGGTTTCTCCTCAGCCGCGCGTAACTAAGTTACCCGGTTCTGGCCAGCACGCGCTACGGGATCCCACTCACCCAGTCCCACCGCAGCGCAGCTCCGGCTTGTGTTCTAATTTAGAACACAAGCGGGAGCTGGGTGAGTGGGATCCCGTAGCGCGCGATGGCCGGAGCCGGGTAACTTAGTTAGAACTTCTAAGTTAATCGCTACCTATCTAACAAAAAATTAAATGCTAAAGAGCAGCTATAAGGGAATCCTATGGGCTAAAACACACTACACGGTTGTTGCCGTCCGGGAAAAAGCCGGACGGCTTTTTCCCGTGCCGGCATTGTAGTTAACAGTGTGAGGGGTAGGGTCCCTTCACACTGCACGGCCCCGGCCCGGCTGCCGGGTTGCAGCCGGGTCTCACCACTGGAAGGTCCGGCGGCCGTCCTTGGAGCCAGTGAACCGTGTGTGTGAAGGGGAGCTTTCACACACAACGGTTTCTTCTGCAGCCGTGTCTGATGCAGCGCATGCGCACAGCATCACACACGGCTCAAAGCCGTCCTGTGTGACAGACACTGCCGGTTTCTCCCGGATGGCAAAAAGCCGGACAAACTTTGTCCGGCTTTTTGCCATCCGGGGAAAACCGGCTAGTGTGTTACAGCCCTAAGCCTTTGCTAGGGCCCTGTATAAAAAAACCAGTACTCACAGAGATATTGTGAAGATGTCTCAGTCTCAAGAGGTTAAGGCGGCTGGCGGCTTCCTCTTCTCCGGCGGCATCCGGTGGCATCCAGCAAGGGGGTCAGATGAATTACTGCTTCCGGCAGCTTCTTCCGCTACTGTTTCCGGCGCAGCAGCGTTAACGGCGTTAACAATATTATCGCCGTTGTTGCCTTATGGCGTTAACGCGTTAATAACGCGTTATCTTGCCCAGCACTAATATATATATATATATATATATATATATATATATATGTCCAGTGTCAGCCGGTACTCACAACCTGGAAGCAACTTGCTCCGGTGCCCGTATGTAAAGCATGATACAGGTCAAGTAGTAACGGCACTCGAAGACCATGAAGAGTGAAAAAAGCAGTATAATTCACGTCATTAACGTTTCGGGGCAGCAAGTTCATTCTGAGGACAGGGCTTGCTGCCCCGAAACGTTAATGACGTGAATTATACTGCTTTTTTCACTCTTCATGGTCTCTGAGTGCCGTTACTACTGGACCTATATATATATATATATATATATATATATATATACACACAAAACATAATTTGGTTTTCCACAAATGACCAGGAATATGGAATGCACCTGGACCCCCCCCCCCCCCCCTTCCTCCTCCCTTCCTCCCTGGACCATGATGACTTTCCCTCTGAATTTCAGGCTCCGGTAGTTGCAATAAACACTTTGGGTGGCACTAGTAAACATAAAACAAGTAAAGGATCTAAGCAGATGTGAGGAGGACATACTGGAGATATAAATACTGTATATATACGTGTTTTGTTTTGTTTTATTCAAAAGTGACCAGAACTATGAAATGCATGCCAGTCCCAGCACCCCAGCCACCCAACATGCCCCCCGCGGACTTACGCTTACTAGAAAATATTGTATTTGGAACTGCTTTTTTCAGCCATCGCCGGCTGCTGCTGCTCTCCCACATCTCTGTCACACAGTGACAGACGCGCAGCCCTCCTCTGCATGCCCGCACTGTCTCCCGGTTCCTCTGTCATGGTCAGGCCAGGGTCGCGCTCCTATGTTAGGTTACGTCCGCATACCGCGACTGAAGCGCTTGGTTAGGTCACGGGGGAGGTGCGCCGCTGATGATCATCAGCGCTCGGCGGCTCCAGGTGGAAAGACACGGGGGGTGGTCTTCAGTATGCCGACTGACGGGATCCCGGCGCACAGTATACCGGCGCCGGGATCCCGACAGCCGGCATACCGACAATTGTTCTCCCTCGTGGGGGGTCCACGACCCCCCTGAAGGGAGAATAGAATAGCGCGGAGCGCGCCACCGTGCCCGCGCAGCGAGCCCGCAAGGGGCTCATTTGCGCTCGCCACACTGTCTATAAGCCGGCGGTCGGGCTCCCGGCGCCGGTATGCTGGTCGCCGGGAGCCCGTCCGCCGGCATACCATAGTGAACCCGACACGGGACGGGGACAATGGAGAAAGTGCCCCCTTCTGGGCTGGAGCCCGGCGGCTGCTGACTCCATTGACTCCGGGAGTTCCGCCCCTGATTACACATACAGTGCTAGCTCCCTACTCTGGTCAGCTGGTGATTACAGGTACAGCGCTAGCTCCCTACTCTGGTCAGCTGGTGATTACAGGTACAGCGCTAGCTCCCTACTCTGGTCAGCTGGTGATTACAGGTACAGCGCTAGCTCCCTACTCTGGTCAGCTGGTGATTACAGGTACAGCGCTAGCTCCCTACTCTGGTCAGCTGGTGATTACAGGTCCAGTGCTAGCTCCCTACTCTGGTCAGCTGGTGATTACAGGTACAGCGCTAGCTCCCTAGTCTGGGCAGCTGGTGATTACAGGTCCAGTGCTAGCTTCCTACTCTGGTCAGCTGGTGATTATAGGTCCAATACCATGGTTGGACTAACCCACAGGGGTAAATGGGACATCCCCCAGTGGGCCCCATGTCCTCCTCTAGGGATCAAGTTCCAGACTATGCACTTGAATTATCACTCAGGTACATATGTTACCTTATACTGCATATGACTATGGTGTATTTTCTACAGTGCATTGCTGTGATTAATCTAGCACATTATCATGCATGCACTAGCAGTATTTATTACTTTTTTTATATATTTATCAAGGGGCCCCAGCCCATGCACTCTTTAATGGTTAGGCAAACCAATGTGGTGGCTGGCAACACCCCCTCTGCACTGGTCACATTCCTATACATTTGCCCCCTACCAATATATTCCCCCTGTGGACACTTTATGCCCCAGTCTGACACTGTCCAGCACTAGATCCTGGCTCTGGATCGATGGTGATTATAGGTGCAGTGCTACAGTAGATCCTGGCTCTGAATCGATAGTGTTTATAGGTGCAGTGCTAGATCCTGGCTCTGGATCGATGGTGATTACAGGTTCGGTAGAACGCCACTGCCACTTACTGATGCATAACCTTAAAAAGCCCATGTAATATAGATATATAGGCATACCTCCCAACTGTCCTGATTTTGGCAGGACAGTCCAATTTTTCACGGTCTGTCTCGCTGTTCCACCCACGGGTCACAGTGTCCTGCGGTGAAGGGGGGGGGGGGGCAGTTGGGAGATCCCCCCCTGTCACTCGCTACTCTGAGGAGAGCAGCGGTGAATAGATGCTGTGTGCATGTGCACAGCATCTATTGCCTGGCAGAGAGGGACAGGGGGCATGTGCAGCAGCTCACTGAGCACTGTCCATGCCCCCAAAGTGACAAAACAGCGTGGTTTGCGAACACGGCGCTTGCAGTGAGGCCACACCCTCTTACAGTGAGGCCACACACCCTTACAGTGAGGTCACACCCCAAATTCGGACACGCACCTCCGGTCCGCGTTACTGTCCCTCCTTCAATAGTACAAAACTTGGGAGGTACGTATAAGAGCCAATGCAGAGTTGAATGTACTTCCGGATGCACAGCGTATCTGGCATGTGTTTACACTGCAGTGCGGGTGATGGTATCCGTTCACATGGTCGACCATGTTATGGTCGACAGTCATTAGGTCAACCACTATTGGTCCACACATGAAAAGGTCGACATGAGGTTTTTTTTACTTTTTTTTTCTTTTGGGGAACTTTTCCATACTTTACGATCCACATGGACTACGATTGGAACGGTAAAGTGTGCCGAGCGAAGCGGTAGCGGAGCGAAGGCACCATGCCCGAAGCATGGCGAGCGAAGCGAGCCATGCGAGGGGACGCGGTGCACTAATTGGGGTTCCCAGTCACTTTACGCAAAAAACGACACCAAAAAAAGTTAAAAAACGCATGTCGACCTTTTCATATGTCGACCTTTCATGTGTCAACAATTTTCATGTGTCGACCATGTGTCCATGTCGACCATGTCAATGTCGACCAATAGTGGTCGACCTAATGACTGTCGACCATAACATGGTCGACCATTCATACCGGAACCGCGGGTGATACAGAGTTGTATGCTTTTAAACTGCATAACTGGGCTGTATCGGGCGTTCTCATGCTGGCAGTGGATCAGAGGGGCTGGGGTGATGGAATTGCTTGGAAGCGTAAATAGTATACACATATTTCCAGACATATCTTGTATTCTGCAAGGATAGGTGTGGGGCAAGTGTGCTCTGAGGGTGATGACAAGTGTATAGGCCCTCATTCCGAGTTGTTCGCTCGGTAAAAATCTTCGCATCGCAGCGATTTTCCGCTTAATGCGCATGCGCAATGTCCACACTGCGACTGCGCCAAGTAAATTTGCTATGCACTTAGGAATTTTACTCACGGCATTTTCATCGTTCTGGCGATCGTAATGTGATTGACAGGAAATGAGTGTTACTGGGCGGAAACAGGCCGTTTTATGGGCGTGTGGGAAAAAACGCTACCGTTTCCGGAAAAAACGCAGGAGTGGCCGGAGAAACGGAGGAGTGTCTGGGCGAACGCTGGGTGTGTTTGTGACATCAAACCAGGAACGACAAGCACTGAACTGATCGCAGATGCCGAGTAAGTCTGGAGCTACTCAGAAACTGCTACGAGGTGTGTAATCGCAATATTGCGAATACATCGGTCGCAATTTTAAGATGCTAAGATTCACTCCCAGTAGGCGGCGGCTTAGCATGAGCAAATCTGCTAAAATCCGCTTGCGAGCGAACAACTCGGAATGACCTCCATAGTGTATAACTAGTTGCACAGGTATCGGCAATCCGCTCACAGAGATGCAACAACTCTGTGTATGGGTGAGAATATCCATTTAGTTACACGCATACGATGTGGGAACAATTACAGCTGACTTGCATTCAGCTCTTTATCTGTCCCATAGTGAGTGCAACTTCCCAAATACAGAGTAAGGGAAATGGTTGTGAAACAGGTAAATACTGAAATATAGGGATATTTCCCGATAATAAATCTTTAAAACCTGGGACAGACTCTGGAAACTAAAGACGTTTAACAACAATTTAAAATGTACACAATATAGCTGGGACTTAACAGTAAAAAGAGTAAAAGGACTTTTCTTAAGGCCGCACTTTGCAGATAGATTCATATAGAGATGCTTCTAGGTGTAGGCAACTTGTAGAGGTCACAATGTCTGACCAACTGGAACTGGAACTACACAGAAAACTGAGGCTGTAAACATTATAATTTGTTTTACAGCTGTTTGTTTTTGTCTGAGATAAAGCAGACGGGCTTCAATCTGATATTCTATAAATTATCCCAATCTCATTCCTTTCTCTCTCTATCAATCAGACTCACCCAGTCTCCCACTCAGCTGTCTCTCCTGTTTATCCCTATCAATCTCTTTCTTTTTCACCCTCTTCCAAACGTGTCTGACTTCGAGAGCCCACCTTCTCCCCTGTCTCCAGTGCCCTCTGTCACCAGCCCGTGATTTATTCTCATTGCACTCTCAGCATCCCCACTCCTGCTGCCTCTGCCGCTCCCCCTGTTTATCTGCTGTGTGATTTATATGTCCCTCACACACACTTCCTCTGCTCCTTTCCTCTGTCCCTCACTGTCTCATCCTCCTTCCCTTTCTCTCCATATATCTGTCATTCATAAAACTACCTCTCCCTCTTTATTACACTTTTGTCTTTCTATAGAACAGGCTTCCTCTTCCTCATAGTGTATAATGAGGTGACTGGTTTGCAATATGATGTCAGAATGCCATGGGTATAACACTTTAATAAACTGCAATTAATGTAAGTCTACAACGGGATATGGTCATTAGGCCGACAGTCATTAGGTCGACCACTATTTGTCGAGATGCATTAGGTCGACATGGTCAATCGGTCGACATGGTCACTAGGTCAACATGTACTAAGTCGACATGGGGGAAAAGGTTGACGTGTTTTTCACCTTTTTTTTCTTTCATTTTTTGCACTTTTTCATACTTTACGATCCACGTGGACTACAATTGGGAACTGTAACCTGTGCTGAGCGAAGCGGTAGCGGAGTGAGGCACCTTGCCCGAAGCATGGCGAGTGAAGCGAACCATACGAGGGGACATGATGCACTAATTGGTGTTCCCCGTTACTTTATGAAGAAAACGACACCAAAAACAGTAAAAAAAAATCATGTCGACCTTTTTTCCATGTCGACCTATTGACCATGTTGACCTAATGACCATGTCGATCTACTGCATGTCGATCAATAGTGGTCGACCTAATGACTGTCGACCTAATGACCCATACCCTCTACAACTGCCATTAAGTATAGATGCTGATAAAATCTATGATATTTCTAGCTTAAATTTAGTCTGAAAATGTTATGGGCCCTACAGACTGGCAGATCTCACTGCACGATATGAACGGTCTCAAACTCGTTCATATCGTGCAGTGTGTAGGCACCAACGATTAAAGATGCGCGGACCCGCGCTCATTAATCGTTGGTGCCCCGTCGCTTATGCATGCAGGCCAATATGGACAATCTCGTCCATATTAGCATGCATTGCTATGGAGCCGGGTGACAGGGGGAGTGAAGAGACTTCACTCCCCTGTCATTCCCCCCCCCCCCCCGCGCGCGCCGCCGGGTCGCCTGTCGGCCGTATTCGCTGTCGGTCAGCTCGGCGGCGGATCACCTAGTGTGTAGGGCCCATTACATAAAGCAAGCTATACCTTCCAACAAGCCCGATTTAGATGGATCAGTTCTGATTTTAGGAGACAGTCCTAAAGTGCTGACAGGCAGGAATTTTGTCCTAGCTGCAGGGACTGTTGGGAGATGCGCTGGGCTCACAACTACTACACTACAGTATATGCATACCCTCCAACTGTACCTTTTTGGCAGGTACAGTACCTTTTTTTATGGTCTGTACCGATTTTAGGTTCTCCAAACTTAAATTGAAAGTATAGGTATAGGGGTGTGACCACGCCCCTTTACACATGGCCACGCCCCTTTTCGAATTTGTACCAATTTTCATGTGTAAAATGTTGGAGGGTATGTATATGCAGGTGTCTATGTAGGGGAAAAGGGGGGCTGTTTAGGTGGAGTTGGGCAACAGGAAATGTGCCACATCCCTATGTTGACATAGTCATGCACCCAGCATGGTGTGACTACAAAACCGGGGGTGAAGCTAGGCTTTCTGTCACCTGTGTCATCTCTTCCAGGCATTGCCTTTTGTGCCCAGTGTAATCTATGTAGTGCGCACAAGCTGGCATTGACAAAAAGTGCTGAGGAAGCAATTACAGTATGTCCTACAGTACATTTTATAGAAAAGCAATTACATAGAAAAAAAAATTGTTGAGTGAAAGTTTTTGACCCCTGTCAAACCATTTTGGTGTAATCCTGGGCAATTATTGCATGCTTTTTATATCTGGTATTTGTTGAGATATTACAACAAACTGAGACTTAGGGGCATACTTGTCTACTTTTGAAAAAGCATTTCAGGGAGATTGTGAAAGTAACACCTATCAGCGCGGGCGCATGCTGCTACATCGGAGAGGCGTGTCATGAAAATGACTTACATCCAAATGTAAATGGGCCCCAAAGTTAGTAAGATCTACTTGTTGAAGAAAAGACACCAGAATTTGTTCGGGTATTGTGTTTTACAAGAGGTTCCATATACTGTAATTGGCCACGAGAAACCTTATTTAAAATGCATGTAGCCATAGGGATCATTGTGCCTTATAACCAATGCAGGGAAATGGCACTGATGAGCCCATTTGAATGTATGTATCTCTGATTCCTTTTTTCCCCAAAAAATTCAACAGCTGCATAATGGGGTTAAGCTGTAATCAGGGAGATTATTATTTTTTCCTGTGGTGGTCAAAGTCTGGGCGTGCAGATTGCAAAACTGGGGTATAAGGTAGTCTTTTCCTGCAATGCCACGCCCCTTTATGCAAAGCCACGCCCATTTCAACAAAGCCACACCCCTTTTGCGGCGCGCGCAGATTCATCGCTTTACTAGTGCCAATTATGGGGGGGGGAGAAAAATTTCTAGTTACGCCACTGGTGGCAACTGACCGTTTTCAGGGAGTGCTTAGAAAAACGCAGGCGTTACAGGAAAAATGCAGGCATGGCTGGGTGAACACTGGGCAGGTGTGTGACGTCAAAAGCCGTCCCTCCGTCGTTAGAATCAACGCAAACGAAGAGTAACTACAGGGCTGGTCTTGTTTTGCACAAAAAGATTTTGCAGGCGCTCTGCTGCACAAGCGTTCGCACTTCTACAAAGCGAAAATACACTCCCCGGTGGGCGGCTACAATGAGTTTGCTAAAAACTGCTAGCGAGCGAACAACTCGGAATGACCCCCATAGACCCCCTAAGCATAGTTGCCTATCCTCCCTCATTCTGCAGGAGATTCCCTGAAATAGCAGCAATCTCCCTCACTCTGTTAAATGAAGTGCCGGTTCGTGAGCCAATCAGAGCTCACAAATGGGCACTTCATTTAATAGACACGCCTGAGACGCAGCAGGGACACAGGAGAGGGGCGCGCTGTGCCCTCCGTGTCCCTCCTTCACAGCAGAGATCAGTGGCGGCTAGGGCGCCCCGCAGCCCTGCGCTCCCCCAAGCGAGCGCAGTGGCTGCGGACCCCTAGTTACGCCACTGGTTGCCACCCAAAAACGCCCACTTCATGTCAATCTTCCTGCATTCTGCCGTGCGACTGAAAGCTTCGCTAGAACCTGTGCAAAACCACAATGCTGTTTGTACCCGTACGTCGCGCGTGCGCATTGCAGTGCATACACATATTAACCTTTTTTTTCACTGATCGCTGTGCTGCGAACAACGGCAGCTAGCGATCAACTCGGAATGACCCCATATGTACTAAGCATTGGAGAGATAAAGTGGACAGAGCTAAAGTGCCAGCCAGTCTGCTCCTAACTGCTACTGTATGTTACAGGCTGTGCTTAAAAAATTACAGGAGCCAGTTGGCTAGTACTCTATCTCTCTCCACTTTATCTCTCTCCAAGGCTTACATAGGGGATAATTCAGACCCGATCGCTGCTGTGCGTTTTCGCACAGCGGGTGGTCGGGTCTGAACTGTGCATGCGTATGCACCACAATGAACAGGCGCATCGGTCTGTGGTGCCAGAGAGCGCCGGTCAGCGATGGGATGGTGCGAACAAAGCGATCGCACGGGCGATCGCAAAGTGACTGACAGGAAGAGGCCGCTTGTGGGTGGCAACTGACCGTTTTAGAGGAGTGTCCAGAAAAACGCAGGAGGATCCAGGTGTTTGGAAGGAGGGTTTCTGACGTCAGCTCCGGCCCCGATCATCGCAGCGGCTGAGTAAGTCCTGGGCTGTGCAGAGACTGCACAAACTTTTGTTTGTGCAGCTCTCTGCACCTGCGATCGCACACCTGCACAGTGAATTCCCCTCCCCCTGTAGGCAGTGACTACCTGATTGCAGGGATGCAAAAAACGCACCCTAGCAATCAGGTCTGAATTACCACCACAGATCCCTTATTTGAGTGATTACACTGGAGGGACAGCAGGTAGCGCTGTTGCTAAATGTGTTGAAGTGTTTAGAGAAATTAACTTTGTTGTTACAGGACTTGAAACTTGAAAGAAGATGGTTGATGCTAGATTCAAGTGGCCTAAGGGACCGTTTACGTCAGGGGGAGGAGGCACGACACAAGGGGGAGGAGCTACGCCAGCGGGATAGGTCCTCTACTATCCACGCCACCAACTATTACCTTTAGTAATCAGGTGGCGAGCGAAGCGGAGCGGAGTGAGCCACTGAGCCCAAAGCGCGGTGAACGAAGCGAGCCCGCGAGGGTACTTTTCGGGTACCCTGTTCAGCGATAGCTTCTCTCCCTGGTGACGTGTATCCTCCCCTAGTGACGTCAGAAGGTCCCTTCTCCCACTCCGATTTAGAACCAACCGAAAGAAGATGCAGATATACTGTAATAATGGTATTCATGTAAAGCTGTCATGTCTGCACCCCATCCAACACTGGTCACGGGTAAAGGGAGGCAAGTGGCGTTCCCTCAGGCTTCAATAGGATTGGGAGATGATGAAAACTGGTACATAGACCCTTTTGGCTGGTACCGACCATAACAGTTTATTAGAAATAGCTATACCACAAGAGCTATCTGGTGTGTGCCTACTGACAAAGTATGTGACAGAAGATTGATCATACCTCAGTGCATTCACATAAGCAGTGTGAACAAAGTTTTTAAAAAGTTAAAGAAATTGAAAAATACATCTATTGTACAAATTCTGTTGTGTGCTTTACCCCACTGCATTCTTTTTTCTTGATATGGAAAATGATCAGTTGAGAGGAGACCAGGAACCACATACTAATGCTTTAGCTGCTGCCACCAGTCATGACGATACTAGACCATCAACATCATCATCTAAAGCCGATGTCCAAGGGCATAAAGGGCTTAAATCAAGCCCTCTAAAATCAAAGAACCAATATTTTACAGTGGTAAAGAAAAAAACATCAAAGCGAAAGTTAGCTGCAGAAAGACACACAATTGTCAATATTCCATTCACAACACAAAGTGGCAAGGAAAGGCTAAGCCCTTGGCTTTTATTTATGACTGGTGGTTCTGCCTGTCATGATGATGTAAGCCTTTCTCCCTGTAGAGGAGGTGTCAAAAAAATGAAACTCGTTAAGGCACAGGAACCAACTGTGTGCTCAGAAACGTCACAAATCACTGAGGAGAGTGTGTCTGTGGGTACCATGTATGAACCTGACCTTTCCAATACTGTTCTCAAAGTACTATGTAATATGTCAGCAGTCAACCTGCTCACATAGAAATTAAGAATGCTACTGTGGAAGTGCACCAGGATAAGGAGTATATTTATGTAGCTGGCGCTAATGAGAATGTTAATGATGAGGATGTTGTTTGTGCAAATCAGGAACCAGTGGAAACAGTTGTTGCTAATTGTCATGCGTGGGCAAAAGGCTAAAAATCTACCTAGAAACGTAACAACCAGTCCACCATCACCTATCTCCCGTCTCTCTGTTTGATCCAAGCACCTGCAATCTCCACTACCAACACCGTCATCATCAATATCCTCAATCATGATCGGAAGTAGTCCTGCTTTCAGTTTCATAAGCATGACTGACTCCTTTCCTATCCAGAATTCCTCGGAAGTAATCAATAAAAATATCCATAACATATTTACTCATTCAAACTGTTTCTGAATATTGTATACATTACCTCGATACAAAGAAAAAGGTATAAATGTCACTAAAAAACTTTCTGAACCACCCAGGTGTACGTCAAAAAGGGAAAATAAATACATTACCGTAATGAGTAAGCAAAACCAAAGACTCCCAGCAAATGCAATCAAAAAGGAACTCAATAAAATTAGACAAACTCCAGTATCAGCTGATACAGTTAAAAGACATCTGCATAATGTACTATATGTCTAAATTATTGCATAGCTTGCAGAAAACCATTGTTGAAGTCTGTAAATAAAGTAAAACGCCTTCTATGGGCCATAGAACACCGGTAATGGACACTGTATTGGTGAAAAAAAGTGTTTTGGACCGAGAAGTGCAAATTTTAACTTTTTCGGAACCAAAAGATGTCAGTATGTGTGAAAAATGGTCGGAGAACATATGTTGGATAATTGTATAAATCATACAGTTAAACATGGTCGTGGTCATGTCATTATTTGGGATGGTTTTGTTGGAGGAAAAAGTTGGAGATTTAGTTCAAAATCACATCAACAATGGATAAGAAATGATACCACAGTATTTTAGTACAAGGAGGGGTATGACTCCCCAGGCTCTTGCAGCAAATCTGGATCTCTCTGCTATACTGGGTGCCTGTGAAGATCCCTGTTCCCTAGTCCGTTATTATAATAGGGATATTATGGCTGCAATTGATATTTATCACCCCTGTGCGTATAAGACCTCGTAAACCACAACGTTGAACTCCCTGGTTCGACAACAGTGTTAGTGAGCTCAAGAAAAGGGGGCGTAGACTGGAAAGATGATGGAGGAAGACTAACCTAGTGGATGACAAAATAAAACTAATAAAGCATGACAAAGAATATCAATCGACAATCACTTGTAAGAAATCACAGTTCCTGTCAAATGAGATCGCGGCAGCAATCAATAGGCCAGCTCTACTTTTCCGCACAGTGCTTTGCAAGCCAGCATGCCTGCAGACTGATGAAACCTTCTCCCAGGCAAGATGGAACGAGTTTGCAAACTTCTTTGCAGATAAAATATCCACCATTCGGTCTGGAATCTCCACAGTGCCATCAAAGGAGTGCCAAACTACAAAGCCTGCCAATATAAGCCACCTGCCTTCATGGACCACCTTTGACCCAGTGGATGTTAAGGACACTGCTGAAATTACTCCGATTTTGTGTCCCACCACCTGTGATCTGGACCCTGCCTCAACCAAGCTTCTAATAGGTTGTATAGATATAATTGGTCCTGTCTTTGCAAAAATTATTCAATGCTCTTTGCAGACAGGCATTTTTCCTGGAACCCTAAAGGAAGAAATTGTTAGACCACTTCTTAAAAAACCTAATTTAGATCCCGACTGCATGACCAACTACAGACCGGTATCAAACCTTCCTTTCCTAGGAAAGGTTATTGAGAAAGTGGTTGCAAATCAACTGGAAACCAGCCTGACAACCCTTGATATTTATGACCCATTCCAATCAGGATTCAGGAGAAGACATAGCACTGAAACAGCCCTGGTGTGTGTGTTAAATGATCTTCTGATGGCAAGAGATAGAGGTGACTGTTCGGTATTAATCCTTCTGGATCTCTCTGCAGCATTTGATACCGTGGACCATGGCCATTTGATTGAGCGACTGATACATTTTTGTGGACTGGATGGCACAGTCGTAAACTGGTTAAAATCATTTCTCACAGGCAGGTCACAGAGAGTATCGTCTGGATTATACTCATCACCATCAGTGCCATTGCCATGTGGTGTCCCACAAGGCTCTATACTATCCCCCATGCTTTTTGCAGTATACATGCTCCCGCTGGGTGAAATAATCAGGCGCCATGGCCTGGTCTACCACTGCTATGCAGATGATACACAACTGTACTTGTCCTTTGCTCCGGCCACTGATAACCCAATAGCAACCCTAATTGGCTGTCTAGCTGAGCTCCAGGAGTGGATGAGCGCCAGTTGGCTGCGACTGAACCCTGATAAAACAGAGGTCCTTATGATAGGACCGCAACATCAAAGGACAAGACTGCAACTTAGCCAACCAACTGGACTTACACTCGGGGATTCAGAATTACAAACCGCTGATCGTGTGCGGAACCTTGGCATTGTCCTGGATGGTGGCTTGACACTTAAACATCAGATGTCAACCACAATCAAATCCTCATTCTCTCACCTGAGGAACATAGCCAGAATCAAGCACTTAATTCCCTCAGATGATCTGCCAAAAGTCATACATGCACGCACGCCACGCCATTCTTTCGGAGACCTGCACATGCGCTGTAGACTCCGACACTGTGCCAGAGTCTCTAGTGCTCTCTCGGAGCGCTAACAGCGCCGCTGCCCGCCACTGCCGGCTATGGAGAGGAGACTTCACACAGGTCCCCTCCTCTCTGTGTTGCATAAATATCTCATTGCACCTGACCCTTTTGCAAGGGTCATTTCTTACTAAGGGGCCTATTTATTATCCCTTAATTTCTACAAAATTAGGTGAAATTAACATTTTCACCTACTTTTTGAGAAATTAAGTATTGTGCCCATTAATAGAAAGGTAATACAGGAGATATCACAGATCCACGGAAATCCCAGCATCCCCAATAGTTTCAGGTCCCAGCATCCGTGGTGATTCCAGGTCCCAGCATCCACAGCAGTTTCAGGACCCAGCATCCATGCCCGATCCCGTGCTCCGGCATCCCCAGCGGTCCCAGGCTCCGGCATTCACATCATTCCCATGCTGTGGCAACCATGCCTGTTCCTAGGCTCCAGCATCCACACTGGTTCAGGCTCCCACTTACCCAGTGGAGAATCACAGCAGCAGCAGCCATCAAACATGGTAAGTAATGTAGCTTCTGGCTGCATATTTACAACGCGTCACTGTCCATCAAACACCTCCTTACTGTTTAGGACCCCGCTGTGACTTATTTGGTGCCCGTTCCTAAAGCCAGTGTGTTACACTGTACAGACTCCCTCCCTCTCTGCAGGGCCACTAGTTTATTATCTTAATGCTTCAGCAATACCAAGACATTTTGGACAATGCTATGCTTCCAACTTTGTGACAAAGTTTGTGTATGTTTTTTTTGTTTGTTTTTTCAATATATATTTTATTACGGGTCAAAAAAATACAGTAATCAATAGCAGAAATGAGCGTAGGACCTATCCTTGTACAGAGGGACATGAGCCTACTAGATAACAGGATATTGGGGCCCAAAATAACACCTCCTTTTTTCTATTTTCTAATATAAAACAGCAAAAGTATAAATAACAGAATTACAAAAATCGTGGGAAAGCCATTCTGCAGAAATAGCAATTGCAAATCTGATACAAAAAACAAAAACACAAACAGTATAGCATACTAATACGTTCACCCCGTCGCGGAACGTAAAACCAAAAACAATAAACAAACATAAAAAAACAGTACCTGCCAAGGCAAGGGGACCGCCAACCCATCCATGGAGACATTGTCAGAGCAAGTGAAAATATATAGACAACGGAGATCTAGAAAGAGGGCGTAGAGTAGGGATACGGAAAGAGCTAATGTGGGTACTAGTAAGTAGTGCGGCAATGAGAAGAGGAAAAGAGGAAAAACAGGGAGGTAAAGATGGTTATGTAATTATGGGAGAGAGACGGGAGGGTTATCAGTCAAGAGTTGATGGCCGTACTATGTGGTGCATTGAAAGCTCTGCTTAATAGCCAATTTTGTTAGAGTAGGCTATCTATTAATAAATCATCCCCAGCATTGAAATAGCGCAGGAGGTAGTATGTTTTTATTAAGAGATGTCTCCAGCCAATCCATTGTGAATAGGAAAAGGAGTCTGGAGGTTGCCAGTGGTAACGTGGGGGGGATGTCGGAGATCCATTGCTGAAGTGTCAAAGTCGAAAAATATCATAATGCATATGCCTTGTACTAACACCAGGCGCATGCCCGCTGTGCTCGCGCCCATTCTGCCGTGCGTGCACATACTCGCAATTTGCGTATGATCGCTCCCGCGTTCCTGCGGGTGGTGTGCACATTTACGGTAGTGTTTGTGAGCGCATAGAGGGTTATCAAAACATTTCATATTTAACCCAAATAGTGCACATTGTACACATAGCCCCCTGCACCACATCAGAAAGAAATAGCTGTTTAAAATAGTTACTGAACAAAGGGATTCAACTTTACAGGATAGGAGAGGACAGAACAAGGTTACAAGGTGGTGTTTGGTATTCAGCTGTAGGGTATTTTAAGGGAAACATTCCGGTGTTGGTTAGAGGAAGATCGCATGTTGCAGCGTATAGTTATGTGCAGAAGTAGAATATAGATATAAAACTGTATTTACTATGTATTATGTATGCGGCGGGAATCCAGAGGATACCACCCCCAAGAGCAGTTGAGAATGACATCGCCCACCTTTTCAAATCAACCTATGACCTCTCCTGTACTGTAAATGAACATCTCTGTGTCCAATAGACAAAGGGATTACAGTGACCATTGTATTGTTTTGGATGAAGTGAATAAATAGAGCTTGCAGCAGGCTTGGTCACACAAGACTCTGAACGCTTTCTACCTGATAGCGGAGGACTGGTCCAGGACGCGCTTGCGAACGAATTCTCACGTATGTACATTCTCTGTAGCCACTATTCTGTTTAGATATCATGTTAGCTTGTAGTGTATAAATTGTATTGTTATTTCCTTTTGTCTAATTAATCCGCAGTGGCCTTAGAACCCTGTGGTTTTACCCCATATCGGTGTTGTGTCCTCATTTCTCTGCTAGGGGTTATAGGGTTATTATATTCACAAACTGCTTAAGGTTTTAACGTGTATTTGGTAAAGGGTACGCACTGTGAGTACTTTGTACCGACAGCGCTGCACAAGGTTTAAAGTGTATCATCATTACAGTGCCATGCTGCAGAAGGTTTAAAGCATAAACGTATCATTACATTGTATCACTAACAAGGTTTAAAATCTATCATCCTATTGTGTGCGCGCGGTGTGTACTTTGTACTCCCGGCGCGGCGTCCTGTTACCTAAGTCCGTAAGCTATAGGACTCTGTACGCAAATAGCGTACACAGTACGTAGCGTGTGTATTCAATCTAGCAGCCGCAGCGGCCCCACGATAAAGGTGTATTTAAAGTTATAGCTTTATGTTTAAAGATAATAATTGACATTATCAATTGGCGGCTCTCACGGGATATCACGTTCTTAATGATGCACTGTACATTACAAACGCGGCTGTAATTGACCGGCTAATGATGGACGCATCGCAAAATGCTGACGAAAAAAACATCCACGTTAATGTATTGTTGTGGTATCAGTAAAACGCTGATAGGAAATTTTAAGGGACAAGGCGTTTCTCATAATATTTAAGATGCTAAAATGTATTTTTATTGTTACAAAACAAGATTCAAAGGTCATATTGTGTTTGATTCAGATTGGATTGTTTATCTGTTTAAGTAGGTTTAAAAGTATATTTAAAAGTTTGCATAGCTTTGATATAGTTTTATTTTTAACTCAGACCTAAAATAACTTCAGGGGCTTGCATGCTGTGTGATTTCTTTGTGACAAAGGAAGCCGTATGGTCTGTCCTCTATTTTGGACTAACCACATGGCCTGTCCACCATTTTGTGTAACCCTCATGGATGTGGAAGGGGGAGGAGCAGCGGCCATGTTGGGAAGGTCATTTTTTCTAAATGGCTGATTTCCACTGCCCGGAATAATCAGCCGTCCTTGGTCAAAAAGAAATCACCATTTATGAGTTACCAATGCATTTATTTAACCCATGCCATAGTCAATTACAAATAGTTTCAGATGGGGCTAGTGAAAAGTTAATAGTAAGATGAATACCTGATGTAAGAACCACACACAGATATAAACAAAGTTTTTTTGTGTTTTTTTATCTTTACCTCTAGGATTCAGTTAACTCTGCTTGTTGTAAGATAGCCATTGAAATGCAAATTAACCTGTGTAACTGCTTTTTCCTAGCAGTGAAAAACCACCTTCACAGACAGTCAAAAGCACACAGCATTCATATGCAAATTAGAAGCACTTAATGGGTAAATGGGTCTCAGGAGACCAGTAAATGGTACATAGATATAATATTATAATTATGTGTGTGTTTATATCAATGTATGTTCTGCAAGATAGTTATCCAATATGAATCATACCATTGGAATTATTGATTACTAGATTAATTTAGACCTGTATTTTGTACTCTGTATACCTGCTCGCATTATTGCCATAAGCATTGATTACTAGATTCATTTTGACCTGTACTGAGAAAATTTGTTGCTATTTAGTTAAAATATAGAGTTAATATTTAAGGAAGTAAGTGTAAGATGCACACACAGCCTGGCCTAGTTTTAAAGGTTTATACAGAAGAAACTGTGTGGTGTTAAGTGAGCGATTATAGGTAATATCGCTTACATTTATAGAAGTGTAGGATTTGTAGTACTGCGGACGTACGGCCTTTGTACACGTGTCTCGGACAAAACACGGGACTGCGTACGCTACGTAAAGCCATACGCACGTGGCGTGTTTACGCAACGTGCGTACAAAGTACGACCGCTAAGTACAAATTACACAATAGCATTGTTTAGTTTAGGCGTGAATCGGTAGCCACGCGATAATAGCACAAATCAATCAGTTTCCAATATTTAGTTTAAAAACCTTTTTTACTGTAGTACCTCTGGGGAAAGCTATCAGTTAACAGGAAAATATATTTTTCTGATCAGAAAACTATAGAATGATAGTGTGGGCTGAAAAAGGTATGAGTGTATTGAATTCCTCTTGGTGAACTTGGTGATCTTGGTGAAGCTTGGTGAAACTTGGTGAAGCACGGTCTAGGTGAATACGTGGTGAGCACGGTCTAGGTGAATACGTGCAACGGAGTGTGATAAAGTTTTCGTGGTATTACACTCCGGCTGTTTTGGAGCACAGTGCGAAGACTCCAGTGATCCTACCACTTATAGATAGCAAGTGTCTATGAGCGGTACGATTGGACCGCACGATTGTATGGGCAATACGTGATGCAACGTGATACGAAGTTTTGCATATTTGTGCGTAAATCTCGTCATCATACGCGTTATGGGAAGCACATGCAAGCGTGATTTGTGTAAAGTAAAGGTTTACGGAGTTTTCGCTGATCTCTCAGGAAAATCTCCAGGGGCAGATATTCACTGGGTACCTAAAGGCCCAGGGGATATAGGCCGAAGTAGGGCCTGCAACGGCTACACGTGTCTGCTAAAAAGGGCGGATCCGTGATACTCGGAGCAGAAGAAGTTTAGTGGAAGAACTTTAAGGATTTCCACCGTAGACTACTGTGTTTGGAGCATTTTAGGCAGTTTTCCCGTGTTAAAAAGGTCCACAATGGAAGCCAAGTGCACAACACAGGGACGTTCCTCAGCCAGGGTTCAGGCAGCAGAGATGAGACCCAGGGGGTCAGCTCAGTTAGTAATGTGGGGGAAGTATGGTCCCCACACTGAGACCTTTGTGATGAATGGACACGAATGACTGTGGGGGATAAAGCATCATTTCCTGGGATAGGTAGTTTTGAACAAGAGGTGTTGCAGAATCTAAGGATTAGGATATGTCTGCTAAAATCCCGAAAAGAAAGGATCAGACACTCAAACTGTTTACATTTATTGCAACGAGAGAGTGATATACAGAGGGAACTAGCTCACGCAGCCGGTTCCAAACCTAGCAGGAAACTGATGGCAACCGCACCACCACCACCACCGTATATTACAGGGAAGAAAGTGGCTACAGACAATGGCATACTGATAGATGATAAGAGTAAAGTTGATAAATGTATTAATGATGATAAGAGTAAAACTGATAAATGTATTAATCCTAACCCCTGCAAGTTGCATCCCATTTGAAACTTCCCTCAGGACTACAAGCAAGAAGATGAACCCAGCACGATATCGGCACTCTCTCTAGCAGCCACCATACAAGACACCCAAGTGGGCACGGCCCAACCAGTAAGAGCAGTAGCAAAGGCCCCTAGCGGAGGGACAGGTGAGGTCGTGTCCACAGGTAAGTACGGTACTGTACATTATGCAGAGGCAATAGCACCTCACATTGTAGAGGCAACTAAAATGTACATCATAGGGAGGTAGCTGTGTCCGTATTAATGAACGGGTTAAAAGAAACGTTGAGAACAAGGGTACAAACCACTCAACCTAATTGGAGAGGTATCTCGGTGGCTGCATTAAGAGAGTCCGCTATCGAGCACGATCTGAACATCATTAAACACAGGGAGTCACAGGGGGATAAGCTGATGACAGTAAGTATAAAAGCCCTGACAACGAAGCCACATCAGCCGAAACCCCAGACCCCTGATGGTAAGTTGTATGTAGTTAAATGATATAACTGCCAGAAGGAAGGACATTACGCACGGAACTGTAATTATAAAAGCACACATAAGATATACCGACCCCCTAGACAAGAAAATGAGCAAAGTTATGATACACGTAATTGGGATCAGGGATCACATAGGAAAAATTTTGGGCCGCACCTGTAGTCTGCAGCCAGTGAAGTTGATTGCTAGCCTTGGAAGTGAACCTGAGGTCACAGTTGATGTAGTTGGTGGATCATTTCTTGTAGATACAGGGGCGGCCAAGTAAAGTCTGTGATTTATCTTTAAAAGTTTCCTCTTCATCTCTGACGTTCACCGACAGAACTACAGCTCAAACGTCACATGTCTACTCGGTCTTTTCAGAGGTCTGCCCAACCCCAGTATATCTCACCAGCATCATTGTGCCTGGCCATGCACAGAGGGTGGAGAGTGGAAATACTGGTGGAGGGAGACTGTGCAGAGATACCGATAGACATGTTGGTGTGACAGCCTGATGGTGAACGGAAATCAGACAAATTTTCTTTTTTAGTCTCTCTCTCTTCTTCATTTTCCACGGATGGTTTACTTCACACAACAGTTAAACACATTGTAATGCAGGATTTACGTTCCCTACAGAAAGGTCGCTGACTCGGAAAGAATCGTATCACTGGAGTGTCTGTTCCGGGAAGGCTGAGAGGCAGTACTGTTGAGACGGCACCTGAGCACTGAGAATAATAAGACCGGAGGCGGCTGTCGCACCAGTTTTTCTTTTTCCCTTTTATTATTTTCTCCACCTCCCGTCACCCTCCTTTCCTCCCCCTTCTCATTCTTTTCCTCTTCCTTTAACAAGATGGACTTACCCCAAGAGACTGTGTTCCGGGTTTTCCTGTTGACCCTGTTGTTGACCAGAGCAGTCTGTTTCGGTGAGAGTACCAGAGAGGTCGAGAAAGGATCTGGAATGGGTTCTGATGGCAAGGACGGATTAGTAGAATTCCAAGAGCAACACAACCATCGAGCAAAGGCGAGTATCAGAAAACGATCTGGTAGTCATGAAACTAAGAGGCACTGTGAAGGGTTATTAGCTGAGGAAAATTGTATTTGTAGGAACTGTGAAAACATAGTTGAGGACGGTTGCATACAGAGATGTCAGTCCAGCCGTAATATTAACACGGACCGTCATCCATTGAGTGATTATCACTCGTTAGTGGGTAAGATCTTAAACCAGACAGAATGCTGGGAGTGTTCACAAGTACCTCAAGGTCAGAGCAAGTCAGGACTAATACCATATCCTTTAGCAATAGATGAGGTACTCGAATTACGGGGTGGGAGACCGGTGGACAAGAAATTTAATATTTCTAAACCCCCTAGTTTGAAGCTCCACCAATATCATGTGGATAGATCCTTAGTATGTTTCAACATTTCCAATTCCCGAAAGCTGGGAAATTGGGAAGTGACATGGAATAACCAAACCATGACGATTTCACAGAGCTGACAGAATGCCTGTAGACCCTGAACTTATACGCCAAATAGCCAACAGTGGAAGGTATTTTCGGTATAGGTATACTCTAGGAAGTAAGACCATGCGAGTTGGAGAAGTATCTCCGGGGTACTGTGCGCATATCATACAGCCTGATAAGTGTACTGAACAGATGAGAGAACTAGGGATAGGATTTTTCACTTGGAAGGTTTGCAATATGGTAATGTCATATTCTGTCCCATATGTTCTCCCCGATGATGCTTATTTCATATGCGGGAGAAAGGCGTATAAGTGGCTTGCCCCAAACTCAGAGGGATTGTGTTACATTGGAAGAGTGTTGCCAGAAGTAATGACCATAACCCATAACAAGATGAAAGACGTTCACCGCAATGCTCAAGCTCCTTACACTCATACTCATTATGAACACATCGTTAAGAGACACCTTATAGATAGAACAGAGCACGCAGCCTCTGATTTGATCCACGAATCCACCGGGATTCAATTCCTACTCGCGTTGGATATCACCCGTACCGCCAGAGGAATTACAAATTTTAGGTATATTCATGCGCTAGCGAACCTGATAGATAATATCACCGAGATGTATGATGACACCTTCAGGTATACAGGGAGGGAATTGCAAGCTTACAAAACAGAACTGATCCAGCACAGGATGGTCCTCAATTATATCACAGCGGTGACAGGCGGGTACTGTGTCACCCTAGCAACTCAGTATGGTGTGAAGTGCTGCACGTATATTACAAACAGCACTGATGACCAAACCGAGGTCATAGATCAAAAGATGGACGATATCTTGCAATTGAAATGGGAGTTCCGAAGCAGACACAACCTTACCCTTACTGCTGTGAGTAATGAACTAACCGGCTGGGTCTCATGGTTGAACCCACGCAATTGGTTCTCTGGTTTAGGAGAATGAGCTCAAAATGTTATCGTGAATGTAGGAAAGTTTCTCCTTTGTATCCTGGGAGTCGTCGTAATGATTGGTTTGATATTTAGATGTGTTCGATTTTTAACGCGGCGCAAGCGCAGAACCAAAGTGATGAGTTTGAGGAGCGGGGGCATTGTTACAACAACTGATTTAATTTATGACCCATCAATTGAGACAAGGGGGGTCATTCTGAGTTGTTCGTTCGCAAGCTGCTTTTAGCAGCTTTGCACACGCTAAGCCGCCGCCTACTGGGAGTGAATCTTAGCTTATCAAAATTGCGAACGAAAGATTAGCAAAATTGCGAATAGACACTTCTTAGCAGTTTCTGAGTAGCTCCAGACTTACTCGGCATCTGCGATCAGTTCAGTCAGTTTTGTTCCAGGTTTGACGTCACAAACACACCCAGCGTTCGCCCAGACACTCCTCCGTTTCTTCAGTTTTTTCACACACTCCCATAAAACGGCCATTTTCCGCCCAGAAACACCCACTTCCTGTCAATCACATTACAATCACCAGAACGAAGAAAAAACCTCGTAATGCCGTGAGTAAAATACCTAACTGCATAGCAAATTTACTTAGCGCAGTCGCACTGCGGACATTGCGCATGCGCATTAGCGACTAATCGCTCCGTTGCGAGAAAAAAATAACGAGCGAACAACTCGGAATGACCCCCAATGTTGTGATAAAATGTGATTCCACGGTCCGTTTCTTTCACCCGTTTCTCCTTTGTTTTTCTCCCAAGCAAAAATACATCCATTCGGAAGAAGACTTTGATGGACATTCTACAGACTTTGATGGACATTCTAAAGACTTTGATAGACACTCTAAAGACTTTTAAAGACTTTTTATGGACACTTATTTATTTATTTATTACCAGTTATTTATATAGCGCACACATATTCCGCAGCGCTTTACAGAGAATATTCGGTCATTCACATCACTCCCTGCCCCAGTGGAGCTTACAATCTATATTCCCTATCACATGTACACGCACACACATTCATGCTAGGGTTAATTTTGTTGGGAGCCAATTAACCTACCAGTATATTTTTGGATTGTGGGAGGAAACCGGAGTACCCGGAGGAAACCCACGCAAGTACGGGGAGAATATACAAACTCCCCACAGTTAGGGCCATGGTGGGAATTGAACCCATGACCTCAGTGCTGTGAGGCAGTAATGCTAACCATTACACCATCCGTACTGCCCCTACACTTGAAAGACTTTGATTACCACCCACAGCAAGGATACACCCATCCGGACAAGACTTCAACCAACACCCAAGGATGATTGCACAATTGTTGTATGAATGTATTTGTGATGTTTCTTATCTTCATCTCTACAACCTTCAGGTAGTGACACACATAGTCGACAGGTGATATATATATCCACATATTAGCATTCACATGTTTTTCCCCTCCATGTATCATCAACTAAATGTGCACCCCATTTGTTGGAACAAGAAGCCGAAAAGAGCTCGGTAGTGTTTGTTGGCCCACTTACAGACCCTTAATACGGGATAAGAAGGATTTAATGTATACTTCGCAATACCTCGAAGTTTATCTAGAACATGTACGGCACGATGATACATGCCCCTCAGACATGAAGTTCATACATACATGCTTTTACTATCCCACTAGGTCAAACATTTCCCTCCTACCACCCAATCATTTATAGGTATTGTATTGTATATTTTTCTGTTTAATGTTTAGATAGTGGCAGTTATTGTTGACTGCCAAAGGGTGGACTGTCAAAGTCGAAAAATATCATAATGCATATGCCTTGTACTAACACCAGGCGCATGCCCGCTGTGCGCGCGCCCATTCTGCCGTGCGTGCACATACTCGCAATTTGCGTATGATCGCTCCCGCGTTCCTGCGGGTGGTGTGCGCATTTACGGTATTGTTTGTGAGCGCATAGAGCAGGCATTCCCAACCGCGGTCCTCAAGGCACACCAACAGTGCAGGTTTTAGTGATATCCAGGCTTCAGCACAGATGGTTAAATCAAAATAACTGAGGTACTAATTAAGTCACCTGTTTTCAAGCATGGATATCACTAAAACCCGGACTGTTAGTGTGCCTTGAGGACCGCGGTTGGGAAACACTGGCATAGAGGGTTATCAAAACATTTCATATTTAACCCAAATAGTGCACATTGTACACATAGCCCCCTGCACCACATCAGAAAGAAATAGCTGTTTAAAATAGTTACTGAACAAAGGGATTCACCTTTACAGGATAGCAGAGGACAGAACAAGGTTTCAAGGTGGTGTTTGGTATTCAGCTGTAGGGTATTTTAAGGGAAACATTCCGGTGTTGGTTAGAGGAAGATCGCATGTTGCAGCGTATAGTTATGTGCAGAAGTAGAATATAGATATAAAACTGTATTTACTATGTATTATGTATGCGGCGGGAATCCAGAGGATACCACCCCCAAGAGCAGTTGAGAATGACATCGCCCACCTTTTCAAATCAACCTATGACCTCTCCTGTAATGTAAATGAACATCTCTGTGTCCAATAGACAAAGGGCTTACAGTGACCATTGTATTGTTTTGGATGAAGTGAATAAATAGAGCTTGCAGCAGGCTTGGTCACACAAGACTCTGAACGCTTTCTACCTGATAGCGGAGGACTGGTCCAGGACGCGCTTGCGAACGAATTCTCACGTATGTACATTCTCTGTAGCCATTATTCTGTTTAGATATTATGTTAGCTTGTAGTGTATAAATTGTATTGTTATTTCCTTTTGTCTAATTAATCCGCAGTGGCCTTAGAACCCTGTGATTTTACCCCATATCGGTGTTGTGTCCTCATTTCTCTGCTAGGGGTTATAGGGTTATTATATTCACAAACTGCTTAAGGTTTTAACGTGTATTTGGTAAAGGGTACGCACTGTGAGTACTTTGTACCGACAGTGCTGCACAAGGTTTAAAGTGTATCATCATTACAGTGCCGTGCTGCAGAAGGTTTAAAGCATAAACGTATCATTACATTGTATCACTAACAAGGTTTAAAATCTATCATCCTATTGTGTGCGCGCGGTGTGTACTTTGTACTCCCGGCGCGGCGTCCTGTACGCTAAGTCCGTAAGCTATAGGACTCTGTACGCAAATAGCGTACACAGTACGTAGCGTGTGTATTCAATCTAGCGGCCGCAGCGGCCCCACGATAAAGGTGTATTTAAAGTTATAGCTTTATGTTTAAAGATAATAATTGACATTATCAGAAGTATAGCTTTCCTGCCTACCGCTGAAAGAATCACTACTAATTTCGTATCCTGAGAAGGAAGGTCGGGTTGATCACGAACATGACCAAAGAGAGCCCAAGAGGCAGTACATTGAAAGTGTAAACCCAACTTGGCGGCACCATAATCTTGTAGCTCAGCCCAGAACGTTTGAATGGAGGGGCAATGCCAAAAGCAATGCATGAGGTCGGCCAATGGCCCAAAACATTTTATGCATTTTGTCGAGTCAGATAAACCCATCAAATGACTCCTCTTTGGAGAGATATAGGCTCTATGTAAAATCTTATAGGACATTTCTTGAAATAAGATGGCCGGGATAAGTTTAAGAGAGGCTGTAAAACTATCCATCACAGCTTCTGGGGACATAGAGGGAATTTGAGAGGACTATTTCTGAACCTGAGCTAGATCGGTAGTGGGTATATGTTCCTTACGTATGCGGGCATAGATAGAAGAGATAGAGCATGTCCCGGAGCGCAGGAGCGTATCTAGGGAGTTAATAAAGTCCGATGTGTGGAGATGGGAAAGGACTGATAGTAGGTAGTGCGAGGCCTGGAAGAAGTAGAATTTGTGGTGAGGATTAATGTCGTATGTGGCTAGTGCTTCAGCTTAAGTAAGTGGTTTTCATCTAGAGTCGAGAAGGTCGCCAACACGTGTAATTCCTGCAGTGCGCCAAGTAGTGAAAGGAAAGGAGGCCTGTCCCTTTTGAAAATGTAAATTGCCAACCAGGGGGAGAAATAGTGAGTGAGTATACTGTAACTTCAGAGATTTCTTAGATAACTGCCACGCCACATTAGTAGAGGTTAATAGTACATTGTCTAGATGAGGAAACGATAAATCAGATTTGGTCGCATGTAGAATAAAACTAAGAGATAGGGGGGCACAGAGTTGGGAGTCTTTCAATGAATCAGTAAAGACCAATGTACCCCTGAGCCAGTCCATAGCAAAGCGGAGAAGGCATGCTCTGTTGTATTGCTCTATATCCGGCAGATTCAGCCCCCCATTCTGCACCATCTGGGATAGTTTAAAGAAGCTTATTCTGGGTCGTTTATTGGCCCAGATGAATTTAGAAATAGATGAGTTAAGGAGAGATAGGTCAGACTTGGAGAGCATGATAGGTACCATCTGGAGGACGTAGAGCAATTTAGGGAAGCTAGCCATCTTTACGAGATTACAGCGCCCCATCAGATTAAGGGGTAATGTTTGCCATAGCACCAGTTCAGTCTGAATTTTGGTGAGAATAGGGTGAACATTGTCAGAGTAAAGACGAGTAGGGTCAGAAGGAAGAAGGACTCCAAGATATGTGATATGGGCGGGGGCCCATCTAAATGGAAAAGGAGTGTCCCAACCTGTAATGACCTGGGGAAATATGGCTAAGGCCTCTGATTTGCCATAGTTGCCAAAGTCATAATTAGAGGTGAAAAGAAGGATGTCATCCGCAAACGCCATCAGTTTTACTTCTCTATCGCCAATCCTAATCCATTGAAAAGCAGAGAGGTGGAGGATATATCGTATAAAAGGCTCCAGTGCTAGATTAAAGAGGAGGTGAGAGAGAGGGCACCCCTGTCTAGTTCCTCTTTCGAGGATGAAGGGAGATAAGGGAATGTTATTAACTATCACCTGCGCAGTAGGGCTATCATAGAGGGAGTCGTCAAGGCTGAGAAAGTTCTCGCCAAATTGCTGATATACTAATACTCTAGCGAGGTGAGGCCAGGCAATCTTGTTGAAAGCCTTTCCCGCAACAAGATTAATTAGGATATTATCCGTGATATTGTTAGTGCGTGAGTATGTAATGGCCGCTAAGGCGGTTCTAGTACCCTGCACAGACTGTCTATGTTTAATAAAGCCCATCTGCGCAGGCGATTTAAGACGAGAAAGGCAGAGCTGCAGTCTATTGGCCATCAGTTTCGTAAGAATTTTGAAGTCTTGATTGAGAAGGGAAATCGGCCTGTAGGAGCCAGGTAGGGAAGGATCTTTGCCAGGTTTCGCTATGACTATAATCGTGGCCTCATTAAATCTAACCGGAGTTTGTTTGGAGGTAAGGATATGGTTGTAAAGAGATGTGAGGGTGGGAGCCAGCTCATCACGAAGCATTTTATAAAACTCTGCGCCAAAGCCATCAGGACCGGGGCTTTTATTGTTCGGTAAAGTCATAATGACTGCAATAACCTCCTCAGCCGTGATTGGGCTTTCTAGGGAATCCCTTTCCTCTTGGGTCAATACGGGAAGAGCAGCTTCTTCCAGGAAGGAGAGGTTAGCGGCTAAGTCATCAGGGCCTTTGTTGTACAAAGATTGATAATAGTTCTTAAATACGGTGCAAATAAGTTCGGGGTCAGTACTCAGTGTGCCCGAGCTATTGACTGCGTTTACCCATGTGCGAGATTTAGGACCCTTGATTAGATTGGCCAACAGTCTGCCCGACTTATTGCCCCATCTGTGGAGTCTGTTGCGTTGATAGTCATAGGACAATTGGGCCCGTTCCGTGAGGAATGTATCGTAGATGAGTTTGGCCGAAAGATAAGCCTCTTTATGGGAGGGGGTATCATGTTGGGTGTATCTCCTATATGCAGAGGTAAGCAATGCACTTAAGGTCTGCAGTTGAGAAGAAAACTTCTTCCGCTTAGAGTGAGTGTAGGACATAATGTGTCCTCGGAGGACGGCCTTGGCCGCGCCCACAAAAATCGGGGAGTCGAAACTCTGATCGCCGTTATCTAGGTTATAATTGAGCCAGGATTGTTTAAGATGGAGAAGGAAATCAGTGGACTGGCGGAGATAGGCAGGGAAACGCCATTTTGGTATGCTACGGGGGACATGGCTAATTGCATGAGGAGAGATACAGGGGCATGATCAGACACAATAATATTGTCAATGGAGGTGTGAGTAACTTTGGGAAGGAGGTCAGCGACAGTGAAAATATAGTCAATTCGAGAGTGAGAGGAGTGAGGATGGGAATAGAAGGAAAAGTCTTTCTGAGTGGGATGGAATACACGCCAGGGATCCAGAAGGTCAAGCTGAGTGCAGAAGGAGGATAGAAGTTGGACAAGAGGTGTAGTAGTGGTGGCACTTACCCTGGATCTGTCCATGGATGGGTCGACCACCTAATTAAAGTCCCCGCCGACAATCAAATTCTGGCTACCCCAGGTGAGAAGGGTCGTTAAGAGATCTGCAAAGAAAGATTCAGGTGAAATGTTGGGTGCATAGAGATTGAGAAGGGTATAGACAGTATTATTGATACATATGTCTAATAACAGAAATCTACCCTCAGGGTCACATAGTTTTCTGAGTATAGTATATTGGAGATTGACATGAAATAGTATCGCTACTCCCCTAGACTTAGAACGGTATGGAGATGAGATGCATTCTCCAATCCAAGGGGCCCGTAGGGTATGTCTAGGGTCAGTTATCCAGTGTGTTTCTTGGAGAAGCACAATATGGGGAGACGTGCGTTTCAGGTGAGATACCACCTTTTTCCTCTTAACCGAGTGATTAAGACACTCTACATTCCATGAGACAATACGGAGTAATGTAGAATTTGGGTCTCCGTCGACATAAGGGTGTGGGTGAGTGTCGGTAGACATTTCAACCCACCCCTACCGGGAAAAAGACTAATAAGGAAGTGTAGAAGATGAAACAGGGTCCCACCCCGTCCCAGCGAGCAGGGGGGGGGGGGATCCCCCAGTGGGGGGAAGGGGTCCCGGCCCAGGCAGACAAAACTAACAAAACAGACAAACAATAACAGAAACATTGATAAACAATACAATAAACAGAGAATGGACCAAGAGTGTGTATCAATCACACTCCTGGTAAACTACATGTGAGACCCGAGTGCAGACTCGGGGAGCGATGAGCTATCAGCTGGTAAGATTAAACAGCAATCAAGTGATAGGTAGGGCGAAATGGAGCTTGGGCTCTCCAGGGTCATCAAAGAACCGTGGTCTACCATCTTCAAAAAGCGAGCGGAGAACCAAAGTGATGAGTTTGAGGAGCGGGGGCATTGTTACAACAACTGATTTAATTTATGACCCATCAATTGAGACAAGGGGGGTCATTCCGAGTTGTTCGCTCGCAAGCTGCTTTTAGCAGCTTTGCACACGCTAAGCCGCCGCCTACTGGGAGTGAATCTTAGCTTATCAAAATTGCGAACGAAAGATTAGCAAAATTGCGAATAGACACTTCTTAGCAGTTTCTGAGTAGCTCCAGACTTACTCGGCATCTGCGATCAGTTCAGTCAGTTTCGTTCCAGGTTTGACGTCACAAACACACCCAGCGTTCGCCCAGACACTCCTCCGTTTCTTCAGCCACTCCCGCGTTTTTCCCAGAAACTGTAGCGTTTTTTCACACACTCCCATAAAACGGCCATTTTCCGCCCAGAAACACCCACTTCCTGTCAATCACATTACGATCACCAGAACGAAGAAAAAACCTCGTAATGCGTGAGTAAAATACCTAACTGCAAATTTACTTGGCGCAGTCGCACTGCGGACATTGCGCATGCGCATTAGCGACCAATCGCTCCGTTGCGAGAAAAAAATAACGAGCGAACAACTCGGAATGACCCCCAATGTTGTGATAAAATGTGATTCCACGGTCCGTTTCTTTCACCCGTTTCTCCTTTGTTTTTCTCCCAAGCAAAAATACATCCATTCGGAAGAAGACTTTGATGGACATTCTACAGACTTTGATGGACATTCTAAAGACTTTGATAGACACTCTAAAGACTTTTAAAGACTTTTTATGGACACTTGAAAGACTTTGATTACCACCCACAGCAAGGATACACCCATCCGGAGAAGACTTCAACCAACACCCAAGGATGATTGCACAATTGTTGTATGAATGTATTTGTGATGTTTCTTATCTTCATCTCTACAACCTTCAGGTAGTGACACACATAGTCGACAGGTGATATATATATCCACATATTAGCATTCACATGTTTTTCCCCTCCATGTATCATCAACTAAATGTGCACCCCATTTGTTGGAACAAGAAGCCGAAAAGAGCTCGGTAGTGTTTGTTGGCCCACTTACAGACCCTTTATACGGGATAAGAAGGATTGAATGTATACTTCGCAATACCTCGAAGCTTATCATACATACATGCTTTTACTATCCCACTAAGTCATACATTTCCCTCCTACTCATCTCCTCCTACCACCCAATCATTTATAGGTATTGTATTGTATATTTTTCTGTTTAATGTTTAGATAGTGGCAGTTATTGTTGAATGCCAAAGGGTGGACTGTCAAAGTCGAAAAATATCATAATGCATATTATGCATATTATTGTACTAACACCAGGCGCATGCCCGCTGTGCGCGCGCCCATTCTGCCGTGCGTGCACATACTCGCAATTTGCGTATGATCGCTCCCGCGTTCCTGCGGGTGGTGTGCGCATTTACGGTATTGTTTGTGAGCGCATAGAGCAGGCATTCCCAACCGCGGTCCTCAAGGCACACCAACAGTGCAGGTTTTAGTGATATCCAGGCTTCAGCACAGATGGTTAAATCAAAATAACTGAAGTACTAATTAAGTCACCTGTTTTCAAGCATGGATATCACTAAAACCCGGACTGTTAGTGTGCCTTGAGGACCGCAGTTGGGAAACACTGGCATAGAGGGTTATCAAAACATTTCATATTTAACCCAAATAGTGCACATTGTACACATAGCCCCCTGCACCACATCAGAAAGAAATAGCTGTTTAAAATAGTTACTGAACAAAGGGATTCACCTTTACAGGATAGCAGAGGACAGAACAAGGTTTCAAGGTGGTGTTTGGTATTCAGCTGTAGGGTATTTTAAGGGAAATATTCCGGTGTTGGTTAGAGGAAGATCGCATGTTGCAGCGTATAGTTATGTGCAGAAGTAGAATATAGATATAAAATTGTATTTACTATGTATTATGTATGCGGCGGGAATCCAGAGGATACCACCCCCAAGAGCAGTAGAGAATGACATCGCCCACCTTTTCAAATCAACCTATGACCTCTCCTGTAATGTAAATGAACATCTCTGTGTCCAATAGACAAAGGGATTACAGTGACCATTGTATTGTTTTGGATGAAGTGAATAAATAGAGCTTGCAGCAGGCTTGGTCACACAAGACTCTGAACGCTTTCTACCTGATAGCGGAGGACTGGTCCAGGACGCGCTTGCGAACGAATTCTCACGTATGTACATTCTCTGTAGCCATTATTCTGTTTAGATATTATGTTAGCTTGTAGTGTATAAATTGTATTGTTATTTCCTTTTGTCTAATTAATCCGCAGTGGCCTTAGAACCCTGTGATTTTACCCCATATCGGTGTTGTGTCCTCATTTCTCTGCTAGGGGTTATAGGGTTATTATATTCACAAACTGCTTAAGGTTTTAACGTGTATTTGGTAAAGGGTACGCAGTGTGAGTACTTTGTACCGACAGCGCTGCACAAGGTTTAAAGTGTATCATCATTACAGTGCCGTGCTGCAGAAGGTTTAAAGCATAAACGTATCATTACATTGTATCACTAACAAGGTTTAAAATCTATCATCCTATTGTGTGCGCGCGGTGTGTACTTTGTACTCCCGGCACGGCGTCCTGTACGCTAAGTCCGTAAGCTATAGGACTCTGTACGCAAATAGCGTACACAGTACGTAGCGTGTGTATTCAATCTAGCGGCCGCAGCGGCCCCACGATAAAGGTGTATTTAAAGTTATAGCTTTATGTTTAAAGATAATAATTGACATTATCAGAAGTATAGCTTTCCTGCCTACCGCTGAAAGAATCACTACTAATTTCGTATCCTGAGAAGGAAGGTCGGGTTGATCACGAACATGACCAAAGAGAGCCCAAGAGGCAGTACATTGAAAGTGTAAACCCAACTTGGCGGCACCATAATCTTGTAGCTCAGCCCAGAACGTTTGAATGGAGGGGCAATGCCTAAAGCAATGGATGAGGTCGGCCAATGGCGCAAAACATTTTATGCATTTTGTCGAGTCAGATAAACCCATCAAATGACTCCTCTTTGGAGAGATATAGGCTCTATGTAAAATCTTATAGGACATTTCTTGAAATAAGCTGGCCGGGATAAGTTTAAGAGAGGCTGTAAAACTATCCATCACAGCTTCTGGGGACATAGAGGGAATTTGAGAGGACTATTTCTGAACCTGAGCTAGATCGGTAGTGGGTATATGTTCCGTACGTATGCGGGCATAGATAGAAGCGATAGAGCATGTCCCGGAGCGCAGGAGCGTATCTAGGGAGTTAATAAAGTCCGATGTGTGGAGATGGGAAAGGACTGATAGTAGGTAGTGCGAGGCCTGCAAGAAGTAGAATTTGTGGTGAGGATTAATGTCGTATGTGGCTAGTGCTTCAGCATAAGTAAGTGGTTTTCATCTAGAGTCGAGAAGGTCGCCAACACGTGTAATTCCTGCAGTGCGCCAAGTAGTGAAAGGAAAGGAGGCCTGTCCCTTTTGAAAATGAAAATTGCCAACCAGGGGGAGAAATAGTGAGTGAGTATACTGTAACTTCAGAGATTTCTTAGATAACTGCCACGCCACATTAGTAGAGGTTAATAGTACATTGTCTAGATGAGGAAACGATAAATCAGATTTGGTCGCATGTAGAATAAAACTAAGAGATAGGGGGGCACAGAGTTGGGAGTCTTTCAATGAATCGGTAAAGACCAATGTACCCCTGAGCCAGTCCATAGCAAAGCGGAGAAGGCATGCTCTGTTGTATTGCTCTATATCCGGCAGATTCAGCCCCCCATTCTGCATCATCTGGGATAGTTTAAAGAAGCTTATTCTGGGTCGTTTATTGGCCCAGATGAATTTAGAAATAGATGAGTTAAGGAGAGATAGGTCAGACTTGGAGAGCATGATAGGTACCATCTGGAGGACGTAGAGCAATTTAGGGAAGCTAGCCATCTTTACGAGATTACAGCGCCCCATCAGATTAAGGGGTAATGTTTGCCATAGCACCAGTTCAGTCTGAATTTCGGTGAGAATAGGGTGAACATTGTCAGAGTAAAGACGAGTAGGGTCAGAAGGAAGAAGGACTCCAAGATATGTGATATGGGCGGGGGCCCATCTAAATGGAAAAGGAGTGTCCCAACCTGTAATGACCTGGGGAAATATGGCTAAGGCCTCTGATTTGCCATAGTTGCCAAAGTCATAATTAGAGGTGAAAAGAAGGATGTCATCCGCAAACGCCATCAGTTTTACTTCTCTATCGCCAATCCTAATCCATTGAAAAGCAGAGAGGTGGAGGATATATCGTATAAAAGGCTCCAGTGCTAGATTAAAGAGGAGGTGAGAGAGAGGGCACCCCTGTCTAGTTCCTCTTTCGAGGATGAAGGGAGATAAGGGAATGTTATTAACTATCACCTGCGCAGTAGGGCTATCATAGAGGGAGTCGTCAAGGCTGAGAAAGTTCTCGCCAAATTGCTGATATACTAATACTCTAGCGAGGTGAGGCCAGGCAATCTTGTTGAAAGCCTTTTCCGCAACAAGATTAATTAGGATATTATCCGTGATATTATTAGTGCGTATGTAATGGCCGCTAAGGCGGTTCTAGTACCCTGCACAGACTGTCTATGTTTAATAAAGCCCATCTGCGCAGGCGATTTAAGACGAGAAAGGCAGAGCTGCAGTCTATTGGCCATCAGTTTCGTAAGAATTTTGAAGTCTTGATTGAGAAGGGAAATCGGCCTGTAGGAGCCAGGTAGGGAAGGATCTTTGCCAGGTTTCGCTATGACTATAATCGTAGCCTCATTAAATCTAATCGGAGTTTGTTTGGAGGTAAGGATATGGTTGTAAAGAGATGTGAGGGTGGGAGCCAGCTCATCACGAAGCATTTTATAAAACTCTGCGCCAAAGCCATCAGGACCGGGGCTTTTATTGTTCGGTAAAGTCATAATGACTGCAATAACCTCCTCAGCCGTGATTGGGCTTTCTAGGGAATCCCTTTCCTCTTGGGTCAATACGGGAAGAGCAGCTTCTTCCAGGAAGGAGAGGTTAGCGGCTAAGTCATCAGGGCCTTTGTTGTACAAAGATTGATAATAGTTCTTAAATTCGGTGCAAATAAGTTCGGGGTCAGTACTCAGTGTGCCCGAGCTATTGACTGCGTTTACCCATGTGCGAGATTTAGGACCCTTGATTAGATTGGCCAACAGTCTGCCCGACTTAATGCCCCATCTGTGGAGTCTGTTGCGTTGATAGTCATAGGACAATTGGGCCCGTTCCGTGAGGAATGTATCGTAGATGAGTTTGGCCGAAAGATAAGCCTCTTTATGGGAGGGGGTATCATGTTGGGTGTATCTCCTATATGCAGAGGTAAGCAATGCACTTAAGGTCTGCAGTTGAGAAGAAAACTTCTTCCGCTTAGAGTGAGTGTAGGACATAATGTGTCCTCGGAGGACGGCCTTGGCCGCGCCCACAAAAATCGGGGAGTCGAAACTCTGATCGCCGTTATCTAGGTTATAATTGAGCCAGGATTGTTTAAGATGGAGAAGGAAATCAGTGGACTGGCGGAGATAGGCAGGGAAACGCCATTTTGGTATGCTACGGGGGACATGGCTAATTGCATGTGGAGAGATACAGGGGCATGATCAGACACAATAATATTGTCAATGGAGGTGTGAGTAACTTTGGGAAGGAGGTCAGCGACAGTGAAAATATAGTCAATTCGAGAGTGAGAGGAGTGAGGATGGGAATAGAAGGAAAAGTCTTTCTGAGTGGGATGGAATACACGCCAGGGATCCAGAAGGTCAAGCTGAGTGCAGAAGGAGGATAGAAGTTGAGCAAGAGGTGTAGTAGTGGTGGCACTTACCCTGGATCTGTCCATGGATGGGTCGACCACCTAATTAAAGTCCCCGCCGACAATCAAATTCTGGCTACCCCAGGTGAGAAGGGTCGTTAAGAGATCTGCAAAGAAAGATTCAGGTGAAATGTTGGGTGCATAGAGATTGAGAAGGGTATAGACAGTATTATTGATACATATGTCTAATAACAGAAATCTACCCACAGGGTCACATAGTTTTCTGAGTATAGTATATTGGAGATTAACATGAAATAGTATCGCTACTCCCCTAGACTTAGAACGGTATGGAGATGAGATGCATTCTCCAATCCAAGGGGCCCGTAGGGTATGTCTAGGGTCAGTTATCCAGTGTGTTTCTTGGAGAAGCACCATATGGGGAGACGTGCGTTTCAGGTGAGATACCACCTTTTTCCTCTTAACCGAGTGATTAAGACACTCTACATTCCATGAGACAATACGGAGTAATGTAGAATTTGGGTCTCCGTCGACATAAGGGTGTGGGCGAGTGTCGGTAGACATTTCAACCCACCCCTACCGGGAAAAAGACTAATAAGGAAGTGTAGAAGATGAAACAGGGTCCCACCCCGTCCCAGCGAGCAGGGGGGGGGGGTATCCCCCAGTGGGGGGAAGGGGTCCCGGCCCAGGCAGACAAAACTAACAAAACAGACAAACAATAACAGAAACATTGATAAACAATACAATAAACAGAGAATGGACCAAGAGTGTGTATCAATCACACTCCTGGTAAACTACATGTGAGACCCGAGTGCAGACTCGGGGAGCGATGAGCTATCAGCTGGTAAGATTAAACAGCAATCAAGTGATAGGTAGGGCGAAATGGAGCTTGGCCTCTCCAGGGTCATCAAAGAACCGTGGTCTACCATCTTCAAAAACTCTGAGGCGAGCCAGATAGAGCAATGAAAACTTGATCTTTGCATCAAAAAGGTGTTTGCAGATGGGAGCAAACTCTCTGCGCTTCGTGGCTACCAATGTGGAAAAGTCCTGAAAGATGAGGAGGCGGTCGCCATTGACAGAGAGGCTGGCAGTCTTGCGGTAGTGGTCAAGAAGTCCCGTTTTGTCCGCATAGTTTAGGACTCTCATGATAACCGGGCGAGGGCGCCCAGAGGAATTTTTTCGTTCAGGCCCTAGCCTATGGGCTCTTTCGATGACGAGAGGGACTCCCTTTAGGTCCATAGACAGTTGTTCCGGGATGCCCGACGAAAGGAGATCTAAGAGCTCGTGGCCTTTTATCGACTCTGGGATGCCGATGACCCTTAAGTTGTTACGCAGACTGCGATTTTTGAGGTCATCAAGCTTCTCCGAGAGGTCAGAGATCTCCAGTTGCTTGGCATGTAGGGAGCGTTGAGCTTCCTCTAGATTATCTTCTAGGGTCGCTATCCTTTGTTCCGCTTCGTCGAGGTGGGAGGAGTGTTGACTAAGTTGGGCCGATGAGGACTCAACAGCTTCTTTGAGTCCCGCCAACTTCTCATCTAAGAGTGGCCCCAACACCGCGAGCAGGTCTTTGTGTTTCATTTTCGTCTGTTTAATCGGCGGTCGGGAATTGCGGGATCGTTGGGTGAGTGAACGTGTAGTCGAGTGGTCGGAGTCGGAGGAATCGCCACAGGGAGTACTGTCTCGAGAATGCTGAGTAGTGCCTGCGGACATCACGGCCAAAGGGATCAGGAACTTTTCCATGCAGGGGTGTCTGAAAGAAGGGTCAATAACAAAACGCAGAGAGCTTGAATAGTAAAGGGTGAAGCGGGTTTCACATATCAGACAGGTATTCTCAGTGTAACCTCATCCTGGTTATGGCACCCAGGGAGTGAGGGTGGCGTGAGGGATCTCCCGCCGGGGTGGGCAAAGTCACTTTAGGCGGAGAGGTGTTCAGGGAACCAGCACGGGCGAGCGAGGAGTGGGACTGGGCCCCAATAGGTATGCCAGAGGGGAGTCAATAGAAATAGTGTCAGGAGCCAGTATAGGACACCCTAACAGGGTTAAGGTATATTATTTGGTGGGAGAGGAGAGGAGAGGAGCAAGGCGGCCACCGGTCCATGCGATGGTGGAGCCAGGGAAATCTTCCTCACATCGGTGGCTGGGCCCTGTCCACAGGGTCAATATATATAGAAAAAAGAGGAAGGGGGGTGCAAATCCCCACCCCCAAATTCCCTTCCGCACACTGAAAATTACCTGTAACCATCCCTGAATCTATCTGGTAATAAAATTCAGAGAATTCGTCACAAATGTTTGCAAACACATGTTTAGCTGCTGGCCACTTCACGGCTTCTCTGATACAGCAGTCCTAACTACTTGATAGCAGTGCCCACATTGGGCCATGTCATTTGTCACAGTACGCCTCATAATAAAGGTCATTACTAAAACAGTTCCAGACTGAGAGCTAACTTACCAGGGAGCCACCCCCAGGATCTCCCATTGGCACTACAAGGAACAGCATGCCTTCCAAATGCTGCTCCCATTCAATGCCTCATGCACACAAGCAGACAAACAATTTGGAAGCTGCTCAATCATACCTGGAGATAATTATATATCAGGTGCTGGAAGGGGGAGGGGTCACAGACAAAGAAACAAAGAGGAAGGGGGGTGCAAATCCCCACCCCCAAATTCCCTTCCGCACACTGAAAATTACCTGTAACCATCCCTGAATCTATCTGGTAATAAAATTCAGAGAATTCGTCACAAATGTTTGCAAACACATGTTTAGCTGCTGGCCACTTCACGGCCTCTCTGATACAGCAGTCCTAACTACTTGATAGCAGTGCCCACATTGGGCCATGTCATTTGTCACAGTACGCCTCATAATAAAGGCCATTACTAAAACAGTTCCAGACTGAGAGCTAACTTACCAGGGAGCCACCCCCAGGATCTCCCATTGGCACTACAAGGAACAGCATGCCTTCCAAGCAGACAAACAATTTGGAAGCTGCTCAATCATACCTGGAGATAATTATATATCAGGTGCTGGAAGGGGGAGGGGTCACAGACAAAGCACCTGATATATAATTATCTCCAGGTATGATTGAGCAGCTTCCAAATTGTTTGTCTGTCAATATATATAGAGCAAGCGAGGCTGTCCGTCCCTGAGGGGATGCAGGAGTTGCCGGAGGTCTGGCAGATCAGTGCCAGCAAAGCGTTCCCTCAGCTGGTTGTGTATTGGCCTCTGCTCCCCAGGCCTTGCAGCGGCAGGCAGCAGTGATAAAATGGCCGCCGGATCGGGCAGTGGGGGAATCAGGGGAGTCTCCTCAGGCAGCAGCAGCAGGGCTGTCCGTCCGGGGGAGGCAAGGGAATTCCTCTTACCTTCACAGCGCCCCCCCCCCAGCGGCTCAGTGATCCGGCATCAGCGACGCAGCTCCGGCTGCATAGAAGTGCCGAGGTCACCTTCACAGCGTCTCCCGGTTCCACGGCTGCAGGCGGCGGGAGGTAGAGCTGTGCAGCGGGCCGAGTGGTGGTGTCCAGGAGCACAGGTATGGGTAGAAGGAACCGGAGTGTCGGGTGCACGGTCCAGCGGGTCGGCGGGAAATCGAGGCCCCGGCTCCAGTGCAGGGACCAGGCCGCAATCCGCGGGAGCCTCCACGGCGCTCCCCAATTCCGCTGCCCTGGTCAGACAGCAACAGGGGTATGAGAGGAGGGTGTGGGGAGAAGGACACGGCACAGGAGCGGGTCTAAGCGATCCCGGAGGGCAGGAGAGATGGTAAAATAGCAGGAGCTCCAAGAAGCTGCGACTGCTCTCCTCCGATGCTAGGTCACACCCCCAAGTTTGTGTATGTTATACAGAACCATTTATGCCAGAAACCTGTTAAACAATTATTAAAAATTAATCAATCGCTCTAAATTAAAAAATACAGCTGCAGAGTAGCTTCAAGATGTAGCATTCCTGGGCACAAAAGTTAAACTGAGATCCTATTGGCTACTTAGCCCAGGTGTGATGTAGAGGGGAGGAGCTTACTTTGTAAACAATTTCAGTATAAAAAAAACATAGTATGAAGATGTGTCCAATACTTAGCACGGATGAAAGAGAAGTCAACCATGTAACTTTTTTAAATATCTACCTATATTACCGATTACTGTGCAATTACACTACCCTGTGGACTGTTAATATAGCAATCCCTAAATAGGATTGTAATTTATATTAACTTACAGTCTTCGGACTGTTGTAGAGTCAGCATTTGACAAAATACAAGATGTACAACAGTTGTGGTGTCATCAGCACTTTTTCCAAGAGTGTTCTTCAGATATTCTAGATCTCTTTCAATGTGCTGGAAAAGGAAACGCCTAACATCTTGCACTGGCGGCTTCACAATGCGGCTCAGGTTCTGTTACAAGACAAGAACGAATCAGACTGCTACTGTGTATGCAAATAGTAATTGCTCAACAGTGAGTATAATTACACTTTACTAAATCCTCTAAGCTTGTCACGTTCTATGTTAGTGATGCTGCTAATCTGTGTTTGACTTGTTATTGAGTACAGTAAGGTGAGTGGAGAAGAAGCCATAAATTGCATTATTCTCAGAATAAGAATATCCAGCATTAGGTGTTCTGACCACAGAATGACTTGTCCACCTTGTAGCCCCCTTGTAAATTCTGTACCTAAGCATGTAAAACCTATACATACTGGCTTAGGGAGTGGGGCGGATATTACTTACCCGGGCCCAGGCATATATATATTTTTCACATTTAATTTGACTCATAGACAAGCCCCCAATTGTGGACACACCCACTCTGACACCCGGCCCATCACATGTCTTAGCGGTAGTGAAAGGTATCTCTAAATTTGCTACCTGTATATCTTCTTCTGATCCCAGATGCCTTGAGAAATAAATACAGGAGCAGGTATCTCTCGGTCAGGAGCTGAATGTGCCTGATGCTAATGGGTCTCCAAGCTCATATCCAGTCTGTGTCTTGTAAAATGTTTTCTCCTTTATTAAGAAAAAAAAGACAAATACAAGAGTTTTGCTGTTATTTCTGCCAAATTTAAATTTAAATTCAAATTACAATTGAGTCCATGCCATCAATATATGTATATGAAATTAAATGTTGTTAATTGCATTAAAAAGTGGAAAAAATGTTTGCATTACCCTCTTTCCTAACATATTTTTAGGAAATATCCATCCGAACTGAGGATCTTGAACAATCTCAATGCCATCCAAATTTGTCAGTTTGCAAATTAAATAAACTCCATAACAAACATTGCCAGACTGGGAGCCTAATTAATTTAAGTATAATAATTTATTAATTTAATTAATTAATATAATTAATTTAAGTATAAGTTTTCACTGATGGATCCTGAAACACAATTTTGAGATGTTATTAGTTACCCGGGTCCAGGGATTTTTATTTATTTATTTCATTTTGCACATCATACCTGTATATCCTCTTCTGATCCCAGAAGCATTGACAGATGTGTTACCATCTTTAATGAAATATATACAGGGGCAGGTATCTCTCAGTATGGAGCTACAGATGGTGCCAGATGCTCTGGGTCTCCCAGAACACGTGCAGCCAGGGCCGGATTAAGAGCCACATGGGCCTGGAGCTGAAAATTTTCAAGGGCCTATACTGAGATGGGGAGGAGCTGTGACCAGTGCTGAGTGGGTGTGGCCAGAACATGTGGGTGTGTACACCCATCACACAATATGCCCTGCTGTCTCCCTAAATACATTAACATAGAAAAATTGGATCATTTTGTGAGAAAATGACAAAAACTATTTTAATATTTATGATTTATGATTGTTTGGACAGCTGTGCGCCTCGTCATCATCCTGCTGCCAGCACGATTGGCCTATTTTTATGTGGAGGCCTGGAGCTGGAGCTCCATCCGCCCCATTGTTAATCTGGCCCTGGAAGTGGGCGTTTCTGAGTGTCAACTGACCGTTTTCAGGAAGTGTTTGCAAAAACGCAGGCGTGCCAGGAAAAATGCAGGCGTGGCTGGGCGAATGCTGGGCGGGTTTGTGATGTCAAAACAGGAACTAAACAGTCTGAAGTGATCGCAAGCGCTGAGTAGGTTTTGAGCTACTCTAAAACTGCACAACAAAAATTTGTAACCGCTCTGCGATCCTTTCGGTTCGCACTTCTGCACACTCCCAGTGGGCGGCGGCATAGCGTTTGCACGGCTGCTAAAAACTGCTAGCGAGCGATCAACTTGGAATGACCCCCATAATGCAGATAACATCACAGTAGCCCCCATGAAATACAGAGAACATCATAGTCCCCACCATTTAATACAGTGATCATCGCATTGACCGCTATATAAGGCAGAGAGCATCACAGTGACCACCATATAATGCAGAGAGCATCACAGTGACCACCATACAATGCAGAGAGCATCATAGTGACCACCATATAATACAAGGACCATCAATTCCCACTATATAATGCAGTGTGCATCACAATGCATCTTATATAATGCAGGGAGCAGGGGTGTAGTGAGGGTGACTCTGGTGGAGCACAAGTTCTGGGAACCTCCGCTATAATGCGGGCCGCTGTACTGGCAGCCGCAGAGCAGGAGGGGAAGAAGCAGAGGGTGCGCACACTGACTCAGACTCGGAGACTAGGTAGGGAACAGGGCAGGCCAAAGGCGACAGCAGGAGACACTGACAACCAGCACATGCCACAGCTCTGGAACCCTCTTTATATGTCTCACTGTCTGCTTTTAGCTGTGCAGCAGGGTTACTTCTGTCCTGCTACCCCACTTTCTTACCCCACTGCTGCAGTACCTCCCTGGCTGCTGCAGCACCTCTCTCTGTTCCAGATGCTGCAGCACCTCTTTCTGCCCCAGATGCTGCAGCACATCTCTCTGCCCCAGCTGCTACAGCACCTCTCTCTGTCCCAGCTGCGGTAGCATCCCTCTCTGCTTCAGCTGCTACAGTACTTCAGCACCTCTCTCTGAATTAGAAGCTGCAGAGTAACATGTAGGCATACTGCTGGGGCCTAACATGTATAAACGGCTCTACTGTGGTGTAACGTGTATAAGCAGCTCTACTGTGGTGTATTATGTATAAGCGGCTCTACTGTGGTGTATTATGTATAAGCGGCTCTGCTGTGGTGTAACATGTATAAACGTCTTTACTGTGGTGTAACATGTATAAGCGGCTCTACTGTGGTGCAACATGTATAATCGGCTCTACTGTGGTGTAACGTGTATAAACGGCTCTACTGTGGTGTATCATGTATAAGCGGCTGTACTCAGGTGAGTAATCAGGAGTAATCAGGAGGGAGAGGGGCTGATTGAAGCAGCTGGGTGAGCCTATTGTCAAAGTCAGAAAAATATCACGCTGCACATTGCCATATATGCACCTCATGTGTGTGCCCGCTGCACGTGCATGAGCTCTCCCGTTCGTGCGTATACTCGCAGTCGCGTGCACTCGCAGGCGCACGGTATGCGCATTTACGGTAGAGTTTGTGTGCGTCTAGCGGGCGACTCAATCGTTACATATTTTAGTCATATAATGTATTTTGTAGATTATGGTCCCGTTGATAGAATCTGAAAGTTTAGTTAATGTAGCATGTTCAGAGACAAAGAGATCCCTCTTTGTTTGATACGAAGGGTCAGACAGGGGTTATACAGTGATGTTTAGAATCCATCGGAAGGGTATATAATTAGCAATATTCCGGTGTTGGTTAGAAACGGATTAATCGCTCGTGCGTATAGTTATGACTATAAGAAGTTTATGGACATTTACTATATTTGCAGTTTATTACCCATGCGGCGGGAAACCTGAGTTTCCCTCCCACTTGAGCAGTTTGAAATAGTCACAGCCCACCTGTATGAACCAACCTATGACCTTTTGTTATAATGCGGAGACGGATTCCTGTGTCCAATGAACAATAAGAATGTAGGGACCATTGTACTGTACTGTGTGTAAGTGTATATAAAGACAAGCCGACCTGGGCCAGCTCTACTCTCTACTCTTCTCAACGGTTCTCATCACTGATAATCGGGAGCTGGATATCCAGGAAGGCGCATGCGATTGTTTCCCCTTGTGCGTAAGTTCTCTGCAGCCATTTTACCTCCTAATTTGTTGTAAGCCATTCTCTCTCTCCTTCCACTTTAAATGTAATTGTGTTGTTATTATATTTTAACGTGTAGTAATTCTGTTAGATCTTTATGTTAGCCTGGTAGTGTATAAACTGTACTGTATATTCTTTTGCAATTGAACGTTCATTCTCTCTTAAAGGTGTTAGAACCTTAGACCGGTATTTGAGTGTTTATTATATTTCTAAGGGTTCTCTGAGCTTCTCAGTCGCTCATACACATTGCGTTGCATCTACACATTATCACTGCATAAAGGTTTACAGTATAAGTACATTCTTTAAGGTATAGTTGTTAAGGTTTAATTCTGTGAGCGTCAGCGCCGCTTGTGATCTCCTCGTGGTCTCGAGCGTCCGCTACGCTGGTAGCGTATCATTACGGTAATCGGCAGCCTATGGTGTGCTTGATACCAACAGCGTATTCTCGCGAACGTTTGTGTCGCTCGAGCGGCTCGCTCTCGATACAGCGTCCGCTACGCTAAGGGCGTACCCTTACGGTACCTCGTGCGCCAATTGCGTACTGTGTCTCTTAACCTTTTATAGTGTTTAATATAGGGTAAATCAGTAGGCTTTATCAATTGGGGGCTCCTCCGCTCTTCACATATCTGCACTAGGTAACTTTAGCAGACATTATCGGTCAGCAAAGGGCGGGAAGGTGGTATCCCTCGCAGTGCTGACCAGATAAGCGTCTGCTTCGCTTAGTAAGGAGTGCTGAGGGAATCCGAAACCGGAAGGTAAGAACAGTACGTTATTGTCTTTTAAAACTGTTTAGTTTCTGTTTTGCGTACGTGGAGGAGATCGCCCAGACTATCCTCATGCAAAAAACTGGCAAATCCCCGGGCCCGGACGGGTTTACGGCTCTGTACTACAAAAAATTCTCTGCCCTTCTCTCCCCACACCTGCACTCTCTCTTTAATGGGGTTGTCCAGGGCGACCTCTTTCCCCCTGAGATGCTAGAGGCCAGAATAGTGGTGATTCCCAAAGAAGGCAAAGATCCCCTTAACTGCGCCAGCTACCGCCCCATATCCCTCCTGAACCTAGACCTTAAAATTTTTGCCAAGATCCTGGCCACCCGTCTTAACCCATACCTCCCTTCCCTAGTTCACTACGATCAAGTAGGATTTATCCCGGGCCGCCAGGCAAGGGACAACACCAGGCGTGCTATTGACCTCATACATATCTCGAATTCCAGGAAAGCCCCCACTATCATACTCTCCTTAGACGCCGAAAAAGCATTTGACCGAATCTCCTGGGATTTCTTGAGACCCGCCCTAGAGGCCTATGGCCTATCTGGCGGCTTTCTCACAAGCATCCTAGCATTATACTCCACTCCCACTGCCACCGTCCTTATCAATGGTATCCCATCCGCCCCACTTAGTATTGCCAACGGCACACGTCAGGGCTGCCCTCTCTCCCCTCTAATATTTGCCCTCATTATAGAACCACTTGCTTCTCAAATTAGAGCACACCCGGACATACACGGTATACAGGTGGGCCCCACAAATCCCAAAATTTCTCTCTTTGCAGACGACATCCTACTCTCCCTATCCCAGCCCCTCATCTCACTCCCAAATCTATTCTCTCTACTACAAGCCTACAGTCTTATATCAGGATATAAAATCAACTATTCCAAATCTGAGGCCATGATGCTTCATACCCCCCAGCGTGAGGCCGAGTCCCTCCGTACCAACTTCAATTTTAAATGGCAACCCACGAAGATCAAATACTTAGGGATATACCTAACCTCTCGATACGACTGCCTCTTCCGAGAAAACTTTCCACCCCTCCTTACCAAAACACTAGCTGACTTGACCTCTTGGAACAGTCTTTTCATCTCGTGGCTGGGCAGGATCATAGCGGTTAAAATGACCATTCTCCCCAAATGGCTCTACCTTTTCCAGACCCTTCCCGTGGCAGTCCCGACCACCTTCCTCCGCACTATCCAACGAGCCCTCACACGCTTTATTTGGAACCACAGACCTCCCCGCATAGCCGCCAATACTCTGAAAAGACCAACCTCCGCGGGTGGTAGAGGCCTTCCCGACGTCAAACTATACTACCTTGCTTCCCACCTATCCCACATTGTCACCTCATACGCTCCTCCAGGATCGGTGTCCTGGCTGGACATCGAAACAGCCTTCATGGCCATGCCAGACCTGTCCCCCCTATGGGGCCTCTCCCCCACCTCTCGATCCCCAGCCTCTAAGCATCTCCCTACCATCAAATTCAATCTCAAAACATGGGACGCTCTCTCTTTGAATTGGGGTCTCACTACCATACCCTCACCCTTGACCCCCATCTGGCAAAACCCCAAGTTTCCCTCCGGACTCTCTGTTACGAGTTCCCGAATGTGGGCAACACTGGGCCTTAAATTTCCAACGGACTTTGCCGATCGAGGCCAATGGTTGTCCCTGCCCGACCTCCAGCGGAAAACTCCCTCACAACCACTTAACCCCTTCCAATACCTACAAATACGCCACTTTCTGGCCTCTTTCCCCTCTACCGCCTTACTCCGCGCCCTTACTCCCTTTGAATCCCTATGCGTCAACTCCCATTCCTCCAAAGGTATAATCTCCCAACTCTACTCTCTCCTACTAGACTCCTCCCTCCCTTCTTCCCGGCCCCATGAACTCGCGTGGGAACAAGACCTCGGACCTCCTCCAGAAACAGAGGACTGGGAGGACATGAGGCTGGGGATCGCTAAAAGCTCCATTGCCACTGCCTTTAAGGAAACGGCCTACAAAATCTACTACCGCTGGTACTACACCCCCGACCGACTTAACAAAATTTTCCCGTCCTCCTCCCCGTCCTGTTGGAGAAACTGCGGAGATAGAGGCACTATGCTCCACATATGGTAGACCTGCCCAGTAATTGTGCCCTTCTGGGACTTGGTCTACTCCCTCCTTAACTCACTTCTAGACCCTCCTGTCCGGAAAGACCCCTGGACCTCCCTGCTATGTTATCCCCCCCCACTCCTCAATAAATTCTCCCAAAAGCTAACCTCACATTTTTTAGCAGCAGCAAAATCATTGATTGCCCTCAACTGGAAGAACCCCTCCCCACCTTCCCTACTCTCCCTTAAAGCTAAAATTTGGCACATCGCCTCAATGGAAAAGATCACATACTATCTCCACGACCGGGGCCACGTCTTCGAGCAGGTTTGGGCTCCTTGGCTCGCCGCCGAACGTAGAAACTAGTCTCCCCTCCTTTAGAACATCCCCCTCCCCCCCAGGGACCCATGGGCCCCTACCGCTCTCTCCCTCCGACAATTCTCTCTAATCCACCCCCCCACCCCCCCGCTCTAACTTCCCTTCCTCCCTGCTGCTCTCTCCGTCCACACCCCCTTTCTGAATCTCCTCCCCCCTCTTAATCTGACTTTACTTGTTCTCATGGTATACATCATGTATAGACACAAATGTGGTCCTCCCCCCTCCCCCTCCAAACCCCATGTTTGAACTTGATTCTCTCTCCCTCACTGATTAATCTTGTTATATGCTTGAAAAATGTGGTCTACCCCGGACACTGGCTATGTTGGCCGCCTGTCCCATGTATTTTCAGTATGCTCTCTGTACCTACCTGACCACGCATAAATAAAGTATTTCAAAAAAAAAAGAAACCGGACACAAGGTTTCAAAAGATAAGTTGCAATTATGCCAGACTAAGGTAAAATATTTGGGACACTGTCTGACACAAGGACTGAGACACCTGACCGCTGATAGAATTCAAGCAATTCGAGACATGACTCTGCCACAAACCCAGCAACAGATCAGAACGTTTTTAGGAATGTGTGGGTATTGCCGTAACTGGATCCCAGGGTTTTCCATACTAGCCCTACCTTTGCAGGAGATGGTCTCATCAAACAAACCTGATCGGATCTCGCACACAGACGAATCCGAGATGGCATTTGAGAGACTTAAACAGTGCCTAACGCAGGCACCGGCATTAGGTATGCCTGACTATGGGAAACCCTTTGAGCTGTACGGAACAGAAAGTGCTGGTTGCGCGGCAGGCGTCCTAGCCCAAAAGCACGGTGATGCCAGCAGGCCGGTAGCATACTACAGCGCTCAGCTAGATACGGTAGCGCGATCCCTCCCCACATGCTTGCGAAGTGTTGCCGCGATAGCATTGCTAGTAACAAAAAGCGAAGATGTAGTGCTAGGACACAACCTCACAATCCATACACCGCATGCAGTGTCAGCCTTGCTAAATTCGGCCCAAACCAGACACGTCTCATCAGCGCGGTTTACAAGATGGGAATTGGCATTGATGGCCCCCGTAAACATCACCATAAAGAGATGCAGCGCATTAAATCCTGCAACGTATCTCCCAGGTGTGCCTGGACAGGCACAAAGGGTGGAGGATGAGAGTAATGGTGAAGGAGGATTTAATACAGAGAATGACACACATGATTGTATGGAATATTTGACCCAAAATTTCACGGCAAGGCCTGACATCAGTGACAATCCACTGGAAGATGTAGATTTTACTTTCTACACTGACGGTAGTTGTCACAGACAGACGGACTCGGGAGACTTGTGTACTGGATACGCAGTCGTAGATGACCAAGGCACCATAGAAGCAGAACCGCTAGGCCCACCTCACTCAGCCCAGGTTGCTGAACTGGTTGCCCTAACCAGAGCATGTGAATTGGCTAAGGGCAAGTCAGCCAATATCTACACAGATTCTAGGTACGCCTTCGGGGTAGTCCATGATTTCGGAGCCCTATGGCGCCTCAGAAATTTCATGACGGCAGCTGGTACACCGGTAGCGCATGCAGCTCACATCAAAAGGCTTCTAACAGCGATACAGGAACCCGACAGAGTGGCTGTTATCAAGTGTAAAGCACACACATATAGCCAAGACCCGGTATCACTTGGTAACAGCTGAGCAGACGAAGCTGCTAAGTTAGCAGCTGGTACCCCCAGACAGACAGACATCACACAACTGATGGTATTTAATACTGTCAACACACAGAAATTGTGTGAAATGCAAAATTTGTGTCCTCCTCAGGAAAAGGCAGTTTGGAGATCAAAAGGATATGGCCAGGAGTCCTCAGGACTCTGGACAGATGGACATGGTAAACCAGTGGCACCAAGAGCATACCTTCCAAGTCTAGCGGAAGCAGCACACGGGCTGACTCATCTGGGCAAAGAAGGGATGTGTAAGCTAGTAAGAGCTTATTGGTGCGCCCCAGGATTTTCCTCCCATGCGGGTAAGAGAGCAATGACATGTCTTACCTGCTTGAGGAAGAATATCGGAAAAGCAAAACCAACAGAACCATCTCATATCCCTCCAACAGATGGCCCTTTCCAGGTAATACAAATCGATTTCATACAATTACCCCCTTGTCGAAATTTGAAGTATGTACTAGTTTGTATAGATGTGTTTTCAAATTGGGTCGAAGCATTTCCTGCGGCCACAAATACCGCTATGTTTACTGCTAAGAAAATTGTGCAGGAATTTGTGTGTAGATACGGTATCCCTAGAATAATTGAAAGTGATAGGGGTACCCATTTTACAGGTGATGTCTTTCAAGGAATGTGTAAGTTGATGGGAATTAATAGTAAGCTGCACACTCCGTACCGCCCCCAGGCGAGTGCGAAGGTAGAAAGAGTGAACAGCACTATTAAAAATAAATTGAGCAAAGTTATGGCAGAAACAGGATTGACATGGCCAGAAGCTTTACCCATTGTACTATACAGCATCAGAACCACTCCCAGGTCCCCTCTTAATCTGTCCCCCTTTGAAATTCTGTTTGGTCGACAACCGCATGTTATGATTAACCCTCAGGATGATTTGAAGTGTAACAATGAAGTGACTGTAAAGTACTTGGTTAAGATGAGTAAACAGCTAAGGAATCAGAATGATAATTTGAAGTTGGTGATTCCTGATCTGCCAGATAGTAATTGTCATGACATTGAACCTGGGGATTATGTAATGATACGTAATTTTCTACGCTCAGGTTGCCTTATTGACAGATGGGAAGGACCATACCAAGTCTTATTGATTAGCACGACAGCATTGAAGGTTGCCGAGAGAGAGACTTGGGTTCATTCGTCCCATTGTAAGAAGGTTGCTGATCCAGAGAGGTCTCGTGATAAAGAACAGATGGTAGAGGAAGTTGTATCACTGGAGTGTCTGTTTCAGGAAGATTGAGACGGCACCTGAGCATTGAGAAATAATAAGATCGGAGGCAGTTGTCGATCCCCTGTTCCCTTTTATTGTTTTTCCCCACCTCCCATCCCATCTCCCTCAATTATTTATTTCCCCCTTCTCATTTTTCTCCATTTCCTCCTATAAGATGGACTTGCCCCAAGAGACTGTGATCCGGATTTTCCTGTTAACCATGATGTTGACCAGAGCAGTCTGTTCCGGCGAGAGTACCATGGAGGTCGAGAGAGGTTCTGGAATGGGTTCTGATGACAGAGATGGAGGCGTAGATTTCCAAGAACAACATAATCACCAAGCAAAGGCGAGTATCAGAAAACGATCTGGTAGCATTGACCATAGAAGGAACTGTGAAGGATTGTTAGCTGAAGAAAATTGCATCTGTAGGCATTGTGATAACTTAGTTGAGGATGGGTGCATCAAGAAATGTCAGTCCAGTTTTAACATTAACATGGACCGGCATCCATTGGGTGACTATCACTCATTAGTGGGTAAGGTGTTAAACCAAACAGACTGCTGGGTATGCTCTCAAGTACCTCAAGGTCACAGCAAGTCAGGACTAGTACCATTTCCTTTAACGATAGGGGAGGTACTTGAGTTAAGTGGTGGGAGGCCGGTGGACAAGAGGTTTAACATCTCTTCTCTAGTCCTCCTAGTTTGAAGCTCCACCAATACCATGTGGATAGGTCCTTAGTGTGTTTTAACATTTCCAATCCCCGAAAGCCGGGAAATTGGGAAGTGTCATGGAATAACAAAACCATGACCTTTTCATATAGAGCCGATAGAATGCCCACAGATACAGAACTTATACGCCACATAGCCGATAGTGGAAATTATTTCCGATATAGGTATACCCTAGGAAGTAGGACCATAAGAGTTGGAGAAGTATCACCAGGATACTGTGCACATATCATACAACCGGATACGTGTACTAGACAGATGGGAGAATTAGGGTTAGGAGGGTTCACATGGAAGATGTGTAACATGGTTCTAGCATATTCAGTCCCATATGTTCTCCCCGATGATGCATATTTCATATGCGGGAGAAAGGCGTATAAGTGGCTTGCCCCAAACTCAGAGGGATTGTGTTATATTGGAAAAGTACTGCCTGAGGTAATGACTGTATCCCACACCAAAATGAAAGATATTCACCGCAGTGCCCCAGCTCCTTATACTCACACTCATTACGAGCACATCGTTAAACGGCACCTGATAGAGAGAACAGAACATCCGGCTTCTGACCTGATTCATGAATCCACCGGGATTCAATTCCTAATCGCGTTAGATATCACTCGTACCGCCAGAGGAGTGATAAATTATAAATATATATCTGCGCTTGTAAATTTATTAGACAATATCACTGAAATGTATGATGACACATTCAGGTATACTGGGAGAGAGTTACAAGCCTACAAAACAGAACTGGTTCAGCATAGGATGATTCTCAATTATCTCACAGCTGTGACAGGCGGGTATTGTGTTACCCTAGCGACTCAGTATGGAATAAAGTGCTGCACGTATATTACAAACAGCACTGAGGACCCAGCCGAGGTCATAGACCAAAAGATGGATGACATTTTGCAATTAAAATGGGAGTTCCGAAGGAAACACAATCTCACCCTTGCCGCTGTGGGTAATGAGCTGACCAGTTGGGTGTCATGGTTGAACCCACGAAATTGGTTCTCTGGTTTAGGAGAATGGGCCCAAGGTATTATCATGGATGTAGGCAAATTTCTTTTGTGTATTCTGGGTGTCATCATATTGGTCGGTCTAATATTTAGATGCGTTCGGGTTTTAACAAAGTGTAAACGTAGCGCCCGAGTGATGAGTTTAAGAAGTGAAGATACTGTAATAACAACGACTGATTTGATTTACGACCCAACCATTGAGACAATGTTGTGATGAAAATGTGATTCCACGGTCCGTTTCTTTCACCCGTTTCTCCTTTGTTTTCCTCCAAGGTACAAAGACATCCGCTTGGAAGAAGAATTTGACAACCTTTTACACAGACCATTGATGGACAATGCCATAGACCCCCAATATCCCTAGCGATTTTAAAATTTTACGATAGCCCAACACTTTTGTAAGTCTATGGACATTGAGAAAGCTTTTTGCTCGCATTTTGGCAAAAGCCCAAAGAGACTACAGTCAACATGTACATCAAGACAAGACAACAGACAAGACTTCAATCAACAAATGTATATTAAACTCACATAGTTTATGACTGCATTTACCATAATTGCTCCTTATCTTCATCTCTACAACCTTCAGGTAATGACACACATAGTCGATAGGGAATATAGGCACAGATATCAGCACTCACATATTCCCCCCATTCATGTATCATCAACTAAAATGTGCTCCCCCATTTTGTTGCAACCAAAAGCCGAAAAGAGCTCGGTAAGTTTGACAGCCCATCCACAGACCCGTACCACGGGATAAGAAGGAATTCAAATGTATACTTCGCAATACCTCGAAGCTTGATTTAAAACACGTACGGCACGATGATACATGACCCCTCAAACACGGACTCATACATACATGCTTCTACTATCTCACTAGGTCATACCTTTTTCCCACCTTCTTCTCTTCTCCCTTACCCAATCATAGAAAAGTATTATACATGACATATATTTTTCTCTTTTTGAACTGTTTTAGGAAGTGGCAGTTATTGGTGACTGCCAAAGGGTGGACTGTCAATGCACGTGCATGAGCTCTCCCGTGCGTGCGTATACTCGCAGTCGCGTGCACTCGCAGGCGCACGGTATGCGCATTTACGGTAGAGTTTGTGTGCGTCTAGCGGGCGACTCAATCGTTACATATTTTAGTCATATAATGTATTTTGTAGATTATGGTCCCGTTGATAGAATCTGAAAGTTTAGTTAATGTAGCATGTTCAGAGACAAAGAGATCCCTCTTTGTTTGATACGAAGGGTCAGACAGGGGTTACACAGTGGTGTTTAGTATCCATCGGAAGGGTATATAATTAGCAATATTCCGGTGTTGGTTAGAAACGGATTAATCGCTCGTGCGTATAGTTATGACTATAAGAAGTTTATGGACATTTACTATATTTGCAGTTTATTACCCATGCGGCGGGAAACCTGAGTTTCCCTCCCATTTGAGCAGTTTGAAATAGTCACAGCCCACCTGTATGAACCAACCTATGACCTTTTGTTATAATGCTGAGACGGATTCCTGTGTCCAATGAACAATAAGAATGTAGGGACCATTGTACTGTACTGTGTGTAAGTGTATATAAAGACAAGCCGACCTGGGCCAGCTCTACTCTCTACTCTTCTCAACGGTTCTCATCACTGATAATCGGGAGCTGGATATCCAGGAAGGCGCATGCGATTGTTTCCCCTTGTGCGTAAGTTCTCTGCAGCCATTTTACCTCCTAATTTGTTGTAAGCCATTCTCTCTCTCCTTCCCCTTTAAATGTAATTGTGTTGTTATTATATTTTAACGTGTAGTAATTCTGTTAGATCTTTATGTTAGCCTGGTAGTGTATAAACTGTACTGTATATTCTTTTGCAATTGAACGTTCATTCTCTCTCTTAAAGGTGTTAGAACCTTAGACCGGTATTTGAGTGTTTATTATATTTCTAAGGGTTCTCTGAGCTTCTCAGTCGCTCATACACATTGCGTTGCATCTACACATTATCACTGCATAAAGGTTTACAGTATAAGTACATTCTTTAAGATATAGTTGTTAAGGTTTAATTCTGTGAGCGTCAGTGCCGCTTGTGATCTCCTCGTGGTCTCGAGCGTCCGCTACGCTGGTAGCGTATCATTACGGTAATCGGCAGCCTATGGTGTGCTTGATACCAACAGCGTATTCTCGCGAACGTTTGTGTCGCTCGAGCGGCTCGCTCCCGATACAGCGTCCGCTACGCTAAGGGCGTACCCTTACGGTACCTCGTGCGCCAATTGCGTACTGTGTCTCTTAACCTTTTATAGTGTTTAATATAGGGTAAATCAGTAGGCTTTATCACTATATAAGCAGTGACTAGACTCTTGGAGCCTGCTCTGTGGGGCTGGTCTCTTCCAAGTGCTGCTGGGATTTCTAAGTGTGAGTTGGAAACAGTAAAAAGGTGAGTTAGAATACAGAAAAAGGTGAGTTTTATAATACACAATCAGGAACACACATTTACAGTACCATTAAACTTCTGGTGAGGCTGCAAGGGGCTGACCTTGTGAGTGAGTGAGAGGGTCTCTTACTTGGAGTAGCAGAGGGGCTGTGATTGTGCGGGTGTGAGGGGCATTTTTTTTTTTTCTTAGCAGGAGCTGGAAGCCGAGTGAAAAGGAGGAGCAGTGAGCTGGAACAACTGCAACTGCTAAGTGGAGTATAGGTGCCGCAGGAGAGAGTACTACGGCTGCATAAAAGTGAAGGACCAAGAACCGCACAAAGATAGATAAGTATAAGCCAGCTTAATTATTGTATAAGTGAGATTGCTTGTCTTCTATTTTTTATTTTTGCTGCTTTTTCTTTGAGTGTAACAGGGAGTTAGACCTTGCAAACAATATGGGAGGGGCTGTGATTGAGGACCTCACTCAGTGCATGTCATGCAAGATGTATGCACACCTGGAGCTACCGGCCCAGTGTGAATACATCTGCACGAGGTGTGTGCGAACGGTTGCCCTGGAAGCCCAGGTAACTGATCTAGAGCAAACCGTTACGCGACTGAGGGAGATTCACAATCTCGAGCGTAGTTTAGACAGAACGGTGGAGGAGTTGCGGGAGGGGTCACTGGTAGAAGAGAATGATGATCAGGTAGCCAGTTGGGTCACAGTTAGAAGGAAGAAAAAGAGGGGGAGGCACGACATCTCCGAACTATCAAACCCGAACAAATTTGCCCGATTGGACGAGGAATCGGAGGATGATAGTGAAGAAATGACGGTGCCGGAGGAGACTACTCCCTCTAGCATCCAGAGGTGCGGTCCCTCTGGCGCGGTTGGGATAAAAGATAGAGAGGTACCTAGTCAAATGGTGGTGGTAGGGGATTCTATCATCAGGAAGGCAGATAGGGCAATCTGCTACCGGGACCGTGATCGCCGTACAGTCTGTTGTCTCCCGGGTGCTCGGGTACGGCACATCGCGGACCGGGTAGATAGATTGTTGGGAAGGGCTGGCAAAGACCCGGCGGTCTTGGTGCACGTTGGCACCAATGACAAAGTTAGCGGAAGGTGGGATGTCCTTAAGAAAGACTATAGGGACTTAGGAAAGAAACTGAAGGCAAGGACATCTAAGGTAATATTCTCGGAATTATTACCCGTGCCACGCGCTAGTCCAGGGAGGCAGAGGGAGATTAGGGAGGTAAATGTGTGGCTTAGGGATTGGTGCAGGAAAGAGGGGTTTGTGTTCCTGGAACACTGGGCGGACTTCTCAGTCAGGCGCCATCTCTTTTGTCGTGACGGATTGCACCTGACTGAGGAGGGGGCAGCGATGCTGGGGGGAAGGATGGTTAGAAGGTTGGAGGAGATTTTAAACTAGGAGCCTGGGGGGAGGGTTTAGCTAGAAACTACGGGTCATGCAGTGAGAATAGTGGGGATGGCGGTAGTAAACGAAATGGGGGAGAAGTTGGGGGGAGGGTAAGAGCAGGCAGTAAGGTTACTAACATGGGTACTAAAAGGGATTTTACCAAAGCACTAACCAATGACGATTACAGGTCATCCTTGCCACATAAGGTGAAAGATGTCCCTAACGCAAGGGAAAATACTTATCTTAGTTGTATGTATGTAAACGCCAGAAGCATTACTGGTAAAAAGGGTGAACTAGAAATACTTGCAGCAAGCAAACAGTATGATATTATAGGCATTACTGAAACTTGGTGGGATGAATCTCATGATTGGACAGTCAATCTAGAGGGCTATACACTGTTTAGGAGAGACAGACTAAATAAAAAGGGTGGAGGGGTGTGTCTGTACGTAAAGCCATTTTTAAAACCTAATATATGGGAAGATATTCAGGAGGGGACTGTAGACACTGTTGAGACATTATGGGTAGAAATTGCATGCGGGGAAAAAGGAACAAAAAAGTTAGTATTGGGTGTATGCTATAGGCCGCCTGGTATCAACGCATCTGATGATGAATTGTTACTAAAGCAAATTGAAAAAGCAGCAGGAGTAGGAGACATAGTAGTGATGGGAGATTTTAACTATCCAGAGATAAACTGGAAAAACGATTCATGTGATACTGCTAGGGGCAGTATGTTTTTAAACACACTAAATGATAACTACCTAGTCCAACTAATTGAGGAACCAACTAGGTACAATGCAATCTTAGACCTGGTATTAACAAACAATCAGGATTTGGTATCGGGTATTATAGTAGGGGAACCCATAGTTAACAGCGACCACAATATGGTCACATTCAATATCAGTTTCTACAAACAGCCCTATACTGGCTCAACTAGGACTTTAAACTTTAGCAAAGCAAATTTTGAAAAGATGAGGGTATTTTTCAGGGATATTGAATGGGAAGGGTTTGTTTTTAGGAAAAAATACTACGGAGAAATGGGAGGTACTAAAATTCCTGCTAGCTAAAAATACACTCAAATATATTCCTATGAGTAGCAAAAAAGGGAATAAAAATCATAAACCGATGTGGCTTAACAAAAAGATTAAGGAACTTATGGGCAAGAAAAGGCGAGCATTTAAAAAATACAAACTCTGACGGGGAAGCAGAGTCATTTCAGCACTATAAGGAATGTAACAAAAATTGCAAAAAGGAAATAAGAGCGGCTAAAGTAGAAACTGAAAAACTAGTAGCAAAGGAAAGCAAAGCGAATCCCAAAAAATTCTTTAAATACATTAATAGCAAGAGATTAAAAAAGGAGAGTATAGGCCCTTTGAAAGACAAGTTGGGAGTCTTAAGCAAAAATGATAATGACATAGCGGACACACTAAATGAGTTTTTTTCAACAGTATTCACTAGAGAGGACCCAATTCAGGGACTGACACACAATCTCAATAATGACAATATCACACTGATAGGTACTTATTTAAGCGAGGAAGTAGTCTGTGACCGATTAAAACATTTAAAGATTAATAAATCACCAGGGCCCGATGGTATTCATCCAAGGGTTCTAATGGAGCTTCACTCTGAACTGGCAAAACCGCTATCTTTGATCTTTGAGGATTCAGTTATATCAGGTATGGTTCCCAAAGACTGGCGTATAGCGGAAGTAGTGCCTATATTCAAAAAGGGAAGTAAAGCTGAACCAGGTAATTATAGACCAGTTAGTCTTACATCTATAGTGGGGAAAGTATTGGAAGGTATTCTAAGAGATAGTATTCAGAAGTTCCTTGAAACCAATAAGGTCATTAAAAGGAATCAACATGGGTTTATGAAGGACAGATCCTGTCAAACCAACTTACTTGGCTTTTATGAAACAGTAAGCGCAAACCTAGATCAGGGTAAAGACGTGGATGTAATCTTTTTAGACTTTGCCAAAGCGTTCGATACTGTACCACACATGAGACTTATATACAAGCTACAAGAATCAGGGCTAGGAAGCACAATATGCACTTGGGTCAAAAACTGGTTAGATAATAGGAAGCAGCGCGTTGTGGTTAATGGATCTTTTTCAACTTGGACTGAAGTGCTAAGTGGTGTGCCGCAAGGCTCAGTATTAGGACCGCTATTGTTCAATATTTTCATTAACGACCTAACAGAAGGTCTAGAGAGCATGGTGTCAATTTTTGCAGATGATACCAAATTGTGTAAGGCTATAAATACAGAGGAGGATGCCGAGTCTCTTCAGAACGACTTAGTTAAATTAGAAGCATGGGCAGCCAAATGGAGAATGCACTTCAACACAGACAAGTGTAAGGTAATGCACTGTGGTAACAAGAACAAAAATTACACCTACCTACTAAATGGGGTAAAATTAGGGGATTCTGTACTGGAAAAGGATTTAGGTGTCCTCATAGATAGCAAGCTAAGCAGTAGTACCCAAAGTAGGACTGCAGCAAAGAAGGCTAATAAGATATTAGCATGCATAAAACGGGGTATTGATGCTAGGGACGAGAGTATTATACTCCCGTTATATAAATCACTAGTGAGGCCACACCTTGAATACTGTGTACAGTTCTGGGCACCATACTACAAAAAGGATATCCTGGAGCTTGAAAAGGTACAGAGGAGGGCGACCAAACTAATTAAGGGCATGGAGACGATGGAATACAAGGAAAGGCTTGAAAGACTAGGCATGTTTACATTGGAAAAGCGGAGACTAAGAGGGGATATGATCAACATCTACAAATATATAAGGGGACAATACACAGAGCTTGCGCGGGACCTGTTTTTGGTTAGATCAACACAGAGGACTCGTGGACACTCGCTCAGGTTAGAGGAAAGGAGATTCCGCACAATACGGCGTAAAGGCTTTTTCACGGTAAGGACAATACGTGTTTGGAATTCCCTGCCCGAGGGAGTTGTAATGGCGGAATCTGTCAACACCTTTAAGAATGGGTTAGATAAATTCCTATTGGATAAGGATATCCAGGGGTATGGTGCATAGTCATGCATTATAGTTACTATAAATAGGGATAAAATGCAATGGCTGACAGCAGCATCAGTCAGAAATTTTAGTCAAATCATCATGCATAGGACACCACAAATAGGTTGAACTCGATGGACAATTGTCTTTTTTCAACCTCAGATACTATGTTACTATGTTACTATGTTACTGTGGTGTATCATGTACAAGCGGCTCTACTGTGGTGTAACGTGTATAAGCGGCTCTACTGTGATGTAACGTGTACAAGCGGCTCTACTGTGGTGTATCATGTATAAATGGATCTACTGTGGTGTAACGTGTATAAGCGGCTCTACAGTGGTGTAACATGTATAAGCGGCTCTACTGGGATGTAATGTGTATAAGCGGCTCTACTGTGGTGTAACGTGTATAAGCGGCTCTACTGTGATGTAATGTGTATAAGCGGCTCTACTGTGGTGTATCATGTATAAATGGCTCTACTGTGGTGTAATGTGTATAAGTGGTTCTACTGTCGCATAACATGTATAAGGGTCTCTACTGTGTAGTGTAACATATATAAGGGGCTCTACTGTGTGGTGTAAAGTGTATAAAGGGCTCTACTGTGTAGTGTAATGTTAATAACGGACACTACAGTGCGGTGTAAAGTGAATTGGTACTATTCTGTGGCCACTCCCCTTCCCCATGAAGCCACATCCCTATAATTTTGGTACGCACCTTCTGCGAGTTACAGTAACATAGAAACCTAACATTTTACAGCAGATAAGAACCACGTGGCCCATGTAGTCTGCCCTCAGAATGCAATATAATGCAGAGACTATCAGTGAGCCACACACTGAATATGTTATAACACAGATATTATGAACACACACCTCGGACACGCATGCACATAAAATGAATACCCCCCCCACACACACACACACACTCTTCATTAATACACCAACCCCACCACAGACGGACTTAAAACACACACCACACCCCCCTTCAGAAAAAAACAAAACCGAAATATACTCCGCCCCATTGCATAAATATACCACCTAGATAACATTACAGTATTGTCACACCTCCACTGGCACTTACTGACAAGAAGGAGGATCTTTGTGGTTCTTGCTGAGCTCCAGGGCATAGGAAAGGAGAGAGACAGGGTTAAGGGCCCCATACACTACAACGATATGTCTGAGGCTGAAGTCGGAGGCAATTTCCCTTGAACTCTCCCGGGAGTTGTTCCATACGATTCCATACGATTTGGTACATTTTGCCTGCAGGAACCGACATATCACGAGTGCAGCACTAACGATCTAGGGGAGCCGATCCGACCCTCACAGGAACGCGCATCGGATCGGAAACAGCTCCAAAATGCCCAATTTCACCCGATATATCAGCCCGAATGTCCGAAAATAAGAATTTACTCACCGGTAATTCTATTTCTCGTAGTCCGTAGTGGATGCTGGGAACTCCGTAAGGACCATGGGGAATAGCGGGCTCCGAAGGAGGCTGGGCACTCTAGAAAGATTTATGACTACCTGGTGTGCACTGGCTCCTCCCACTATGACCCTCCTCCAAGCCTCAGTTAGGACACTGTGCCCGGACGAGCTGACATAATAAGGAAGGATTTTGAATCCCGGGTAAGACTCATACCAGCCACACCAATCACACCGTACAACTCGTGATACTATATCCAGTTTGACAGTATGAAAACAACTGAGCCTCTCAACAGATGGCTCAACAATAACCCTTTAGTTAGCAATAACTATTTACAAGTATTGCAGACAATCCGCACTTGGGATGGGCGCCCAGCATCCACTACGGACTACGAGAAATAGAATTACCGGTGAGTAAATTCTTATTTTCTCTGACGTCCTAGTGGATGCTGGGAACTCCGTAAGGACCATGGGGATTATACCAAAGCTCCCAAACGGGCGGGAGAGTGCGGATGACTCTGCAGCACCGAATGAGAGAACTCTAGGTCCTCCTCGGCCAGGGTATCAAATTTGTAGAATTTTGCAAACGTGTTTGCCCCTGACCAAGTAGCTGCTCGGCAAAGTTGTAAAGCCGAGACCCCTCGGGCAGCCGCCCAAGATGAGCCCACCTTCCTTGTGGAATGGGCATTTACTGATTTTGGCTGTGGCAGGTCTGCCACAGAATGTGCAAGCTGAATTGTACTACAAATCCAGCGAGCAATAGTCTGCTTAGAAGCAGGAGCACCCAGCTTGTTGGGTGCATACAGGATAAACAGCGAGACAGATTTTCTGACTCCAGCCGTCCTGGAAACATATATTTTCAGGGCCCTGACAACGTCTAGCAACTTGGAGTCCTCCAAATCCCTAGTAGCCGCAGGCACCACAATAGGCTGGTTCAGGTGAAACGCTGACACCACCTTAGGGAGAAACTGGGGACGAGTCCTCAATTCTGCCCTATCCATATGGAAAATCAGATAAGGGCTTTTACATGATAAAGCCGCCAATTCTGACACTCGCCTGGCTGAAGCCAAGGCCAATAACATGACCACTTTCCACGTGAGATATTTTAGATCCACGGTTTTTAGTGGCTCAAACCAATGTGATTTTAAGAAACTCAACACCACGTTGAGATCCCAAGGTGCCACAGGAGGCACAAACGGGGGCTGAATATGCAGCACTCCTTTCACAAATGTCTGAACTTCAGGTACTGAAGCTAGTTCTTTTTGAAAGAAAATCGACAGAGCCGAGATCTGTACTTTAATGGAGCCTAGTTTTAGGCCCATAGTCACTCCTGCTTGCAGGAAATGCAGAAATCGACCCAGCTGAAATTCCTCTGTTGGGGCCTTTTTTGCCTCGCACCATGCAACATATTTCCGCCATATGCGGTGATAATGCTTTGCCGTAACATCTTTCCTGGCTTTAATAAGCGTAGGAATGACTTCTTCCGGAATACCCTTTTCCTTCAGGATCCGGCGTTCAACCGCCATGCCGTCAAACGCAGCCGCGGTAAGTCTTGGAACAGACAGGGCCCCTGCTGTAGCAGGTCCTGTCTGAGCGGTAGAGGCCACGGGTCCTCTGAGAGCATCTCTTGAAGTTCCGGGTACCACGCTCGTCTTGGCCAATCCGGAACCACGAGAATTGTGTTTACTCCTCGCTTTCTTATTATTCTCAATACCTTTGGTATGAGAGGCAGAGGAGGGAACACATAAACCGACTGGTACACCCACGGTGTCACTAGAGCGTCCACAGCTATCGCCTGAGGGTCCCTTGACCTGGCGCAATATCTTTTTAACTTTTTGTTGAGGCGGGACGCCATCATGTCCACCTGTGGTTTTTCCCAACGGTTTACCAGCATCTGGAAAACTTCTGGGTGAAGTCCCCACTCTCCCGGGTGGAGGTCGTGTCTGCTGAGGAAGTCTGCTTCCCAGTTGTCCACTCCCGGAATGAACACTGCTGACAGTGCTAGAACATGATTCTCCGCCCATCGGAGAATTCTTGTGGCTTCTGCCATCGCCATCCTGCTTCTTGTGCCTCCCTGTCGATTCACATGGGTGACTGCCGTGATGTTGTCTGACTGGATCAGCACCGGCTGGTGTAGGAGCAGGGATTTTGCTTGACTTAGGGCATTGTAAATGGCCCTTAGTTCCAGAATATTTATGTGAAGGGAAGTCTCCTGACTCGACCATAGTCCTTGGAAGTTTCTTCCCTGTGTGACTGCCCCCCAGCCTCGAAGGCTGGCATCCGTGGTCACCAGGACCCAGTCCTGTATGCCGAACCTGCGGCCCTCTAGAAGATGGGCACTCTGCAGCCACCACAGTAGAGACACCCTGGTTCTTGGAGACAGGGTTATTAAGCGATGCATCTGAAGATGCGATCCGGACCATTGGTCCAACAGGTCCCACTGAAAGATTCTGGCATGGAACCTGCCGAAAGGAATTGCTTCGTAAGAAGCTACCATCTTTCCCAGGACCCGCGTGCAGTGATGCACTGATACCTGTTTTGGTTTCAGGAGGTCTCTGACTAGAGATGACAACTCCCTGGCTTTCTCCTCCGGGAGAAACACTTTTTTCTGGACTGTATCCAGAATCATACCCAGGAACAGTAGCCGTGTCGTCGGAACCAGCTGTGACTTTGGGATATTCAGAATCCAGCCGTGCTGGTGCAGCACTTCCTGAGATAGTGCTACTCCCACCAACAACTGTTCCTTGGACCTCGCCTTTATTAGGAGATCGTCCAAGTACGGGATAATTAAAACTCTCTTTTTTCGAAGGAGTATCATCATTTCCGCCATAACCTTGGTAAATACCCTCGGTGCCGTGGACAGTCCAAACGGCAGCGTCTGGAATTGGTAATGGCAATCCTGTACCACAAATCTGAGGTACTCCTGGTGAGGATGGTAAATGGGGACATGCAAGTAAGCATCCTTGATGTCCAGGGATACCATGTAATCCCCCTCGTCCAGGCTTGCAATAACCGCCCTGAGCGATTCCATCTTGAACTTGAATTTTTTTATGTATGTGTTCAAGGATTTCAAATTTAAAATGGGTCTCACCGAACCGTCCGGTTTCGGCACCACAAATAGTGTGGAATAGTAACCCCGGCCTTGTTGAAGTAGGGGTACCTTGATTATCACCTGCTGGGAATACAGCTTGTGAATTGCCGCTAGCACCGCCTCCCTGTCTGAGAGGGCAATCGGCAAGGCAGATTTTAGGAACCGGTGGGGTGGAGACGCCTCGAATTCCAGTTTGTACCCCTGAGATACTATTTGAAGGATCCAGGGATCCACCTGTGAGCGAGCCCACTGGTCGCTGAAATTCTTGAGGCGGCCCCCCACCGTACCTGGCTCCGCCTGTGGAGCCCCACCGTCATGCGGCGGACTTGGAAGAAGCGGGGGAGGACTTTTGCTCCTGGGAACCTGCTGTTTGTTGCAGCCTTTTTCCCCTACCTCTGCCTCTGGACAGAAAAGACCCGCCTTTTCCACGCTTGTTTTTCTGGGTCCGAAAGGACTGAACCTGATCAAACGGCGCCTTCTTAGGCTGTGAGGGGACATGGGGTAAAAATGCTGACTTCCCAGACGTTGCTGTGGAAACTAGGTCCGAGAGACCATCCCCAAATAATTCCTCACCCTTATATGGCAAAACTTCCATGTGCCTTTTAGAATCTGCATCTCCTGTCCACTGGCGAGTCCATAAGCCTCTCCTAGCAGAAATGGACAATGCACTTACTTTAGATGCCAGCCGGCAGATTTCCCTCTGTGCATCTCTCATATATAAGACTGAGTCTTTGATATGGTCTATGGTTAGCAGGATCGTGTCTCTGTCTAATGTGTCAATATTTTCTGACAGTTTATCTGACCATGCAGCGGCAGCACTGCACATCCATGCTGACGCAATAGCTGGCCTAAGTATAATGCCTGAGTGTGTGTATACAGACTTCAGGATCGCCTCCTGCTTTCTATCAGCAGGTTCCTTGAGGGCGGCCGTATCCGGAGACGGTAGTGCCACCTTTTTAGACAAACGTGTGAGCGCTTTATCCACCCTAGGAGGTGTTTCCCAACATGACCTATCCTCTGGCGGGAAAGGGAACGCCATTAGTACCTTCTTAGGAATTACCAATTTTTTATCAGGGAAAGCCCACGCTTCTTCACACACTTCATTTAATTCATCTGATGGGGGAAAAACTACGGGTAGTTTTTTCTCCCCAAACATAATACCCTTTTTAGTGGTACCTGTATTTATATCAGAAATGTGTAACACCTCTTTCATTGCCTCAATCATGCAGTGAATGGCCTTAGTGGGCATCAGGTTAGACTCATCGTCGTCGACACTGGTGTCAGCATCAGTGTCGACATCTGGGTCTGCGGTCTGAGGTAGCGGGCGTTTTAGAGCCCCTGATGACCTGTGAGACGCCTGGACAGGCACGAGCTGAGAAGTCGGCTGTCCCACATTTGGCATGTCGTCAAATTTCTTATGTAAGGAGTCTATACGTGCACTCATTTCTTTCCATAAGTTCAACCACTCAGGTGTCTGCCCCGCAGGGGGTGACATCCCTTCTAAAGGCATCTGCTCCGTCTCCACATCATTATCCTCATCAAACATGTCGACACAGCCGTACCGACACACCGCACACACACAGGGAATGCTCCAACAGAGGACAGGACCCACAAAAGCCCTTTGGGGGAACAGAGTGAGAGTATGCCAGCACACACCAGAGCGCTATATAATGCAGGGACTAACTGAGTTATGTCCCCTATAGCTGCTTTTTCTATATAAATGTATACTGCGCCTAAATTTAGTGCCCCCCCTCTCTTTTTTACCCTTTTCTGTAGTGTAGACTGCAGGGGAGAGCCAGGGAGCTTCCTTCCAGCGGATCTGTGAAGGAGAAATGGCGCCAGTGTGCTGAGGGAGATAGCTCCGCCCCTTTTCCGCGGACTATTCTCCCGCTTTTTCCTATATTCTGGCAGGGGTATTTTCCACATATATAGCCTCTGGGGCTATATATTGTGGTATTTTTGCCAGCCAAGGTGTTATTATTGCTTCTCAGGGCGCCCCCCCCCAGCGCCCTGCACCCTCAGTGACCGGAGTGTGAAGTGTGTGTGAGGAGCAATGGCGCACAGCTGCAGTGCTGTGCGCTACCTTGGTGAAGACTGATGTCTTCTGCCGCCGATTTTCCGGACCTCTTCTTGCTTCTGGCTCTGTAAGGGGGACGGCGGCGCGGCTCCGGGACCGAACACCAATGCGGTCGATCCCTCTGGAGCTAATGGTGTCCAGTAGCCTAAGAAGCCCAAGCTGGCTGCAAGCAGGCAGGTTCGCTTCTTCTCCCCTTAGTCCCTCGCTGCAGTGAGCCTGTTGCCAGCAGGTCTCACTGAAAATAAAAAAACTAATTTCTATACTTTCTTTCTAAAGGCTCAGGAGAGCCCCTAGTGTGCATCCAACCTCGGCCGGGCACAAAATCTAACTGAGGCTTGGAGGAGGGTCATAGTGGGAGGAGCCAGTGCACACCAGGTAGTCATAAATCTTTCTAGAGTGCCCAGCCTCCTTCGGAGCCCGCTATTCCCCATGGTCCTTACGGAGTTCCCAGCATCCACTAGGACGTCAGAGAAATTTGATTAAATCTGGCATTATCGTTCTAGTGTATGGGGCCCTTTAGACTGGAAAGGAGTTAGGGGCGAGGCCTTGGACAGTTATAGGGGGGAGTCTGAGTATATAGAAGAATAGAGTCACTCTAGTCTAGAGCGAAAGGTAGAAAATACGAAGGGGAGGGACCCCCTCCTCTAAGGTTGGAGCACCTCCTCCTTCCCGTGGCCACCTGCGGTGTACTGTAATGAGTCAGCTTGACTCATTATTAGTACAACTGTCTGAGATCTTTTGGACTCAGAATCAGCCCCATTATGTTAACAAATTTAGAATTTCTGTATATATATATATATATATATATATATATATATATACAATGCGGTATGACCCGGCACTCCTCACGCTCCCCAGCGTATCGACAACCTGCTCCCGTGCCCTCTCCTCGTGGACATGAGTCCAATGTACAGCAACACCAATAAGAGCGGCACTGAGAGAATTATAAGGTATGGTGAACAAAACGTGCCTTTTAATCTTTCAACGTTTCGGTGACGCAGCCCCTTCGTCAGGATAACCAGACAGTGCAAAATACAGTGTATAAATACCTTCAGTGAGATGAGGTCCGCACCGCCGCCTCCAGCCACGCTGCCCGGGTCCCGGTCCTGACGTCACTCCGCCCACAGGAAATGCAGAGCCTCCAACATGACCCGTCCCACTAGGTACAAAATGCTCTGTTTCTGGACTTCCCTCTTAATTTATGATTTCCGTCACCTGTGTTGAACTAGTTTAAATGATACGAAAGCTGTTTCTTCATAGGTGATGGCAATAATAAATTAAGAGGGAAGTCCAGAAACAGAGCATTTTGTACCTAGTGGGGCGGGTCATGTTGGAGGGTATGGAACTATAGTAGATATTTCATTATTTAACCTAACTCTGTTTGTTGGACTACTTACTGTACTCAAACTAGCTATCTGATTGATAGTGATATATAATAGAACAATGGACAATGAATAACTAAAGTTATATATACACACTAACCCTATGTACACATACCCTCCAACATGACCCGCCCCTCTAGGTACAAAATGCTCTGTTTCTGGACTTCCCTCTTAATTTATTATTGCAATCACCTGTGAAGAAACAGCTTTCTTATCATTTAACTAGTTCAACACAGGTGATGGAAATCATAAATTAAGAGGGAAGTCCAGGAACAGAGCATTTTGTACCTAGTGGGGCGGGTCATGTTGGAGGGTCTGGAAACGACGCGGCTCCGGTCCGTCCGGCTGGCGCACTGGGGCTGGGGAAACAGTAACCATGGGAACAGATACACAATGTGAATACAACTTACTCAAATAAAGTGCTTAGCGGCAAGCATGTACACCCAATATATACTATTGCAACAAGTGTATATCGTATAGACTTATCCCATAATGTCTAAAATAAGTGAATAAAAAAAGTAACAATGAATAATAAAATCTGCTACATTCCGTCACTCTACTGGGGCCAACAGGGGGATATTAAGATACTTTCTAACAACAATTATACCCACTTATCATGTTTTATAATACTCAAAGTCCCATGTACACCTGAACAGTATTTACTTATAGTGATCAGAGTAAGCTATTCATAAATCCCACTCCTCTCTATTGAGATCTATATAATTCAAAACGTGGTATAAGTGCTGCCAGCACCTTACCAGGAACTATTATAAGAAGCATTTTAGACTAAGGGCTTCATTAAGACCCCTAGGCCATTGGGTGTTAAGTGTGTATATCCATTTAGATTCCGCCTGCAACAACGTTTTAGAACGACCCAGGGGTCTTAATGAAGCCCTTAGTCTAAAATGCTTCTTATAATAGTTCCTGGTAAGGTGCTGGCAGCACTTATACCACGTTTTGAATTATATAGATCTCAATAGAGAGGAGTGGGATTTATGAATAGCTTACTCTGATCACTATAAGTAAATACTGTTCAGGTGTACATGGGACTTTGAGTATTATAAAACATGATAAGTGGGTATAATTGTTGTTAGAAAGTATCTTAATATCCCCCTGTTGGCCCCAGTAGAGTGACGGAATGTAGCAGATTTTATTATTCATTGTTACTTTTTTTATTCACTTATTTTAGACATTATGGGATAAGTCTATACGATATACACTTGTTGCAATAGTATATATTGGGTGTACATGCTTGCCGCTAAGCACTTTATTTAAGTAAGTTGTATTCACATTGTGTATCTGTTCCCATGGTTACTGTTTCCCCAGCCCCAGTGCGCCAGCCGGACGGACCGGAGCCGCGTAATTTCCTGTGGGCGGAGTGACGTCAGGACCGGGACCCGGGCAGCGTGGCTGGAGGTGGCGGTGCGGACCTCATCTCACTGAAGGTATTTATACACTGTATTTTGCACTGTTTGGTTATCCTGACGAAGGGGCTGCGTCACCGAAACGTTGAAAGATTAAAAGGCACGTTTTGTTCACCAAACCTTGCAAGTCTCTCAGTGCCGCTCTTATTGGTGTTGCTATATATATATATATATATATATATATATATAAATGAGGGAAATAAATACAACTATTTTGTTAGGGAGCTTTTTGGACATGTAAAAAATAATAAGAAACATTCACTACAGAAGAGTTTCCAGGTATCGGACCATTCAATAACTACTAACCAATTGGCCAGTCCTGGAAAACGCTGTAGAAGATGCTTGTCACATTAATGTCAATGTGCTCATTCGTTTCAATGGAGATATTAGCACACCTGGCAACACATTTAAATGAATGGGCCAATACATATTTCAATGCTTCTACATTCACAAAAGTTTTCTTTTCTTTTTATTATTTCTGTTTATTTTTAACAATAACAAATAGAACAATAAAATACAGAGATCTAAATCACAAGCAGATAACATGGTAGTAAAAACTGTGATGGCCACATAAGAAAAAAAAACACACAAAAACACCTGCAATAAAAACCATATAAAGCAATATACAGAATGAAACAGTAATATGAAGCATGGTACACATAATAACCAAAGTAATAATAATAGTAACAGCAGTGGTGTTAGGATTCCGGCGTCAGTCACATGACCGACTGCCGCTAGGGCAATATTGTTAAGTGAACAACATGGAGGCAAAATGCTGCCCGTAATAGTTGTCATCATGAGTACATTGAAAGAGAAAGGAGGGTGAAGAAGAAAACAGGAAAGAAGAAAAAGGAGCAAGAAATGGGGAGAGAAGATGGAATGAGTAAAATCAGAAGGGGAGTGGGAAGGAAGCAAGGGTCGTGGAAGGGAAAAATAAAGGTCATAAAAAGAATCAGAAGAGGCTAAGTGCCAAGCAGGTAAGGGGGTTGATGGGCAAATCAGCGCGTTCCTGTAAGCGGAGAATTTATAAACTGAAACTAGGGGCCTCAGATCTTGTGAAATGTAGGGACTGTACTGTTCTGGGTGCTAGTAATATATTCCATGGTCACTTCAAACCCCAGCCAAGAAATCAGGGCAGTTGTGAGCAGTGTTGGACTAGGGCATGATGGGCCCACCGGGGGAATGCAGTGATAGGGGCCCATACTTAGGAGTGTGGCCAGCCTACAAAGGGGGTGTGGCCAACCTCCACAGAGGCTTGAAATACACAATAGTTTAGTGCAGTGTAATGCAACATATCTACCATGTAAAATACAAGTGTACAGTCTGGAACCTGATCCCTACAGAAAGGAGTGGGCCCTCAGGCAGTGGGGCCTACCGGTGATTTCCCCTGTACACCTGTGGGCCAGTCCGACCCTGGTTGTGAGTGACAGGGCCTGATCATCATATCCCCACATTGCCTCCAATAAAGGTTAGCTTGTAAAGGGAACATTGCATTATATGACATCTCCTTATACTAATAGAAGCCTGGGCAGTGTGTATTCTTATGGCATACCAATCTTCGGAGTCCAGTGGCGCCCCCAGATCAGCTTCCCAAGCAATCTCATGATGAACCTGGAGACAGAAAGCCAGGGCCAGTATCATGTGATAGATGGCAGAGATATTACCTTTGCAGCCAACTGAAAAAAGACACAATCTTTTGAAGGGGGTAGGGTGGCGGAGAAGTTTGGATTTTGTCTAGGAATGAATAAAACTCCGAATCTGGCAATACTGAAAATGTAATGTAGCAGGGAGGTGGGATTGTTCCCATAATTTTTTTAACCCATCCTGAGTATCTGAAGGCAGGGGACTTTTTTTTTGCCAATTAAAAAGATTTATATATATTAAAGGATGTTTGTAAGGCTGGTAACATGTAGGTTGAGTTGCCTTTAATAGATTTGGTAATTTGATAATTAACTTGCAAATTAAAACAAATTGTGAATTATATCACTAATTCTGCAAAATGGACCTTTAGTACAGTAGATGGCCTAATAAATCTTATTTTTGTTTCTTGCCCCCTAGTGGTCATAATGATGAGTGATGAAAAAAACACCAAATACAAGGTACTGTACAAGCAAACTCTTCGGGTCTGTATTTTATGAAGCCCAAAATGTCCTGAATGCAGGGCAAATATCCACTTTGGTCATTTCACATAACCAACACCCAGATTTCCACCGTCGTGCATTGCTTTATGAAAGAAGAAGGCAGTTTGAGGAAGACCACAAGTAGGCACTGGCTGGAACAAGGGCATGCCTGGCTAATACTAAGTAGTATTGCTAAGCTAGTGCCTCTGGTTCAGCATAGCAGTGTAAATATGAAATTTAAATTTGTGGACCAGTTGGTTGTTTCAAATAACTTGTATATACATATAGGTTTATTGTTGGGAATCCTGTTTATCTATAAAAGAAATAAACCTAATTTCTCTAACGTCCTAGTGGATGCTGGGGACTCCGAAAGGACCATGGGGAATAGCGGCTCCGCAGGAGACTGGGCACAAAAGTAAAAGCTTTAGGACTACCTGGTGTGCACTGGCTCCTCCCCCTATGACCCTCCTCCAAGCCTCAGTTAAGATTTTGTGCCCGAACGAGAAGGGTGCAATCTAGGTGGCTCTCCTGAGCTGCTTAGAGTAAAAGTTTAAATAGGTTTTTTTATTTTCAGTGAGACCTGCTGGCAACAGGCTCACTGCATCGAGGGACTAAGGGGAGAAGAAGCGAACTCACCTGCGTGCAGAGTGGATTGGGCTTCTTAGGCTACTGGACATTAGCTCCAGAGGGACGATCACAGGCCCAGCCATGGATGGGTCCCGGAGCCGCGCCGCCGTCCCCCTTACAGAGCCAGAAGACTGAAGAGGTCCGGAAAATCGGCGGCAGAAGACGTCCTGTCTTCACTAAGGTAGCGCACAGCCCCGCAGCTGTGCGCCATTGCTCTCAGCCCACTTCACACTCCGGTCACTGAGGGTGCAGGGCGCTGGGGGGGGGGGCGCCCTGAGACGCAATAAAAACACCTTTTTTGGCAAAAAATACATCACATATAGCTCCTGGGCTATATGGATGTATTTAACCCCTGCCTATTTTTATATAAAAAAGCGGGAGAAAGGCCGCCGAAAAAGGGGCGGAGCCTATCTCCTCAGCATACTGGCGCCATTTTTTCCTCACAGCTCCGTTGGAGGAAGGCTCCCTGACTCTCCCCTGCAGTTCCTGCACTACAGAAACAGGGTAAAACAAGAGAGGGGGGGCACTAAATTGGCATATTAATATATACAGCAGCTATATTAGGGAAAAACACTTATATAAGGTTATCCCTGTATATATATAGCGCTCTGGTGTGTGCTGGCAAACTCTCCCTCTGTCTCCCCAAAGGGCTAGTGGGGTCCTGTCCTCTATCAGAGCATTCCCTGTGTGTGTGCTGTGTGTCGGTACGTTGTGTCGACATGTATGAGGAGGAAAATGGTGTGGAGGCGGAGCAATTGCCTGTGTTAGTGATGTCACCCCCTAGGGAGTCGACACCTGACTGGATGGTCTTATGGAAAGAATTACGTGATAGTGTCGGCACTTTACAAAAGACTGTTGACGACATGAGACAGCCGGCAAATCAGTTAATACCTGTACAGGCGTCTCAAACACCGTCAGGGGCTATAAAACGCCCGTTACCTCAGGTCGATACAGACACTGACACGGACACTGACTCCAGTGTCGACGGTGAGGAAACAAACGTATTTTCCAGTAGGGCCACACGTTACATGATCACGGCAATGAAGGAGGTTTTGAACATTTCTGATACTACAAGTACCACAAAAAAGGGTATTATGTGGGGTGTGAAAAAACTACCCGTAGTTTTTCCTGAATCAGATGAATTAAATGAGGTGTGTGATGAAGCGTGGGTTTCCCCCGATAAAAAACTGCTAATTTCTAAAAAATTATTGGCATTATACCCTTTCCCGCCAGAGGTTAGGGCGCGTTGGGAAACACCCCCTAGAGTGGATAAGGCGCTCACACGCTTATCAAAACAAGTGGCGTTACCGTCTCCTGATACGGCCGCCCTCAAGGAACCAGCTGATAGGAAGCTGGAAAATATCCTAAAAAGTATATACACACATACTGGTATTATACTGCGACCAGCAATCGCCTCAGCCTGGATGTGCAGTGCTGGGGTGGCTTGGTCGGATTCCCTGACTGAAAATATTGATACCCTGGACAGGGACAATATATTATTGACTATAGAGCATTTAAAGGATGCATTTCTATATATGCGTGATGCACAGAGGGATATTTGCACTCTGGCATCAAGAGTAAGTGCGATGTCCATTTCTGCCAGAAGAGGGTTATGGACGCGACAGTGGTCAGGTGATGCGGATTCCAAACGGCATATGGAAGTATTGCCGTATAAAGGGGAGGAGTTATTTGGGGTCGGTCTATCGGACCTGGTGGCCACGGCAACGGCTGGGAAATCCACCTTTTTACCCCAAGTCACCTCACAGCAGAAAAAGATACCGTCTTTTCAGGCTCAGTCCTTTCGTCCCCATAAGGGCAAGCGGGCAAAAGGCCACTCATATCTGCCCCGGGGCAGAGGAAGGGGAAAAAGACTGCAGCAGACAGCCTCTTCCCACGAACAGAAGCCCTCCCCCGCTTCTGCCAAGTCCTCAGCATGACGCTGGGGCCTTACAAGCGGACTCAGGCAAGACGGTGGGGGCCCGTCTCAAGAATTTCAGCGCGCAGTGGGCTCACTCGCAAGTGGACCCCTGGATCCTGCAGGTAGTATCTCAGGGGTACAAATTGGAATTCGAGACGTCTCCCCCTCGCCGGTTCCTGAAGTCTGCTTTACCAACGTCTCCCCCCGACAGGGAGGCGGTATTGGAAGCCATTCACAAGCTGTATTCCCAGCAAGTGATAATCAAGGTACCCCTCCTACAACAGGGAAAGGGGTATTATTCCACGCTGTTTGTGGTACCGAAGCCGGACGGCTCGGTGAGACCCATTTTAAATCTGAAATCCTTGAACACTTACATAAAAAGGTTCAAGTTCAAGATGGAGTCACTCAGAGCAGTGATAGCGAACCTGGAAGAAAGGGACTATATGGTGTCTCTGGACATCAAGGACCTCCATGTCCCAATTTGCCCTTCTCACCAAGGGTATCTCAGGTTTGTGGTACAGAACTGTCACTATCAGTTTCAGACGCTGCCGTTTGGATTGTCCACGGCACCCCGGGTCTTTACCAAGGTAATGGCCGAAATGATGATTCTTCTTCGAAGAAAAGGCGTCTTAATTATCCCTTACTTGGACGATCTCCTGATAAGGGCAAGGTCCAGAGAACAGTTAGAGGTCGGAGTAGCACTATCTCAAGTAGTACTACGACAGCACGGATGGATTCTAAATATTCCAAAATCGCAGCTGATTCCGACGACACGTCTGCTGTTCCTAGGAATGATTCTGGACACAGTACAGAAAAAGGTGTTTCTCCCGGAAGAGAAAGCCAGGGAGTTATCCGACCTAGTCAGGAACCTCCTAAGACCAGGCCAAGTGTCAGTACATCAATGCACAAGGGTCCTGGGAAAGATGGTGGCTTCTTACGAAGCGATTCCATTCGGCAGATTCCACGCAAGAACTTTTCAGTGGGATCTGCTGGACAAATGGTCCGGATCGCATCTTCAAATGCATCAGCGGATAACCCTGTCTCCAAGGACAAGGGTGTCTCTCCTGTGGTGGTTACAGAGTGCTCATCTCCTAGAGGGCCGCAGATTCGGCATTCAGGATTGGGTCCTGGTGACCACGGATGCCAGCCTGAGGGGCTGGGGAGCAGTCACACAGGGAAGAAATTTCCAGGGCTTGTGGTCAAGCATGGAAACGTCACTTCACATAAATATCCTGGAACTCAGGGCCATTTACAATGCCCTAAGTCAGGCAAGACCTCTGCTTCAGGGTCAGCCGGTGTTGATCCAGTCGGACAACATCACGGCAGTCGCCCACGTAAACAGACAGGGCGGCACAAGAAGCAGGAGGGCAATGACGGAAGTGGCAAGGATTCTTCGCTGGGCGGAAAATCATGTGATAGCACTGTCAGCAGTGTTCATTCCGGGAGTGGACAACTGGGAAGCAGACTTCCTCAGCAGACACGATCTTCACCCGGGGGAGTGGGGACTTCACCCAGAAGTCTTCCACATGATTGTGAACCGTTGGGAAAAACCAAAGGTGGACATGATGGCGTCCCGCCTCAACAAAAAACTGGACAGATATTGCGCCAGGTCAAGGGACCCTCAGGCAATAGCTGTGGACGCTCTGGTAACACCGTGGGTGTACCAGTCAGTGTATGTGTTCCCTCCTCTTCCTCTCATACCAAAAGTACTGAGAATCATAAGAAGGAGAGGAGTAAAGACTATACTCGTGGCTCCGGATTGGCCAAGAAGGACTTGGTACCCGGAAATTCAAGAGATGCTCACGGAAGACCCGTGGCCTCTACCTCTAAGAAAGGACCTGCTCCAGCAGGGACCATGTCTGTTTCAAGACTTACCGCGGCTGCGTTTGACGGCATGGCGGTTGAACGCTGGATCCTGAAGGAAAAAGGCATTCCGGATGAAGTCATCCCTACCCTGATCAAAGCCAGGAAGGATGTGACCGTACAACATTATCACTGTATTTGGCGAAAATATGTTGCGTGGTGCGAGGCCAGGAAGGCCCCTACAGAGGAATTTCAACTGGGTCGATTCCTGCATTTCCTGCAAACAGGACTGTCTATGGGCCTCAAATTAGGGTCCATTAAGGTTCAAATTTCGGCCCTGTCAATATTCTTCCAAAAAGAACTAGCTTCTGTTCCTGAAGTTCAGACGTTTGTCAAGGGAGTACTGCATATACAGCCTCCTTTTGTGCCTCCAGTGGCACCTTGGGATCTCAATGTAGTTTTGGGGTTCCTAAAATCACATTGGTTTGAACCACTCACCACTGTGGACTTAAAATATCTCACATGGAAAGTGGTAATGCTGTTAGCCCTGGCTTCAGCCAGGCGTGTTTCAGAATTGGCGGCTTTATCCTATAAAAGCCCTTACCTAATTTTTCATACGGACAGGGCAGAATTGAGGACTCGTCCTCAATTTCTCCCTAAGGTGGTTTCAGCATTTCACTTAAACCAGCCTATTGTGGTGCCTGCGGCTACTAGGGACTTGGAGGATTCCAAGTTACTGGACGTAGTCAGGGCCCTGAAAATATATGTTTCCAGGACGGCTGGAGTCAGAAAATCTGACTCGCTGTTTATCCTGTATGCACCCAACAAGCTGGGTGCTCCTGCTTCTAAGCAGACTATTGCTCGTTGGATTTGTAGTACAATTCAGCTTGCACATTCTGTGGCAGGCCTGCCACAGCCAAAATCTGTAAAAGCCCATTCCACAAGGAAAGTGGGCTCATCTTGGGCGGCTGCCCGAGGGGTCTCGGCTTTACAACTTTGCCGAGCAGCTACTTGGTCAGGGGCAAACACGTTTGCTAAATTCTACAAATTTGATACCCTGGCTGAGGAGGACCTGGAGTTCTCTCATTCGGTGCTGCAGAGTCATCCGCACTCTCCCGCCCGTTTGGGAGCTTTGGTATAATCCCCATGGTCCTTTCGGAGTCCCCAGCATCCACTAGGACGTTAGAGAAAATAAGAATTTACTTACCGATAATTCTATTTCTCATAGTCCGTAGTGGATGCTGGGCGCCCATCCCAAGTGCGGATTGTCTGCATTACTTGTACATAGTTATTGTTACAAAAATCGGGTTATTGTTGTTGTGAGCCATCTTTTCAGAGGCTCCTTCTGTTATCATGCTGTTAACTGGGTTCAGATCACAAGTTGTACGGTGTGATTGGTGTGGCTGGTAAGAGTCTTACCCGGGATTCAAAATCCTTCCTTATTGTGTACGCTCGTCCGGGCACAGTATCCTAACTGAGGCTTGGAGGAGGGTCATAGGGGGAGGAGCCAGTGCACACCAGGTAGTCCTAAAGCTTTTACTTTTGTGCCCAGTCTCCTGCGGAGCCGCTATTCCCCATGGTCCTTTCGGAGTCCCCAGCATCCACTACGGACTATGAGAAATAGAATTATCGGTAAGTAAATTCTTATTTTTTTGATAAAATTTCACTACCCTACTTTCAATAGCTGGTAGACTGGACCTCCTGTCATAATACAGTAATTTTAACAACATTTGTTTCACAGAGCTAAAAAGAAGGGGGGGGGGGGGGTTATTGTCCAGTTAGTCATGACTGGTACAGAGTTTAGTTAATTCACAAATGGGCAAATCTGCATGGCATTGACACCGTTCAAGATGGTCAGAATGGATGTTTCCTAAAAGTATGTGGAAAAAAAGGTACTGTAATGCACAAAAATTTTTACATTAACTATTTGATGTTTTATTTTGTTCATTTGGTCCAAAAGTCTCATGAATGTGCATTTGTTGTTACAGAACAATCGGACAAGTCAAAGTGACCAGTTCTTGGTGTGCGGCAACAGCTACAAAGTTCTGAGAGATGCTCTTGGTAGAGCACTGATTGAATGTAAAGAACAACAAACTGCAACAGCCATAGAGGTATCCATAGAGGTATTCCTTTCAGGAGGACTTGTCCGCCTGCACATTAAACAAATCAATGAGTAGCATTTTTTACACATGGACTTTATCGTAATTTGAATTCAAATTGTAACTTGGCAGAAATAACAGCAAAAACTCTTGTATTTGTCATTCTGAGTGTTAGGATGCTTAAACCACCCCATTTTGTATCATCTATTCTAGGCATTACCTATTCCACCCAGGTTAATTCTACGTAGTGCACCCAAGACGACTTCCTCCCTGGTACCGTTCATGCGTGTACTACATAACCCATGGACTTTATTACCCCAAATGTCTGCACCAACCCTGGATTATGCTTATTGTGTTCTCTAGTATTTGGGGGGGGGTCTGTGTCTTTTTGTACTTGCTGTAATCAGGGCCGAAACTAGGAGTTTTGGCACCCGGGGCGAGCCATTAACTTAGCGCCCCCTCGCATTCATATATATATATCAACTTCATAAGGGCAAAGGGGATAGCTCGGCATTTTCATACTTTTTATTTTCATTTTTTATTTATTTGGGCTACGGATGAAGGAGAAATAAAATAATAACCCATATATTAATACATACATAAAATCACACACCAATACAAAATACATACTGTCACGCACACATACATTCACTCACTCACATACATACATACATACATACATATAATACATACATATAATCACACACCGGTACAAACATGTATAGTGACACATATATATACAGTGACACACAAGCACACATACAGATGGGATGTAGTTATGTGACCGCCGGTCACAGTACCTCCCCCTATATCCCGCCCCCTCACAATCCCGACGGTCGGCATGCCGACCAACAGGGACCACTCCCACCCCAGCGTGGCGAGCGCAGCGAGCCCGCAAAGGGGCTTGCTGCTCTCGCCACCTTCCCCCTTCCCCCCGACAGCAATCCGCTCCCGGGATACCAGCGTCGGTATGCCCGGTCACGCATACCACACCCATACAGATGCATACCTCCCAACTTTCTTTTCTTGTGGAGCGGGACACTCGCGCGGCTTCGCCGCGCGCGCTCCCGAAAAGGGGATGTGGCCTATGAAAAAGGGGCGTGGCTTCGCGGGAGGACCCGCGATCGCTAGCCACGCCCCTGTTTTCATCCCTGAGGGGGCATGTCCAGCTCTCTGTGAGCCGCTGGCATGCTCCCTCTCCCTCTGACTCCACTGAATAGATAAGCAGAGCAGCGATTGACAGAGCCTCCCAACTGCCCCCCCCCACCGCGGGACACTGTGGCCCGCGGGTGGGACAGCGGGACAGTCCCCAAAAAAGGGACTGTCCCGCGAAAATCGGGACAGTTGGGAGGTATGCAGATATGTAGTCACACACCTATTCACATACAATCACATACATGCACACATTCATACACACATATAGCAGTCACACACATACAGTGCTCCTTCCCTGAGTTATACAGTACTCACAGTTTAGGCTGTGCTACTGTTCTCCCCTCCTCTCCCCCATGCTGTTGCTGGCTGGCATGGCACTGTGTGTACAGTGCCGTTTAGCCCCGCCCCCTTTTCGGACCTCTGCATTTCTTGTTCACTGCAGCAGTGGCTGCAGACTTGTTTAAAGGTACTAGTGGGTGGGGGGGGGGGGGGTAGTAATTTGTCCCCTCTTGATGTGGCTCTGCTGTGCTGATCACAGCACGCTGCAGAGATGAAACTGAAAGTAAAGTACAGCTCCCGGCAGCAAGGGCTGCTGGGAGATGTAGTTTATTTCCAGTGTCATCTCTGCAATGCGGTGCGTGTGCGGCAGCTAGCAGGGTCTGGAGCCCGAGCTCCGCCGGCTGCAAGCTATCGCTGCCGCATAGGGAGGGGGCGTTAGGGGGGATTAAAGTGACAGTCTCGGCGCCCTCTCCAGTCTGGCGCCCAGGTCACATGCCCCCCTAGCACCCCCCTAGTTTCGGCTCTGCTGTAATACTAAATCCTCTATACTTTATGCTATGTTTTTTATGTCTGTAAAGAGTCTTTTAAGTCCTGCTTGAGGAAAGCACAACATAAAAATAAGATTTTAAACCTACCGGTAAATCTATTTCTCCTAGTCCGTAGAGGATGCTGGGGACTCCGTAAGGACCATGGGGTATAGACGGGCTCCGCAGGAGATAGGGCACCTAAAAAGAACTTTGACTATGGGTGAGCACTGGCTCCTCCCTCTATGCCCCTCCTCCAGACCTCAGTTAGAGAACTGTGCCCAGAGGAGATGGACACTACAAGGCAGGATTTAGAAATCCAAGGGCAAGATTCATACCAGCCCACACCAAGCATACCACGTAACCTGGATCATAAAAAACAAGTTAACCGTATGAACAATAACAGCAACGGTCCAAGACCGATGTCAACTGTAACATAACCCTTATTTAAGCAACAACTATATACAAGTCTTGCAGAGTTTCCGCACTGGGACGGGCGCCCAGCATCCTCTACGGACTAGGAGAAATAGATTTACCGGTAGGTTTAAAATCTTATTTTCTCTAACGTCCTAGAGGATGCTGGGGACTCCGTAAGGACCATGGGGTTTATACCAAAGCATCCAATCGGGCGGGAGAGTGCGTATGACTCTGCAGCACACTTAGCAAAAGTGTTTGACCCCGACCAAGTCGCCGCTCGGCAAAGTTGTAATGCCGAGACGCCTCGGGCAGCCGCCCAAGAAGACCCCACCTTCCTAGTGGAATGGGCCTTAACCGAATTTGGTACCGGCAATCCAGCCGTAGAATGAGCCTGCTGAATCGTATTACAGATCCAGCGAGCAATAGTCTGCTTCGAAGCAGGTGCGCCAATCTTATTGGCAGCATACAGGACAAACAGAGCCTCTGTTTTCCTAATTCTAGCCATCCTGGCTACATAAAACTTTAAGGCCCTGACTACGTCCAGGGATCTGGAATCGTCCAGGTCACTTGTAGCCACAGGCACCACAATAGGTTGTTTCACATGGAATGAAGAAACAACCTTAGGCAAAATTTGCGGACGTGTCCTCAATTCAGCTCGATCCACATGAAAAATCAAGTAGGGGCTTTTGTGTGACAAAGCCGCCAATTCTGACACTCGCCTTGCTGATGCCAAGGACAACAACATGACCACCTTCCAAGTAAGAAATTTCAACTCAACCTTGTTAAGCGGTTCAAACCAGTGTGAATTTAGGAACTGCAACACCACGTTGAGGTCCCACGGTGCCACTGGAGGCACAAAAGGAGGCTGGATGTGCAGCACTCCCTTTATAAACGTCTGGACTTCTGGAAGAGAAGCCAACTCCTTCTGAAAGAAAATCGAGAGGGCAGAAATCTGTACCTTAACAGAGCCTAATTTCAGGCCCATATCCACTCCTGTCTGTAGGAAGTGGAGAAAACGACCCAGATGAAAATCTTCCGTAGGTGCATTCTTGGTTTCACACCAAGACACATACTTTCGCCAGATACGGTGATAATGCTTAACCGTCACCTCCTTCCTAGCCTTTATTAAAGTAGGGATGACCTCTTCCGGAATCCCCTTTTTCGCTAGGATTCGGCGTTCAACCGCCATGCCGTCAAACGTAACCGCGGTAAGTCTTGAAATACACAGGGCCCCTGTTGCAACAGGTCTTCCCTCAGAGGAAGAGGCCAGGGATCTCCTGTGAGCATCTCTTGTAGATCTGAGTACCAGGCCCTTCGAGGCCAGTCTGGGACAACGAGTATCGTCTGTACTCTTCTTTGCCTTATGATCCTCAACACTTTTGTATTGAGAGGAAGAGGAGGAAACACGTAGACCGATTTGAACACCCACGGTGTTATTAGAGCGTCTACAGCCACTGCCTGAGGGTCCCGAGACCTGGCACAATACCTCCGAAGTTTTTTGTTGAGGCGTGACGCCATCATGTCCATTTGAGGAGTTCCCCAAAGACGTGTTATGTCTGCAAAGACTTCTTGATGAAGTCCCCACTCTCCTGGATGGAGATCGTGTCTGCTGAGGAAGTCTGCTTCCCAGTTGTCCACTCCCGGAATGAAGACAGCCGACAGAGCGCTTACATGATTTTCCGCCCAGCGAAGAATCCTGGTGGCTTCCGCCATCGCGACTCTGCTTCTTGTCCCGCCTTGGCGGTTCACATGAGCCACTGCTGTGACATTGTCTGATTGAATCAGAACCGGTAGGTTTCGAAGAAGACTCTCCGCTTGTCGAAGGCCGTTGTAAATGGCCCTGAGTTCCAACACATTGATGTGTAGACAGGACTCCTGGTCTGACCAAAGTCCCTGAAAATTTTTTCCTTGTGTGACCGCTCCCCATCCTCGGAGGCTCGCGTCCGTGGTAACCAGGATCCAATCCTGGATTCCGAACCTGCGACCCTCCAGCAGGTGAGCACTTTGCAACCACCACAGGAGAGACACTCTGGCTCCTGGGGACAGAGTTATTTTCCGATGTAAGTGCAGATGGGACCCGGACCACTTGTCCAGATGGTCCCATTGAAAAGTCCTTGCATGGAACCTTCCGAAGGGAATGGCCTCGTAGGCCGCCACCATTTTTCCCAGAACTTGAGTGCATTGGTGAACTGACACCCTTTTCGGTTTTAGCAGGTCTCTGACCATGTTCTGGATGTCCTGGGCTTTCTCTATTGGGAGGAAGACCTTCATTTGTTCCGTATCCAGTATCATACCTAGGAACGGTAGTCGAGTTATCGGAATCAACTGTGACTTCGGTAGATTTAGAATCCAACCGTGTTGCTTGAGCACTCTCAGAGAGAGCGCCACACTGCTCAGCAATTTCTCTCTTGATCTCGCTTTTATCAGGAGATCGTCCAAGTATGGGATAATTGTGACTCCATGCTTGCGCAGGACCACCATCATTTCCGCCATTATCTTGGTGAAAATCCTCGGGGCCGTGGAAAGTCCAAACGGCAACATCTGAAATTGGTAATGACAATCCTGTACAGCGAATCTCAGGTATTCCTGATGGGGGGCATATATGGGGACATGAAGGTATGCATCCTTTATGTCCAGAGACACCATAAACTCCCCCTCCTCCATGTTGGCTATTATCGCTCTGAGTGATTCCATTTTGAATTTGAATCTTTTTATGTACAGGTTTAGGGATTTCAGATTCAAAATAGGTCTGACCGAACCGTCCGGTTTCGGGACCACAAATAGGGTTGAGTAGTAACCTCTTCCCTGCTGGTGCAGGGGAACCTTGATTATCACTTGCTGTATACACAGCGTTTGAATTGCAGCTAACACTACATCCCTTTCCGATGTGGAAGCTGGTAGGGCCGATTTGAAAAATCGGCGCGGGGGCACCTCCTCGAATTCCAGTTTGTAACCCTGGGAAACTATTTCCAACACCCAGGGATTCAGGTCTGATCTGACCCAGGCCTGACTGAAAAGTCGAAGACGTGCCCCCACCGGTGCGGACTCCCTCAGGGGAGCCCCAGCGTCATGATGTGGGTTTTGGAGCAGCCGGGAAGGACTTTTGTTCCTGGGCACCTGCCGAAGCAGGTGCTCTTTTGCCTCTGCCCTTACCTCTGGCAAGGAAAGAGGATCCCCGACCTCTTCTGGACTTGTGCGACCGAAAGGACTGCATCTGATAGGGTGGTACTTTCTTTTGCTGTCGGGGAATATATGGTAAAAAATTTGATTTACCTGCTGTAGCTGTGGAAACCAGGTCCGTCAGCCCATCCCCAAACAATACATCTCCCTTATAGGGTAGTACTTCCATATGTTTTTTGGAATCCGCATCACCCGTCCATTGGCGAGTCCAAAAGGATCTTCTCGCCGAGATAGACATGGCATTGGCCCTAGAAGCTAGCAATCCAATGTCCCTTTGAGCATCCCTCATAAATAAGACTGCGTCTTTTATATGGGCTAGAGTTAAGAATATAGTATCCTTATCCATATTATCAAAGTGATCTGTCAGCTCATCTGACCAAGCTGCAATTGCGCTACACACCCATGCCGACGCAATTGTCGGTCTTAGCACAGCACCCGTATGAGAATAAATACACTTTAAGGTAGTTTCTTGCCTGCGATCTGCAGGGTCCTTAAGGGCCGCTGTGTCAGGAGACGGTAGCGCCACTTTCTTGGACAAGCGCGTAAGGGCCTTGTCCACAGTGGGGGGTGATTCCCAAATCTCCCTGTCCTGTTTAGGGAAGGGGTATGCCATATAAATTCTTTTGGGGATCTGCGGTCTCTTTTCCGGAGTCTCCCAAGCTTTTCCAAAGAAATAATTTAATTCATGAGATGTGGGAAAATTAATAATCTGTTTCTTTCCCTTAAACATGTGTACCCTTGTGTCGGGGACCGAGGGCTCATCCTCAATATGCAACACATCCCTTATTGCCATAATCATACACTGAATGGTTTTAGTCACCCTAGGGTGCAAATTTACTTCGTCATAGTCGACACTGGAATCAGAATCCGTGTCGGTAGTAGTGTCTTGTGTTAAGGGACGCTTTTGAGACCCCGACGGGCCCTGTGAGTCGGTCCAATCCGAGGAATGACCCCCTGATGTCCCCCCTAATTCAGCCTTATCAAGCCTTTTATGTAAAGATGCCACACTTGCATTCAACATATGCCACATGTCCATCCAATCCTGAGTCGGCACAACCGACGGGGACACACCACTCATTTGCTCCACCTCCTCCTTGGAGAAGCCTTCCGCCTCAGACATGTCGACACACACGTACCGACACCCCACACACACAGGGATTAACCTATAAGGGGACAAAACCCCAACCAGGCCCTTAGGAGAGACAGAGAGAGAGTATGCCAGCACACACCCAGCGCTTAAAAACACTGGAATATATATGACCAGATATCGCTTTTTATATATATAACCTCAATTCCCACTCACTGCGTCGCCAAAGTGCCCCCCTCCTCTTTTTTCCAGCCTGTGAAGTTTAGCAGGGGAGAGATCAGAGAGCCAGCGTATCTCATGCAGTTTCTGTGGAGAAAATGGCGCTGGTTAGTGCCGAGGATCAAGCCCCGCCCACCCGACGGCGGGCTTCGGTCCCAGTAATTCTATATAAAAAATGGCGGGGGATTTTAGGATTTACTGTCCCACAGCCTAATCCTGCTTTATATTGCCAAAAAATGAGGAAACTTGCTGCCCAGGGCGCCCCCCCCTGCGCCCTGCACCCTTCAGTGCCTGCTTGTGTGTGTGTACTGGGAGCAATGGCGCGCAGCATACCGCTGCGCGCTTACCTCATGAAGATCTGATGTCTTCTGCCGCCTGATGTCTTCTTTGCCTTCTCATACTCACCTGGCTTCTATCTTCGGCATCTGTGAGGAGGACAGCGGCGCGGCCCCGGGACGAACCCCAGGTGAGACCTGTGTTCCGACTCCCTCTGGAGCTAATGGTGTCCACTCCAGTAGCCTTAGAAACAGTGCCCAACTTGACAAGCCAGCTCTGCTTCTCTCTCCTCAGTCCCACGATGCAGGGAGCCTGTTGCCAACAGGACTCCCTGAAAATAAAAAAAACTAACAAATTCTTCAAAACAGAAAACTCTGGAGAGCTCTCTGCATTGTACCCTTTCTCCTCTGGGCACAGAATCTAACTGAGGTCTGGAGGAGGGGCATAGAGGGAGGAGCCAGTGCACACCCATAGTCAAAGTTCTTTTTAGGTGCCCTATCTCCTGCGGAGCCCGTCTATACCCCATGGTCCTTACGGAGTCCCCAGCATCCTCTAGGACGTAAGAGAAATTATTATTGTTGTTGTTGTTGTTGTTATTATTATTTTACTAGTTTTCACAACATGTTATATATTTTCTTTTACTTTACTTCTTTATGATGCTTTTACTGTCCGGGGATGTATTATGTCAAACATTTATATAAATATTTTCAGTATTTGGAAGTCTTGTGCCCATGTTTATTCATTTCCCCCATGCATACCCCAGAGTCTGTAACATTTGCAGTTTTTATGTATATACTTTAGTTTGTTTAAATACTGGTAACATATTTCCATCTGTGCTTTTTGGCAATGTATTTATATAATCAGGAAAATATGTTTGTTTTTTTGCCATGGATACCGCACCGTTCTCTGTACTGTATGCAGCTGTATCCAGAAATCAGATTTGTATTATGTTTAAGGAAATCAGCCATAAATAATGTGATTATACATGTTACATGAGCGTTTAGTAATTAATAACGTGATTACACAGCTAATTTGCTTAGTAAAAGTTACTATGCAATAAATGAATCACAAGGCGACGATGTTAGAAAATGGCACAGGTTACGTCTCTTGTTTACCAGACCTCTTGGTCTTATGGCACTGTTATTATTAGCAATAAACTTTTTTTGTCTCTCAATAAATTAGAATGTTATATACCACTTTTAATCAAATGCTCGGGCGTCTTAACAGAGGAGGAGGCCTGTGTCCGACATCCTCCATAGGGGCCCCCTTTTCTGCAGCTGGCGCCCGTCAGCGTAATAGAGTCTGAGCACTAGAGGGTGCACAGACTCTATTGCGCATGGTGCGGCGGCCATTTTCCCAGAGATTTTCTTACTGCACATGCGCAAATCTCCGTAAAAATGGCTGCAGCGCCATTTACCGGAGGTTTGAGGAGAGATGCTACCACCGGCGGGGGACTCTGGAGAGATGAGTATTTAAAAATGGGTGCAGGGTGTGTGGTGTGGGCCTCCCTGAACCCCGGGGGCCCGTGTGATCCGCACACACTGTACCCATTGTAGATACGCCATTGCCTACCATGCTGTACTTGAAGAAACAAGCACAATTGTTAATTAAGTTATAACAGCTGTGATATACTGTATTGAACTGCAGCCATGATTGTAATGAGCCATAATTTTATCTACGTTGTGATAAAGTAGAGAGCAGTATGCCACTATATCATTGCTCAGATGACAGACACAATAAGTCCCTGACCCTTTGTTTCTCTGTCAGTGTTGCATAGGCTCATTGTGACATACAGTATGTCTGTATTTCTGTACTCTTTTGTATACAAATTTCCCTAGCGCTTGTTTTGTTTCTGTCTGTCCCTTTGAAACAGGGCCCAGCCCAGCCACGGTTTCCTGTTAGTGAGGCCACCCTGTCACATGACTGACTTGCTAGTGACGTCACCACTTGTGTTATTTTTCCAGTTGATGGCAAAAGGCACCATTTTAGTAAATGCAGTATCACTTCCTGGGGGGAGGATAACCAGTGCAATGTTATAATGTCAATGAACATTCAGACATCATTATCGTACGGCAATGCCTGTAAATGTCAAAATGCAGGAACTGAGAGGACAAATAATCCCTGTTTTCCTGTGACTACCATGTGCAATGTCAGTGCAGGTGACATCACTTCCTGGTTAGAGGAGAAAGGCTAAACAGGAAACAAAACTGAACACCAAAACTGCACGGGTTTCTTTTTTTTGTAACAGCAGTAAGCCTTAACTCCTTCTGGCAAAGTTGCAGAAATAGATTAACATAAGGCCCACTTTAACAGGATTTTGATAAGCCAACTGTACCTATTTCAGGGGCCGTAGTAAAGTTGAATAATTTTTCCCCCCTGATTTTTTGTTTTTGTTTGCTATTCTCTATTGTCCATATTTGTCCCCATTGGTCAACTGTATGATATAATATAAGCCGCCCACATGTAAAATCACGCTTTTCATGTAATACACACAAAGCCATAATATCAACACAGCAGAGGGAATCAAAAAGATCATTCATAAATATTTTAGTTTTAAAATACTAACAGATCATTACTTGAAAACTATGGTATCTCAAGGTGGGTACACACTAGGCAACGTGCTCTATGAACTACGTCGTCTAGTGTTCCCCCTCCCAGGCCGTAACGGTCGGCGACCGGGCATACACACTGAGCGATATTACGTTCATATCACTCAGTGATGTCGCGCAACGGCCGGGCCGTACAGGCAGCTATTGGACGTTAGTCCAAATTGAGCTGCTTGCACTGTCGACAGCGAGGGTTGTTAACGACCCGCGAGGCCGCACATCGCTGGCTGGCAGCGACATACACATTTTTCGAGAAAGTGAACGTCGTCGCTCAGGAAGGGTGAAAATGAGAGACGTCGCTCATTTTCTCAGCAAGTGTGTATGCACCTTCAGTGTATGTGGGAAGACAGAAACAATTCCTGTGTATGCTCATTATATTCCATTTATCACACTGAGATTGTGCTGTGTGCGTGCAAATTATTCAATGGCATGCATGTTTTACGTATGTAAAGATCTTTCATTAAAGTTACTATGTACTGTCATTTCCTATTCGTATATACAGGTTGAGTATCCCATATCCAAATATTCCGAAATATGGACTTTTTTAAGTGAGAGTGAGATAGTGAAACCTTTGTTTTTTGATGGCTCAATGTACACAAACTTTGTTTAATACTCAAAGTTATTAAAATATTGTATTAAATGACCTTCAGGCTGTGTGTATAAGGTGTATATGAAACATAAATTAATTATGTGTATGTACACACACTTTGTTTAATGCACAAAGTTATAAAAAATATTGGCTAAAATGGCCTTCAGGCTGTGTGTATAAGGTGTATATGTAACATAAATGCATTCTGTGCTTAGATTTAGGTCCCATCACCATAATATCTCATTATGGTATGCAATTATTCCAAAATACGGAAAAATCCCATATCCAAAATTCCTCTGGTCCCAAGCATTTTGGATAAGGGATACTCAACCTGTACTAAGCTTTGTAATTTACAAAACATATGTGCTATAAAGTTAATTACAACATATACAATACATAGATGTCAGGATGGGAATTGTCAGAGGAGTTGACAGGATGCAATAGGTATAAATTACCTAGGCCTGGGCTTTTAAAGGGGCCAGGGAGGGCAGGAGTCCATGTTGGCAGCACAGACGGTGCACTAAGGTCATGGGATCGATTCCCACCATGGCCCTAACTGTGTGGAGTTTGTATATTCTCCCCGTACTTGCGTGGGTTTCCTCCGGGTACTCCGGTTTCCTTCCACAATCCAAAAATATACTGGTAGGTTAATTGGCTCCCAACAAAAAAATAATCCCTAGCGTGAATGTGTGTGCATGTAGTAGGGAATATAGATTGTAAGCTCCACTGGGGCAGGGACTGATGTGAATCGCAAATATTTTCTGTAGAGCGCTGCGGAATATCCATGCGCCATGCGTTATAGAAATAACTTGTACTAAATAAATAAATAATGTCAGTACAACTCTACATGGTGTGCTTAGATGTACAAAGTTGGACTAAGGATGTGAGTTATTTAGGCAGGTAAGAAAGGCTACTGTTATGGGCCCTACACATTAGGCGACCCGCCGCCGAGCTGCCCGACGGCCGATACAGCCGGCGGGCGACCCAGCGGTGGGGTAGGGAGGTGACGGCTCCGTAGCAGTGCATGCTAATATGGACGAGATTGTTCATATTGGCTTGCATGCATAAGCGACCCGGCACCAACAATGAACGAGCACGGGGCCGCGCAACGTTCATCGTTGGTACCTACACACTGCACAATATGAACGAGTTCTCGTTCATTAATGAACGAGAATGTTCATATCGTTCACTGAAATCTTTAGGTGTGTAGGGCCCATTAGCTTTTTGCTAAAGATTTAAATCTCATTTCTACACTGAAGCAGATAAGTATGTTATTTAGCAGAATAAATGCTAACATATTTTGTTAATCTTTAATCCAATTTGTGGAAAATATATTTTATATAATTCGGTGAACATTAATTTACTGCAAATATTTTAGCCATGGATGCTGGTAAAATTCCAAATTTGGCTTATTTGTCTTTTTTCCTCTTATCTTCTCAGAATTTTGTTCCAGTGTTTTTTAATGCTTCGCTAACGAGGGCCCCAGGGCAGAAAATTGCTGAGCAATAGGATGATTGTGGCAGCTGCTTGGCGGATGGCCCACAAAGCAATTCTCTTCAATGGACCTGTTAAAGGTGGGAGATATCTGTGAAATACATACGGAACTTGAGAATCCAGGAATTGATTGTGCTGTATTCAATGTTTTTGTTTTTTTTTTGCTTAGAGCTGCTTTTAACCCATTGTTTTAAATACTTGTGCAACTCCCACTTTACCATCTACTGCCTGGACTCCACTGCGGTACTGGATCCAGTTCTTGGGGTCCCTTGTGTCATATATCTACGATATATTCTATACCTCCCAGCATTTACTCAAGCAATATTATAGCATGATAACATTCACATCCTCTTCAACCCTCCCCAATGATGGCAAATTTCCCACTATGCCCAGTTCCTGGTTAAAGACCCATGCCCTCCCTTTTCTGGTGGTCAGTGAGTCTGTTTCTCTAATCTTTTCATTTTTATTGGACAGAAAATACAGGGTTGGTACAATTAATGAGGGCACAGGTCTGGTACAATTAATGGGCCAATACAGGAATTGTACAATTAATGAGGGCACAGCGGCTGGTACAAGTAATTTAAAAATACAGGGTTGGTACAATCATGAAGGCACAGGGCCGGTGCAAATAATGGGAAATTTTATATATATATATATATATATATATATATATATATATATTAAAAAGAAGGGGTGCACTCACCTGACTTCAGAGTTCAGCAAATTTATTTCATAGTGAACAGGAGTGTATAATCAGCCCATCAACGTTTCGGTCTTCATACAGACCTTTGTCAAGATAGCCAACCAGCTCATGTAACATGGCAGTAAGGAGCTGATTGGCTGGTACTTTATCACTGTGAAATGTATCACTTTTCAAGGCTTAGTACATCTCCCGCTATATTCCTTATCACATGGACACACACACAATTGCTAGGGTTACATTTTTATTTTTTGGGGGTCAGAATCTAATTAGCGACCAGTATGTTTTTAGAATGCGGGAGGAAACCCATGCTAAAACAGCAAATTCCACACAAGTAGGGCTTTGGCAGGAATTGAACCTAAGTGCTGTGAGGTGGTAATGCTAATCATTACACATACCATGCTATTCTAGAAAGATTTTCTATGCAATGGTCCCTCTAAGCCGAGTGACTTGTTCTGAGAATTTCATCCTAAAATATAATTGTTCAGTGCAACCTTGTACAAAGGACCAGTGTCGGACAGGTGCATGAAGGGCCCACCAGGGGGAATGCAGTGGTAGGGGCCCGTGCTTAAGGGGTGAAGCCCATTACCACAGGTTGAAGCCAGCCCTAACAGAGGCTTTTGGACAGCCCTACCTGATCCTCTAATACAGTAACTATATACAATCTGAGCGCACTTATTGGAACCTGACCCCCTAGAGGAGAGGGTGGGACCCACCAGGGAATCCCCCTGTACCATGTGGGTTAGTCCGACCCTGCAAAGGACCATTACAAATTCAGTTTTTAAAATGATGTTTCCAGATAGTTTATCTCAGAGGAAACAGTAATTCAATTAATTTTAATAAATGCCTATGAAGAATGGATAAATAGAATTTTCTATCTGAGCAATAACAAATGTCAGTATGTTTCACTGAGCAGTCATCTCACTTATAACTAGTATATATTTCCCTTTAAGAAGGATAATAAGAGACCCCAAGGGGCCAAATGCTTGTATGTGTTGTATATTTCTCTGTAAGTTCATGTTTGGTTCTACTAGTTTATGTTTAATCGTTTTGAAAAGTCTCATAGAGTTTGTTCATATAAAGCATTACAAGTAGAGAACAAATGGGGCAGGACATGAATCATGTCTAACTCCTGTAAGCAAGCATTTTCTACAAAGATTCTTTAACAAATATAGTACATATAAAACCTTTGTTATATCAGAACATTATTAACCACTTAACTGATGATTTATTTTTGCCAAAAACCGCTCCCAAATTATCGGGGGGGGGGGGGGGGGGGGGGGGGGGGTTATGAGTGAATTAGGTGAAGAACATGAATTTAACCCTATCCCAAATGATTTTAGTTAAAAAAAAATGTATGTTTTTTAGGTTAAAAAAATGTTTCCCCAAACATCGAAACATCGATCGGGAACATCGTGACATTGTCTGCAGCCGCTGGACGGAGGGGTCCTGCCGTGCACGGCAATCAGTAGGGGAGAGTGCAGGGAGGCAGAGGGACCTTCCGGTCCCTCTGACAGCAGCAGCGGAGGGTAGTTTCCCTTCCCCACCGCTGCTAACCCGCTCTATCTGACTGGTCGCATCCTGTGCAACCAGGTCAGATAGAGCACTTACAGGCATGGTCGCATCAGGCAAGTGGTTAAAGGTTCTATGTAAAATAGGGAGAAAAGGTCTAACTCTGTAATCCGTCAGAGTTGGCGATAGCTATTCCTGGGTATCACTTTGCATGGGAAAGCCTATTTAAGAAGGAGTACAATACTATTATTATTATTATTATTATTATTATTGATACAAAGCATTTGTTTTAACAAGGTAAACTGTTCTTCTTCCAGTCTCTACATAATTTTTCTTTACTTATTCCTTTAATTTCAACGAAAGTCTGTATAAGTGGTGACAGTATTTTGTAGCAACGCATAGTGTTATGTATTGTAGATCTCTAAATCTGTTACTCGACTTCATAATCTAAACTGGTTGCATTGGTTTTAGGTATGAGTTGAACTGCAAAATCTGCATGTAGTTTCATTGCATCTCTTTGCAGACTTGTATGAAAACTATTTTCCGGGAAAAGAAATGTTGGAAGCAGCTGGGAGGTTTGAAACTGTACAATGAAAGGGATAGAATCTGGTTTCTTGCTAGAAGCAAAATTGCAATGTTCCTCTGCACCAGTTTACATGAATGTTCCCAATTGCCTCTCATCTTATTAAATAGCCAGATCCGATTACCAAAGCTCTTATTTCCTGTTTATTTCTGCCATGTAGTCACTTGGTTCATTGTATTAAATTTGAATAATATTACACAGCTCTGGATCAACTTGATTTTTAACAGTTGCCAAAAATGTGGTACCCTGGCATATTCAAATCCAGTACATACTGCATAGCACAAAAGCCACACAGAGCTGTTTAAGTAAGTTTATAAATATGAAGTAGTAATCACATTGCTACAGGCTGCTATGTAAATGCATGCAATGTCATTCTTTCAAATCCAGTACATACTGCATAGCACAAAAGCCACACAGAGCTGTTTAAGTAAGTTTATAAATATGAAGTAGTAATCACATTGCTACAGGCCATACTTGCCTACCTGACCCTCTCCATGAGGGAGACAATGCTCTGTTCCTGTACTTTCCTGGTAATGTACGATTGCCATCACCTGTGGTGAAACACCTTTCTTATCAATTAATTAGCTCACCACAGGTGATGGCAATCGTACATTACCAGGAAAGTCCAGGAACAGAGCATTTTCTCCCGCATGGAGAGGGTCAGGTAGGCAAGTATGCTACAGGCTGCTATGTAAATGCATGCAATGTCATTCTTTTCTAATCTACACCTTTAGTCATATTACTTACTATGCATTTATTGAAGTCTCTTTTGCGAATGAATGCACTCTACTCAATGTTCTGCGCGTCTCCAATACTGCTAAGGTACTGAGATATCTCACTTAAAAAGTTTTACCTATTTACAGGTTCTGAAATTATTATACCTGAAGGTTTTTGTCTCTGTCAACTTCACTACTTTTTGAAACCTCTGGACAAGGTGTATTAATAATTGCATGTATAAATGCCTACCTACCTGCTGTAGGTCCGCTGTTATGCTTTATCCAATTCCTGCTGGGACAGCCCAGAGATACGCAGCTGTCCTGACGATGTTGTCACTTTATTAACATTTATTTATATAGCACCAGCATACTGTATTCCGTTGCGCTTTACTATTGACTAGTGATGAGCGGGTTCGGATCCTCGGGATCCGAACCCCCCCGAACTTCACCCTTTTTTGCACGGGTCCGAGCAGACTTGGATCCTCCCGCCTTGCTCGGTTAACCCGAGCGCGCCCGAACGTCATCATCCCGCGGTCGGATTCTCGCGAGATTCGTATTCTATATAAGGAGCCGCGCGTCGCCGCCATTTTTCACTCGTGCATTGGAGATGATCGTGAGAGGACATGGCTGGCGTCCTCTCAGTTTCTATGTTCAGTGGGCTGCAAATATCTGTGCTCAGTGTGCTGCAAATATCTGTGCTCAGTGTGCTGCAAATATCTGTCCTCAGTGTGCTGCAAGTGCAAATATCTACGTTCTCTGCCTGAAAAACGCTCCATATCTGTGCTCAGTGGGCTGCAAATATCTGTGCTCAGTGTGCTGCAAATATCTGTGCTCAGTGTGCTGCAAATATCTGTGCTCAGTGTGCTGCAAGTGCAAATATCTACGTTCTCTGCCTGAAAAACGCTCCATATCTGTGCTCAGTGTGCTGCAAATATCTGTGCTCAGTGTGCTAATTGCTTTATTGTGGGGACTGGGGCCAGCAGTATTATATAGTAGGAGGACAGTGCAGAGTTTTGCTGACCAGTGACCACCAGTATTATACGTTCTCTGTCTGAAAAACGCTCCATATCTGTGCTGCATTGTAGTATATAGTAGGAGGATAGTGCAGAATTTTGCTGACCACCAGTATAACTATATATATAGCAGTACGGTACAGTAGTCCACTGCTCTACCTCTGTGTCGTCAAGTATACTATCCCATCCATACCTGTGGTGCATTTCAGTTTTGCACAGTTTGCTGACCACCAGTATATATAATATATAGCAGTACGGTACAGAAGGCCACTGCTCTACCTACCTCTGTGTCGTCAAGTATACTATCCATCCATACCTGTGGTGCATTTCAGTTTTGCACAGTTTGCTGACCACCAGTATATAATATATAGCAGTACGGTACAGTAGGCCACTGCTCTAACTACCTCTGTGTCGTCAAGTATACTATCCATCCATACCTGTGGTGCATTTCAGTTTTGCACAGTTTTGCTGACCACCAGTATATATAATATATAGCAGTACTGTACAGTAGGCCACTGCTCTACCTACCTCTGTGTCGTCAAGTATACTATCCATCCATACCTGTGGTGCATTTCAGTTTTGCACAGTTTGCTGACCACCAGTATATATAATATATAGCAGTACGGTACAGTAGGCCACTGCTCTACCTACCTCTGTGTCGTCAAGTATACTATCCATCCATACCTGTGGTGCATTTCAGTTTTGCACAGTTTGCTGACCACCAGTATATATAATATATAGCAGTACGGTACAGTAGGCCACTGCTCTACCTACCTCTGTGTCGTCAAGTATACTATCCATCCATACCTGTGGTGCATTTCAGTTTTGCATAGTTTGCTGACCACCAGTATATATAATATATAGCAGTACGGTACAGTAGGCCACTGCTCTACCTACCTCTGTGTCGTCAAGTATACTATCCATCCATACCTGTGGTGCATTTCAGTTTTGCACAGTTTGCTGACCACCAGTATATATAATATATAGCAGTACGGTACAGTAGGCCACTGCTCTACCTACCTCTGTGTCGTCAAGTATACTATCCATACCTGTGGTGCATTTCAGTTTTGCACAGTTTGCTGACCACCAGTATATATAATATATAGCAGTACGGTACAGTAGGCCACTGCTCTACCTACCTCTGTGTCGTCAAGTATACTATCCATCCATACCTGTGGTGCATTTCAGTTTTGCACAGTTTGCTGACCACCAGTATATATAATATATAGCAGTACGGTACAGTAGGCCACTGCTCTACCTACCTCTGTGTCGTCAAGTATACTATCCATCCATACCTGTGGTGCATTTCAGTTTTGCACAGTTTGCTGACCACCAGTATATATAATATATAGCAGTACGGTACAGTAGGCCACTGCTCTACCTACCTCTGTGTCGTCAAGTATACTATCCATCCATACCTGTGGTGCATTTCAGTTTTGCACAGTTTGCTGACCACCAGTATATATAATATATAGCAGTACGGTACAGTAGGCCACTGCTCTACCTACCTCTGTGTCGTCAAGTATACTATCCATCCATACCTGTGGTGCATTTCAGTTTTGCACAGTTTGCTGACCACCAGTATATATAATATATAGCAGTACGGTACAGTAGGCCACTGCTCTACCTACCTCTGTGTCGTCAAGTATACTATCCATCCATACCTGTGGTGCATTTCAGTTTTTGTGCGCAGTATATATAGTAGTAGGCCATTGCTATTGATAAATATATTACTGGCATATAATTCCACACATTAAAAAATGGAGAACAAAAATGTGGAGGGTAAAATAGGGAAAGATCAAGATCCACTTTCACCTCATGCTGAAGCTGCTGCCACTAGTCATGGCCGAGACGATGAAATGCCATCAACGTCGTCTGCCAAGGCCGATGCCCAATGTCATAGTAGAGAGCATGTAAAATCCAAAAAACATAAGTTCAGTAAAATGACCCAAAAATCAAAATTAAAATCGTCTGAGGAGAAGCGCAAACTTGCCAATATGCCATTTACGACACGGAGTGGCAAGGAACGGCTGAGGCCCTCTCCTATGTTCCTCATGACTAGTGGGTCAGCTTCACATGAGGATGGAAGCACTTATCCTCCTGCTAGAAAACTTAAAAGACTTAAGATGGCAAAAGCACAGCAAAGAACTGTGCGTTCTTCTAAATCACAAATCCCCAAGGAGAGTTCAATTGTGTCGGTTGCGATGCCTGACCTTCCCAACACTGGACGGGAAGAGGTGGCGCCTTACACCATTTGCACGCCCCCTGCAAGTGCTGGAAGGAGCACCCGCAGTCCAGTTCCTGATAGTCAAATTGAAGATGTCACTGTTGAAGTACACCAGGATGAGGATATGGGTGTTGCTGGCGCTGGGGAGGAAATTGACAAGGAGGATTCTGATGGTGAGGTGGTTTGTTTAAGTCAGGCACCCGGGGAGACACCTGTTGTCCGTGGGACGAATATGGCCATTGACATGCCTGGTCAAAATACAAAAAAAATCACCTCTTCGGTGTGGAATTATTTCAACAGAAATGCGGACAACTGGTGTCAAGCCGTGTGTTGCCTTTGTCAAGCTGTAATAAGTAGGGGTAAGGACGTTAACCACCTAGGAACATCCTCCGTTATACGTCACCTGGAGCGCATTCATCAGAAGTCATTGACAAGTTCAAAAACTTTGGGTGACAGCGGAAGCAGTCCACTGCCAACTAAATCCCTTCCTCTTGTAACCAAGCTCCTGTAAACCACACCACCAACTCCCTCAGTGTCAATTTCCTCCATAGATAGGAAAGCCAATAGTCCTGCAGGCCATGTCACTGTCAAGTCTGACGAGTCCTCTCCTGCCTGGGATTCCTCTGATGCATCCTTGAGTGTAACGCCTACTGCTGCTGGCGCTGCTGTTGTTGCTGCTGGGAGTCGATCGTCATCCCAGAGGGGAAGTCGGAAGACCACTTGTACTATTTCCAGTAAGCAATTGACTGTCCAACAGTCCTTTGCAAGGAAGATGAAATACAGGTTGAGTATCCCTTATCCAAAATGCTTGGGACCAGGGGTATTTTGGATATCGGATTTTTCCGTATTTTGGAATAATTGCATACCATAATGATATATCATGGTGATGGGACCTAAAATTAAGCACAGAATGCATTTATGGTTCATATACACCTTATACACACAGCCTGAAGATAATTTTAGCCAATATTTTTTATAACTTTGTGCATTAAACAAAGTGTATCTACATTCACACAATTCATTTATGTTTCATATACACCTTATACACACAGCCTGAAGGTCATTTAATACAATATTTTTAATAACTGTGTGTATTAAACAAAGTTTGTGTACATTGAGCCATCAGAAAACAAAGGTTTCACTATCTCATTCTCACTCAAAAAGTCCGTATTTCGGAATATTCCGTATTTCGGATATTTGGATATATGGGATACTCAACCTGTATCACAGCAGTCATCCTGCTGCAAAGCGGATAACTCAGGCCTTGGCAGCCTGGGTGGTGAGAAACGTGTTTCCGGTATCCACCGTTAATTCACTGGGAACTAGAGAATTGATTGAGGTACTGTGTCCCCGGTACCAAATACCATCTAGGTTCCATTTCTCTAGGCAGGCGATACCGAAAATGTACACAGACCTCAGAAAAAGAGTCACCAGTGTCCTAAAAAATGCAGTTGTACCCAATGTCCACTTAACCACGGACATGTGGACAAGTGGAGCAGGGCAGACTCAGGAATATATGACTGTGACAGCCCACTGGGTAGATGTATTGCCTCCTGCAGCAAGAACAGCAGCGGCGGCACCAGTAGCAGCATCTCGCAAACGCCAACTCGTTCCTAGGCAGGCTACGCTTTGTATCACCGCTTTCCATAAAAGGCACACAGCTGACAACCTCTTACGGAAACTGAGGAACATCATCGCAGAATGGCTTACCCCAATTGGACTCTCCTGTGGATTTGTGACATCGGACAACGCCACCAATATTGTGCGTGCATTACATCTGGGCAAATTCCAGCACGTCCCATGTTTTGCACATACATTGAATTCGGTGGTGCAGAATTATTTAAAAAACGACAGGGGCGTGCAAGAGATACTGTCGGTGGCCCGAAGAATTGCGGGCCACTTTCGGCATTCAGCCACCGCGTGCCGAAGACTGGAGCACCAGCAAACACTCCTGAACCTGCCCTGCCATCATCTGAAGCAAGAGGTGGTAACGAAGTGGAATTTAACCCTCTATATGCTTCAGAGGATGGAGGAGCAGCAAAAGGCCATTCAAGCCTATACAGCTACCTACGATATAGGCAAAGGAGGGGGAATGCAGTGCACCTGACTCAAGCGCAGTGGAGAATTATTTCAACGTTGTGCAAGGTTCTGCAACCCTCTTGAACTTGCCACACGTGAAGTCAGTTCAGACACTGCCAGCCTGAGTCAGGTCATTCCCCTCATCAGGCTTTTGCAGAAGAAGCTGGAGAGATTGAAGGAGGAGCTAAAACAGAGCGATTCCGCTAGGCATGTGGGACTTGTGGATGGAGCCCTTAATTAGCTTAACCAAGATTCACGGGTGGTTAATCTGTTGAAATCAGAGCACTACATTTTGGCCACCGTGCTCGATCCTAGATTTAAAACCTACGTTGTATCTCTCTTTCCGGCAGACACAAGTCTGCAGAGGTTCAAAGACCTGCTGGTGAGAAAATTGTCAAGTCAAGCGGAACGTGACCCGTCAACAGCTCCTCCTTCACATTCTCCCGCAACTGGGGCTGCGAGGAAAAGGCTAAGAATTCCGAGCCCACCCGCTGGCGGTGATGCAGGGCAGTCAGGAGCATGTGCTGACATCTGGTCCAGACTGAAGGACCTGCCAAGGATTACTGACATGTCGTCTGCTGTCACTGCATATGATTCTGTCACCATTGAAAGAATGGTGGAGGATTATATGAGTGGCAGCATCCAAGTAGGCACGTCAGACAGTCCGTACGTATACTGGCAGGAAAAAGAGGCAATTTGGAGGCCCTTGCACAAACTGGCTTTATTTTACCTAAGTAGCCCCCCCCCCCCCCCCCCCTCCAGTGTGTACTCCGAAAGAGTGTTTAGTGCAGCCGCTCACTTTGTCAGCAATCGGCGTACAAGGTTACTTCCAGAAAATGTGAAGAAGATGATGTTCATCAAAATGAATTATAATCAATTCCTCCGTGGAGACATTCACCAGCAATTGCCTCCAGAAAGTACACAGGGACTTGAGATGGTGGATTCCAGTGGGGACGAATTAATAATCTGTGAGGAGGGGGATGTACACACTGAAAGTGGTGAGGAATCGGACGATGAGGAGTAGGTGGACATCTTGCCTCTGTAGAGCCAGTTTGTGCAAGGAGAGATTGATTGCTTCTTTTTTGGTGGGGGCCCAAACCAACCAGTCATTTCAGTCACAGTTGTGTGGCAGACCCTGTGGCTGAAATGATGGGTTTGTTAAAGTGTGCATGTCCTGTTTATACAATATAAGGGTGGGTGGGAGGGCCCAAGGACAATTCCATCTTGCACCTCTTTTTTCTTTAATTTTTCTTTGCATCATGTGCTGTTTGGGGACTATTTTTGGAAGTGAGTGTCTCCTATATATACAATAGGAAAATGGCCAATGTGTAGAAATATGGACCTTGCACAATATAGGTAATAAATCTGACAGCAAGATTACCATTAGGAACAATGTTGTATGATAACCATTTATTGCACATGTTTATGTACATTCATGCACATGTATATACTTTTATATGCATCTATATTTATTATTTACATAGAGTTTTGTTGTCATGCATTTTATTTATTCAATCCCATTGAACATGGACGTGGGACTGTAGTTTACCAAACTAACCTGGTTTTAGCCTTAAATGGAAGGCTAGAATTCCTAAGATTGACAGTATCATGGACTGAACCAGTGACTGAATCACTGACTGAATCAGTGACTGAACCAGATGGACCAATGGGAGGGTAGAACTCCCAAGACTGACAGCATCACTGACCAACCAGGAACTTAATTAGATGGACCAACAGGAAATGCACTCTTTGAGACCTGCAGAAAGCGGGGTATTTGAAATGAAACCCTTTATAAAGAGCACCCACGGAGAGGACATGCAAAGACTCCCAGAGGAAGGCCCCTAGTGGGCTGAAACGCGTTGGAGAGACACACATTGGAAACCACCTCGACAAAGTACAGGACCCGTGCACGGGAGAAAGACAGGACACTAGGCTGAGAACGCGTGATCGAGAACTCCGCTAACAAACACTACAAGGCGACACCAGAGGAAGAAGCCGGTGATGGGAGGCCATTATCGGCGGTGACAGGTGAGCAGAGTCAACTTCCCTACACGGCGGGGGGGGGCGGTCAGCGGTTCATTGAGCCATGACTGTTCTTCATCTCCCGTGCAGACGTTTCATGCCTCCACGGCTGACTGATATCTGGTGAGCGTCCGTACACTGACGCGTCACTGGAGTTCAGGGCCGGGGTGGCTTGATTAGTCCCCCGTCCAGACAGTTCGTGCTTCAGCGGCTGACTGAGATCCGGCGAGTGTCCGTACACCGACGCGCCGCCGGAGTTCAGAGCCGAGGCAGTCTGACTAGTCCCCGGGGGAGTAGTTTGACAGACGCTATCCGTACGGCGGGGAACACTGCGAGCGTCGCACACAGCCGCTGCCGTGATACACTCCCTGCCGAGACAGGTCCCTGCTTACACAGCACACGATCACCCAGGGAGCGCTGGTGAACCGGCGCCCTGCAGGGGAACGGGGCTGCAATAGGGTGGACCAGTCCGGAGGATATTGCTCCCAACACACACACGGTCAATACCCACCGAACACCGTGAAGAACTACTGCTATAAGGTATACCTAAGTGCAAGTAGCTACTCGGACGAGCGGGACGCCGCCGTAAGAAGGACATTCAAGACTGTGTTTCCCTTAGTCTCTTTGGTCACTCACCAAGGGTCTGGTACCGCTCACATTACCGTGTTGACCAGGAGGTTAATATCACTTGTTGCGGGACATTATACTCTAATTTACTTTACTTTTAATTTATTTGCAGGTTTAACTGCATTTAATCCTTACGTTACATATATTTCTCATTTGTTTGGAAGATCTATGTCATTAATTACTTTTTGAATTGATCAGTAAAGATTTATTATCTATATTGTGCAAGGTCCATATTTCTACACATTGGCCATTTTCCTATTGTATATATAGGAGACACCCACACAACGAATAGGGCCGAGCGCAGCATTTAATCACCAATTACTGTCTATAGGTTAGTCACCTAAGTGCTGCAGCTAGCCCGAACAGGTATACTCGGTGCGCAGAGTCACAAACTTTCTATTTTTGGAAGTGCCATCCTGTCTGACACTGCAGTGCTACTCCTAGATGGGCCAGGTGTTTGTGTCGGCCACTTGGGTCGATTAGCTTAGTCACACACCTCATTGCGCCTCTTTTTTTCTTTGCATCATGTGCTGCTTGGGGACTATTTTTTGGAAGTGCAATCCTGTCTGACACTGCAGTGCCACTCCTAGATGGGCCAGGTGTTTGTGTTGGCCACTTGGGTCGCTTAGCTTAGTCACACAGCTACCTCATTGCGCCTCTTTTTTTCTTTGCATCATGTGCTGTTTGGGGACTATTTTTTTGAAGTGCTATCCTGTCTGACACTGCAGTGCCACTCCTAGATGGGCCAGGTGTTTGTGTCGGCCACTTGGGTCGCTTAGCTTAGTCACACAGCTACCTCATTGCGCCTCTTTTTTTCTTTGCATCATGTGCTGTTTGGGGACTATTTTTTTAATCTGCCATCCTGTCTGACACTGCAGTGCCACTCCTAGATGGGCCAGGTGTTTGTGTCGGCCACTTGGGTCGCTTAGCTTAGTCATCCAGCGACCTCGGTGCAAATTTTATGACTAAAAATAATATTGTGAGGTGTGAGGTGTTCAGAATAGACTGGAAATGAGTGGAAATTATGGTTATTGAGGTTAATAATACTATGGGATTAAAATGACCCCTAAATTCTATGATTTAAGCTGTTTTTGAGGGTTTTTTGTAAAAAAACACCCGAATCCGACAAAAAAATTTCAGGGAGGTTTTGCCAAAACGCGTCCGAATCCAAAACACGGCCGCGGAACCGAATCCAAAACCAAAACACAAAACCCGAAAAATTTCCGGTGCACATCACTACTATTGACCAGGGTAATATAATACTTAAATGTGGTCATCAGGCTGCGCCTGTGGTAATTATTGTAGAGATTTTACCCAGGGGCGTCTTAAGCGAGGCAGGGCCCATGTGCAGACTCCAGGTGGGCCGTAGGCTCCGACATTGTGCCCGCCATGTTCCGGAGACAAAATTCAAACTGCACATGTGTGGTTGCCATTTTGGAAGAGATTTTTTGCGCAACAGCAGCGGTTGTAGCGCCCGACCATGGACTCCGGAGAGGTGAGTACTAAAATATGGTGCAATGTGTGCGGTGTGGGCCCCCCTGGAGCCAGGGGCCCGTGTGCACCGCACACATTGCACCCATGATAGAAACGCCACTGGTTTTACCATAAAATACATTTGATATATCTAGCCCTAAGCCACTTGGTAAAATTTTTAGGCGTTACTATCGACATTATGTGACAGCATTATATGTTGAGTGAAAGTAGCGATGCTACTATGGGTAATAGTTCTGGAGCTGTCAATCATTTATGATACTGCATAGAAGGGGCATAACTTAATTCAATATTGTTCAGAAGTGACAGCATAGAGAGCGTCAGCAGTCAGTAGATCAATGGAAGTGGAATAGGAAGTATCAGACAGAAAAATATAGGTTATTAAACTCTGTCACATTACACTATGGGGTCTATTTACTAAGCCTTGGATGGAGATAAAGGGGTACATTTACTAAGCAGTGATAAGAGCGGAGAAGTGAGCCAGTGGAGAGGTTGCCCATGGCAACCAATCATCACTGAAGTAACATCTATAATTTGCATACTATAAAATGATACAGAGCTGCTGATTGGTTGATGGGGACATTTCTTCACTGGCTCACTTCTCCGCTCTTATCACTGCTTAGTAAATGTACCCCAAAGTCGCTGGAGATAAAGGCCCTCATTCCGAGTTGTTCGCTCGCAAGGCGATTTTAGCAGAGTTGCTCACGCTAAGCCGCCGCCTACTGGGAGTGAATCTTAGCATCTTAAAATTGCGAACGATGTATTCGCAATATTGCGATTACACACCTCGTAGCAGTTTCTGAGTAGCTTCAGACTTACTCGGCATCTGCGATCAGTTCAGTGCTTGTCGTTCCTGGTTTGACGTCACAAACACACCCAGCGTTCGCCCAGACACTCCTCCGTTTCTCCGGCCACTCCTGCGTTTTTTCCGGAAACGGTAGCGTTTTTTCCCACACGCCCATAAAACGGCCAGTTTCCGCCCAGAAACACCCATTTCCTGTCAATCACACTACGATCGCCTGAGCGAAGAAAAAGCCGTGAGTAAAAATCCTAACTTCATAGCAAATTTACTTGGCGCAGTCGCAGTGCGGACATTGCGCATGCGCACTGAGCGGAAAATCGCTGCGATGCGAAGATTTTTACCGAGCGAACAACTCGGAATGAGGGCCAAAGTACCAGCCAATCCTAACTGTAATTTTGCAAACCCAGGCTGTGACATGACAGTTAGGAGCTGATTGGCTGGTACTTTATCTCCATCCAAGGCTTAGTAAATAGACCCCTATATTTTTTATTTTTTTATTTATTAACAGTTACTTATATAGTGCAGCATATTCCGTTGCGCTTTACAATTGGAAACAACAGTGATAGGGCAAAACTGGGTATAACAGACATTGAGGTAGGAGGGCCCTGCTCGCAAGCTTACATAATACAATCTATAGGGAATAGGCATTTGTACAGAGGCCCTCATTCCGAGTTGTTCGCTCGCAAGCTGCTTTTAGCAGCTTTGCACACGCTAAGCCGCCGCCTACTGGGAGTGAATCTTAGCTTATCAAAATTGCGAACGAAAGATTAGCAAAATTGCGAATAGACAGTTCTTAGCAGTTTCTGAGTAGCTCCAGACTTACTCGGCATCTGCGATCAGTTCAGTCAGTTTCGTTCCTGGTTTGACGTCACAAACACACCCAGCGTTCGCCCAGACACTCCTCCGTTTCTCCAGCCACTCCCGTGTTTTTCCCAGAAACTGCAGCGTTTTTTCACACACTCCCATAAAACGGCCAGTTTCCGCCCAGAAACACCCACTTCCTGTCAATCACATTACGATCACCAGAACGAAGAAAAAACCTCATAATGCCGTGAGTAAAATACCTAACTGCATAGCAAATTTACTTGGCGCAGTCGCACTGCGGACATTGCGCATACGCGTTAGCGACTAATCGCTCCGTTGCGAGAAAAAAATAACGAGCGAACAACTCGGAATGACCCCCAGGATACAGTATGTGCTGTCTATTGCATAATGGTGCACTCAGAGTGCAATAGATAGATAGATAGATAGATAGATAGATAGATAGATAGATAGATAGATAGATAGATAGATAGATAGATAGAAAATAGCATCTTGATTATATACTTAGTTTATTTATTTATTAAGTTTCTTATATAGCGCAGCATAGTCCGTTGCGCTTTACAATTAGAACAACAGTAATAGAACAAAACTGGATAAAAACAGACAGACATAAAGGTAGGAAGACCCTGCTCGCAAGCTTACAATCTATAGAGTGAGTTAAGGGGGGTACCATGCAGCGATATTCTAAGCAATCTGACTAGATTGCTTAGAATGTAAGCATTATCGCTCCGTGTGTACCCCCTACAGCGATAGCTATCGCTGGTGCTAGATTGGCCTGCCGTGCAGGCCAATCTAGCAGGTCGCTCACTTCACCCGCTGGGTGAAATGAGCGCCCCCCCCGTCTCCCCCCGCACGCTCAGCACACATCTCTTCCACATCGGCCCGTCTATATGGGCCTTTAGTATTTACAATGGAACAGCTGCACAGTATCTTTTCCTCCGTATGTTGAATGTGATTCTCAGTATCTGTGAGTGATGTATGAGAGAAGACATACTGTACAATGCCGAAGGGAAAGTTTTAAATTAAATTTCATTGTCTAATGATATTGTCCAGTAGTCGTGTCATGTCAGTGTTCACATAGCAGCATAGTGTCCCTAGAAACTGTATTCAAATGTTAGCAACCATGCATTCATCTCCTGAGCTGTGCAAAGAGAGACACAGAGATCAGTGAGGTGGGGGCTACTTAAACTGGTCTGTAGCAAGCACGTACATATAACAATAATAAATACATTCACACAGGAACTTCTTTCCTCCCCACCCCCTTATCCCTCCTTTGCAAAAGTGCTGTACTTTAAACGTTTTTTTTTTTTCCTGGCAGCTTGGTGGAAATACAGAGAGCTCCCTTAATAACACACATAGGAAAAGGAAACTATTGTATAATGCATCCTCACCCTTGTGCACAGACACACACAAAAAGTTTCCTCTGAGGTAAAAGGGATTTTTTAATTTCTCATTTAGCCTTGCCTCAGTTTGCGGAGCACTCGGGAGAGAAGTTGAGACATTTTTTGGGAAAAGCATTCTTCCACCTGTGTTCATAATCCTCATCCAGGGTATCCGTGTGGGGGGGGGGGCGACAGGCTTTTGTGTGTCCGTGGCCCTGCTGGTGTTTTTGGTGGACCTTTTGAGCCTTTTTATTTCTATTTTTCCTTTTCTTTTTTTTTTGTCCTGGGAATAAAATATTCTGCTGGAGATATTTTTCCTGTGGTGATACCCAAATCCTACGGAGGGGAAATCTGGAAATGAAGAGAGTCCTCTGCGTGCTTATTGGCGTATGGCTGGTTGCTGTTGACAGGACAGGTAAGAAACTGGGCTGACACTGGAATTCTGAGTGTTGAACATTTGCAGAACATATAAGGAAAAAAGTTTTTTTTTTTACTGTTTTGTGTTTTTACTTTTATTGTGTTGTTTTTACTTTTTTTGTGTTGTTTTTAAAGAAGACAGATTAAAATGTGCTACCATATATAATGTGTTGAACAGTTATATATTAGGTTGGTTTGTTATAGAATTTGTATTATTTTTCTGAAACTCAGCTGTTACTGCATACACTTTTTGCAAATCGTGTGGAACATTAATCTCAGCACTTGAATTAAGCCTGCCCATTATTAAGACACTGCACAAGCAAACCATATGTCTGCATGTTACACCCAAAACATAAGCACGCCGAAATTCTGACCATAGCAATTCCCAGTTTACAAATGCCTATAAACATCATGTAACATCTGTTATTATGGGGAAACAGCTTACACAGGATTTAGGACCATTACTGTAAAATATACAGCTCAGCCTAGGATGGGGGGAACTATTTTAACTTTTACAAAAGTTGAACCACTCAAACTCTTAAGGAGACATTGCCGCATTAACTACTTAACCCCTAATATATAAAGCATGACATACTACAACGACATCTGTAAGCTATAGTATTAAAGACATATGATTAACAACACATGAACTAGAATTTGATTATTTGTATACATCTGTGGTTTAGTGCTAATCCAGCAGTATATGTTGCATATCTTTTGCAACCTTCAAAAGTTTAAGTAACAATATACAGATATATATATATATATATATATATATATACACACACCCATATATATATATGGGTATATATATATGTATATATATATATATATATATATATATATTACTCAATGTATTTATTTTTTATGCTATCATTATGCTTCTCACTCCCTAAATGTCCTCATCCCTACATTTACCCTTCCTAACCTATCGTCCCTATTAACAATCCACGTAATTTTTACCATAATTAAAGTGAATGGAGCATTTAAGTGCTTGATCTCAATAGTGTCTACAGTACCTAGAACCTGCTAAAGTTTTGCAATCTCTACAGACTGTATAGCAATCACAACTGTTGTAATATGTTTGACTCATCACAACGTATATGTGGATTTTCTACCTGTGTGCTTTCATTTAATGTTTTTAGTGTATATACTATATTTGATCTCCGCAATTAAATCTATGATTCTCTTTGCCCAATATAGTTAATTCTGTGAATTTAAATGACCGTGACAATTTTATCTCTGGAACTACCTAAACTTCACATTTTATTTGTATATCTAAATTTTCCTCTTACCTCTTTGTATGTTATAACCCAGTCTTGTTTTATTACTGTTTTATTACTATTTTGTTCCAAATTCTAAAGCATAATGGAGTGTACTGGCACTATATAAGTACATTTTAATAATATATGTCTCTACTTAATCTCAACAATTTCATCAATGAATCAACTCCACAATTAAATATATACATTTATTTGTCCACTGTACTTTCACCTACATAGTTAATCCTCACAAATATATCAGTCCTCTACATTTCAATTTATGATTTTACCTGAAAACTACAATTTAATCGCCATTCTTCCTGTCTCAGTTCTATCTATCTCTGTATCTGTCTGATGTGCATAAATAAATCTATGAATCTACCTGAACTGTGCAACTAAACCTATCAATTTACTGATCCTCTAACTGTAATTTGCTCTATGCTTCTACCTGTCGTATACAGTCTATGAAACTAGCTGAACTCTGCAATCTACCTGATCTTCACAATTCCATCTAATAATCTACCTACAGTAACCTCCCCAATTCCATCTATGAATCTATCTTACCAACACAATACCATCTATGAATCTACCTGACCTCCACAGTTCCATCTATGAATCTATCTGACCTCCACAGTTCCATCTATGAATCTATCTGACCTCCACAATTCCATCTATGCATCTACCGGACCTGCACAATGCCATCTATGCATCTACCTGACTGCCACAATACCATATATGAATCTACCTTACCTCTGCAATCTACCGGATCTTCACAATTCCATCTAATAATCTATATGACCTCACCAATACCATCTATGAATCTATCTGACCTTCACAGTTCCATCTGTTAATCTATCTTAATACACCAATACTGTCTATGAATCTATCTGCTCTTTACAATTACATCTATGAATCTACCTGACCTCCCCAATACCATCTATGAATCTACGACCTCCCCAGGGCCATCTATGAATCTACCTGATCTTTACAATTCCATCTCTGAATCTACTTGACCTCCACAATACTATCTGTGACTGTACATGACCTCCACATTTCCATCTATGAATCTACCTGACCTAAACTAATGCTAAACTAACAGACCACCCCAACTAATACTAATTAATGTTAATACTAATAATTACTAAACTAATTGGCCCCCCTAACTAATACTTATTAATGCTGTTGACCACTCCAATGTACTTTATACATGTTACTCTACAAAATCTGTTGTACTTGCCCACCCGCTAAACCATGTTAGCATTGAGTCATAATATAGCCTCAGGACCCCAAACAGCTCATGTTCTTACTGATACATTTTAAAAGATCCACAGGTGGAGCTAATTACTTTACTGGAAAGATAGCAGCAGGTATGGTGGAGGCACTGCATGGGCACAGAAGCATATCTGTCAGGTGCAGTGTGGATCGTGAAGCCCCTTGGGCCCATGTTCCCGCATGCACCACACACGGTGCACCCGTTATAGCTATACCACTGATCCTTTATTTTGATAACATGCAGCAGTATTGCAGATTGGGGACCATTTAACTTAAAAGGTTGTAGCCATGTAAAGGTAAAAGGAGTATTATGTATATATCATAGAATTGTGCAGCGGCAGATCCTACCTTGGTGGAGGAGGGCTGCCGCTGACCATGCTGCCGGGCCTCTGCCACCTTGTCCCCGCTGCCGCCTGGGTCCCGGCACCTGTACTATGTAGTTCATTGAAACCGGGACCCAGCGCATGTGCAGTAGCGGCGACTAGCCAGCTCTCTGCTAATTGCAGCCCTGTCTGGCAGTCCCGGATGGAGGAATCACCTCCCAATGGGACTGTCTGTAGTGTCTGTGACTGGCATGTAGTCACACAGACTACATCTGGCTTTACTGACACTGAGCTGAGTTGCGGATTTTACATGGGACGACTGCAGTCCTGCAGCCCATAAGTAAAAACCGCCACTGGAATTGTGTATACTGTGTATGTGCATGATTACTTATTTCTTCATTTCTCTGAGTAACATAACCTCTTGGCTCCACTGTCATAGATTAGCTCAAATGCAGTTATTGTATTAGGGAGAGGGGACTGAGAAGAAGGGAAGTCAGAATATCTGCAATTTATTTTCAGCTTATTAGCTGGACAGAACTACAATCTCCTTAATACTGGGCATCTGGATGACATTTCACATAGAAATGACTTTCAGGATATATGAAAAAAATACCAGCACTAATAAGCACGAAATAAAGAAATTAAATTACAGCATCAAACAGTACTACTTGAACTTATCACTTACCAGATGTTCACACAACGATGTCAGAGCACTGAGCTTCTCTTTTCATGTTGGATTTATCTAGTATATCTTACTGTGTGTTGTATAGTATGTGCTCAGCAAGGCATCATTGAGCTGTAATGCTGAGTATACACTGTCAGATATAATGTCTGTCAGACTGGCAGCCTGAACCCATCAGATATAGTGGCCATACACTGTGAGATATTGCATAGTGTATGGGCACAATATCTGCTTTGCTCCCAAGTGAAGGAATTGGGGATTATTGGGCAGTTGGCCGTGGCAGTGCATACACTCCAGATGTGGCCTACCTATACCATCCAATCATTGTTTGTAGGTCACGGTGATTATCATCTCGATCCCCCAATTATCTATGAGATGATAATTGCATAATATATGCCCGGCCTTAGATGTTAGATGACGACGGAGTGGTAGTGGGCTCCAAGTGCAACTTCCATTTAGGGGTGGCAACAAAGAACGTTCCAGAAAACAGGAACGTGTCTGTCCCTTTGTCTGGGCATGCCGAAGCCAGTGGCTGCTTCCTTGGTTGCAGATGATCCAATGCTGCACAGAAGCCTGCATTGGGCATTGTTTTACTTAAGACGCCTCCTGCGACTTTTGTATAACTTCGCACAGCTGCTGCAGTGCATACAAAGGAGCACTGCGGCTCTGCTATTGGTGTCCACCTCTGCATCACCCCTATTGTATGGTATGTTTCATGAAGCAAAACAATTATCTGTGCAATGTACATTTGTTTGGAAATGATTTGTTCTATTAACATAATTGATAGATCTGCTAGGATTTTTTTCTGTGCTGAGAATAACTAATAAACTGGTGATTATAGGTATTCATTTTATATTACTGGACAGTGCATTAATCCAAAAGTCCATTGTAGGTAAATAATGATCTGAATGATATTTTGGAGAGTTAGAGGAATACCTTTTTAATCAACCTCCATCTCTTGTTGGTCTGTATGTACTCAATTTTGAAGAGGGCTAGGGTAGAACAACCTGTAGCCTATGAGTTCACTGGAATGCTCAGAGACAAACAGAGATGGGTCCAGTGTTCCGACATAGGGGGTATATTCAATTGAAGATGGATCCATTCCGACATACATTTGTCGGAATGGATCCGACAAGGGCTATTCAATGGGCATCTCAATTCGACTTTAAAAAGTCGAATTGAGATGAGGGAGCTGAGACAGGGGAGAGCAGCGGAGAGACGGGGAGAGACGGGGGAGAGCAGCGCTACAGCAGCGGCTCCAGCAAACGTAGCAGGAAGATGTGTCACAGCCGCGGCTCACGGCATGCTGCTGTGAGCGGCGGCTGTGACACATCCTCCTGCTACGCCACTGCTGTAGCTGCTCTCCCCATCTCCCCGCTGCTCTCCCCATCTCTACCCCGTCTCCCCACGGCTCCCCCCCCCCCCCTTCCCGTCTCCTCCTCTCAGCTCCCTCATGTCCCTCGTCTCAATCCGACTTTTTTTTAAAGTCGGATTGAGATGGTCGGAAAGGGGGCCTGGGAATACTGGTATGTGGGAAGCCACAAAGAGATTATGAAATTATTAGAAATTTACAGCAGCACAGAGTTTTATCAGTATAGCACTGTCTGCAGTGTGAAGTTGTAATTTTGTAAACTAAAAACAGAAAAATAGTGTTCTTCACTTTTTTTTTTACAACTTGTGTGTGTTCAATAAAGGTCAGTAGGCTCACAAAATAAATACAGATATAAAAACAACACAAGGGAATTGGTGCACATCTCTACTCACAAGTAGACTAGATAGAAACTTTAATACAGGTTGAGTATCCCATATCCAAATATTCCGAAATACGGAATATTCCGAAATACAGACTTTTTTTGAGTGAGAGTGAGATAGTGAAACCTTTGTTTTTTGATGGCTCAATGTACACAAACTTTGTTTAATACACAAAGTTATTATACATATTGTATTAAATGACCTTCAGGCTGTGTGTATAAGGTGTATATAAAACATAAATGAATTGTGTGAATGTAGACACACTTTGTTTAATGCACATAGGCCCTCATTCCGAGTTGATCGGTCGCAAGGCGAATTTAGCAGAGTTACACACGCTAAGCCGCCGCCTACTGGGAGTGAATCTTAGCTTCTTAAAATTGCGACCGATGTATTCGCAATATTGCGATTACTAACTACTTAGCAGTTTCAGAGTAGCTCCAGACTTACTCTGCCTGTGCGATCAGTTCAGTGCTTGTCGTTCCTGGTTGACGTCACAAACACACCCAGCGTTCGCCCAGGCACTCCCACCGTTTCTCCAGCCACTCCTGCGTTTTTTCCGGAAACGGTAGCGTTTTCAGCCACACGCCCATAAAACGCCGTGTTTCCGCCCAGTAACACCCATTTCCTGTCAATCACATTACGTTCGCCGGAGCGATGAAAAAGCCGTGAGTAAAAATACTTTCTACATAGCAAAGTTACTTGGCGCAGTCGCAGTGCGAACATTGCGCATGCGTACTAAGCGGATTTTCATTGCGATGCGATGAAAAATACCGAGCGAACAACTCGGAATGAGGGCCCTAGTTATAACAAATATTGGCTAAAATTACCTTCAGGCTGTGTGTATAAGGTGTATATGAAATATAAATGCATTCTGTGCTTAGATTTAGTTCCCATCACCATGATATCTCAGTATGGTATGCAATTATTCCAAAATACGGAAAAATCCCATATCCAAAATACCTCTGGTCCCAAGCATTTTGGATAAGGGATACTCAACCTGTATATGTTTATTTTACTATAAGATAATAGAGAAATTCATGAAAATACTTATTATTATTAACAACAGTTTCTTATATAGCGCAGCAAATTCCTTTGCACTTTACAACTGGACACAATGATAAGACAAAATTGTATAATAAAATACAGACATAGAGGTAGGAAGGCCTTGCTCGCAAGCTTACAATCTATGGGGAAATAGGCATCGATACACAAGGATAGTTCTCCACGAGATTGCAAAGGTTCTTAGTGGGCGGCATGATATCACATCACAGCAACGATGAACCAAGGTCAGGAGGAAGGGAAAGTGAAGAAAGAGACAATATGTGGAGGATATGTGTGGACTGTACAGTGGGGATATAATTGGCTAGGAAAGCTTGTGGAATTGATGTTTTTGAATAATTCGTAAGCTATACCGTGAAAACTTATAGGCCAATTAAACCCAAAATTTTAAATATTATGATAAGAACCAGGAAGATAAAGTACAGGGGTTATTCAGACTTGTTAGCAACCCAAAATAGTAGAGATGAGCGCCTGAAATTTTTCGGGTTTTGTGTTTTGGTTTTGGGTTCGGTTCCGCGGCCGTGTTTTGGGTTCGAACGCGTTTTGGCAAAACCTCACCGAATTTTTTTTGTCGGATTCGGGTGTGTTTTGGATTCGGGTGTTTTTTTCAAAAAACACTAAAAAACAGCTTAAATCATAGAATTTGGGGGTCATTTTGATCCCAAAGTATTATTAACCTCAAAAACCATAATTTACACTCATTTTCAGTCTATTCTGAATACCTCACACCTCACAATATTATTTTTAGTCCTAAAACTTGCACCGAGGTCGCTGTGTGAGTAAGATAAGCGACCCTAGTGGCCGACACAAACACCGGGCCCATCTAGGAGTGGCACTGCAGTGTCACGCAGGATGTCCCTTCCAAAAAACCCTCCCCAAACAGCACATGACGCAAAGAAAAAAAGAGGCGCAATGAGGTAGCTGTGTGAGTAAGATTAGCGACCCTAGTGGCCGACACAAACACCGGGCCCATCTAGGAGTGGCACTGCAGTGTCACGCAGGATGGCCCTTCCAAAAAACCCTCCCCAAACAGCACATGACGCAAAGAAAAAAAGAGGCGCAATGAGGTAGCTGTGTGAGTAAGATTAGCGACCCTAGTGGCCGACACAAACACCGGGCCCATCTAGGAGTGGCACTGCAGTGTCACGCAGGATGTCCCTTCCAAAAAACCCTCCCCAAACAGCACATGACGCAAAGAAAAAAAGAGGCGCAATGAGGTAGCTGACTGTGTGAGTAAGATTAGCGACCCTAGTGGCCGACACAAACACCGGGCCCATCTAGGAGTGGCACTGCAGTGTCACGCAGGATGTCCCTTCCAAAAAACCCTCCCCAATCAGCACATGATGCAAAGAAAAAGAAAAGAAAAAAGAGGTGCAAGATGGAATTGTCCTTGGGCCCTCCCACCCACCCTTATGTTGTATAAACAAAACAGGACATGCACACTTTAACCAACCCATCATTTCAGTGACAGGGTCTGCCACACGACTGTGACTGATATGACGGGTTGGTTTGGACCCCCCCCAAAAAAGAAGCAATTAATCTCTCCTTGCACAAACTGGCTCTACAGAGGCAAGATGTCCACCTCATCTTCACCCTCCGATATATCACCGTGTACATCCCCCTCCTCACAGATTATCAATTCGTCCCCACTGGAATCCACCATCTCAGCTCCCTGTGTACTTTGTGGAGGCAATTGCTGCTGGTCAATGTCTCCGCGGAGGAATTGATTATAATTCATTTTAATGAACATCATCTTCTCCACATTTTCTGGATGTAACCTCGTACGCCGATTGCTGACAAGGTGAGCGGCGGCACTAAACACTCTTTCGGAGTACACACTTGTGGGAGGGCAACTTAGGTAGAATAAAGCCAGTTTGTGCAAGGGCCTCCAAATTGCCTCTTTTTCCTGCCAGTATAAGTACGGACTGTGTGACGTGCCTACTTGGATGCGGTCACTCATATAATCCTCCACCATTCTATCAATGTTGAGAGAATCATATGCAGTGACAGTAGACGACATGTCCGTAATCGTTGTCAGGTCCTTCAGTCCGGACCAGATGTCAGCATCAGCAGTCGCTCCAGACTGCCCTGCATCACCGCCAGCGGGTGGGCTCGGAATTCTGAGCCTTTTCCTCGCACCCCCAGTTGCGGGAGAATGTGAAGGAGGAGATGTTGACAGGTCGCGTTCCGCTTGACTTGACAATTTTGTCACCAGCAGGTCTTTCAACCCCAGCAGACTTGTGTCTGCCGGAAAGAGAGATCCAAGGTAGGCTTTAAATCTAGGATCGAGCACGGTGGCCAAAATGTAGTGCTCTGATTTCAACAGATTGACCACCCGTGAATCCTTGTTAAGCGAATTAAGGGCTGCATCCACAAGTCCCACATGCCTAGCGGAATCGCTCCCTTTTAGCTCCTTCTTCAATGCCTCCAGCTTCTTCTGCAAAAGCCTGATGAGGGGAATGACCTGACTCAGGCTGGCAGTGTCTGAACTGACTTCACGTGTGGCAAGTTCAAAGGGCATCAGAACCTTGCACAATGTTGAAATCATTCTCCACTGCACTTGAGACAGGTGCATTCCACCTCCTATATCGTGCTCAATTGTATAGGCTTGAATGGCCTTTTGCTGCTCCTCCAACCTCTGAAGCATATAGAGGGTTGAATTCCACCTCGTTACCACTTCTTGCTTCAGATGATGGCAGGGCAGGTTCAGTAGTTTTTGGTGGTGCTCCAGTCTTCTGTACGTGGTGCCTGTACGCCGAAAGTGTCCCGCAATTCTTCTGGCCACCGACAGCATCTCTTGCACGCCCCTGTCGTTTTTTTAAAAATTCTGCACCACCAAATTCAAGGTATGTGCAAAACATGGGACGTGCTGGAATTTGCCCATATTTAATGCACACACAATATTGCTGGCGTTGTCCGATGCCACAAATCCACAGGAGAGTCCAATTGGGGTAAGCCATTCCGCGATGATCTTCCTCAGTTGCCGTAAGAGGTTTTCAGCTGTGTGCGTATTCTGGAAACCGGTGATACAAAGCGTAGCCTGCCTAGGAAAGAGTTGGCGTTTGCGAGATGCTGCTACTGGTGCCGCCGCTGCTGTTCTTGCGGCGGGAGTCCATACATCTACCCAGTGGGCTGTCACAGTCATATAGTCCTGACCCTGCCCTGCTCCACTTGTCCACATGTCCGTGGTTAAGTGGACATTGGGTACAGCTGCATTTTTTAGGACACTGGTGACTCTTTTTCTGAGGTCTGTGTACATTTTCGGTATCGCCTGCCTAGAGAAATGGAACCTAGATGGTATTTGGTACCGGGGACACAGTACCTCCAACAAGTCTCTAGTTGGCTCTGCAGTAATGATGGATACCGGAACCACGTTTCTCACCACCCAGGATGCCAAGGCCTCAGTTATCCGCTTTGCAGTAGGATGACTGCTGTGATATTTCATCTTCCTCGCAAAGGACTGTTGAACAGTCAATTGCTTACTGGAAGTAGTACAAGTGGGCTTACGACTTCCCCTCTGGGATGACCATCGACTCCCAGCGGCAACAACAGCAGCGCCAGCAGCAGTAGGCGTTACACGCAAGGATGCATCGGAGGAATCCCAGGCAGGAGAGGACTCGTCAGAATTGCCAGTGACATGGCCTGCAGGACTATTGGCATTCCTGGGGAAGGAGGAAATTGACACTGAGGGAGTTGGTGGGGTGGTTTGCGTGAGCTTGGTTACAAGAGGAAGGGATTTACTGGTCAGTGGACTGCTTCCGCTGTCACCCAAAGTTTTTGAACTTGTCACTGACTTATTATGAATGCGCTGCAGGTGACGTATAAGGGAGGATGTTCCGAGGTGGTTAACGTCCTTACCCCTACTTATTACAGCTTGACAAAGGGAACACACGGCTTGACACCTGTTGTCCGCATTTCTGGTGAAATACCTCCACACCAAAGAGCTGATTTTTTTGGTATTTTCACCTGGCATGTCAACGGCCATATTCCTCCCACGGACAACAGGTGTCTCCCCGGGTGCCTGACTTAAACAAACCACCTCACCATCAGAATCCTCCTGGTCAATTTCCTCCCCAGCGCCAGCAACACCCATATCCTCCTCATCCTGGTGTACTTCAACACTGACATCTTCAATCTGACTATCAGGAACTGGACTGCGGGTGCTCCTTCCAGCACTTGCAGGGGGCGTGCAAATGGTGGAAGGCGCATGCTCTTCACGTCCAGTGTTGGGAAGGTCAGGCATCGCAACCGACACAATTGGACTCTCCTTGTGGATTTGGGATTTCGAAGAATGCACAGTTCTTTGCTGTGCTGCTTTTGCCAGCTTGAGTCTTTTCATTTTTCTAGCGAGAGGCTGAGTGCTTCCATCCTCATGTGAAGCTGAACCACTAGCCATGAACATAGGCCAGGGCCTCAGCCGTTCCTTGCCACTCCGTGTGGTAAATGGCATATTGGCAAGTTTACGCTTCTCCTCCGACAATTTTATTTTAGGTTTTGGAGTCCTTTTTTTTCTGATATTTGGTGTTTTGGATTTGACATGCTCTGTACTATGACATTGGGCATCGGCCTTGGCAGACGACGTTGCTGGCATTTCATCGTCTCGGCCATGACTAGTGGCAGCAGCTTCAGCACGAGGTGGAAGTGGATCTTGATCTTTCCCTAATTTTGGAACCTCAACATTTTTGTTCTCCATATTTTAATAGGCACAACTAAAAGGCACCTCAGGTAAACAATGGAGATGGATACTAGTATACAATTATGGACTGCCTGCCGACTGCAGACACAGAGGTAGCCACAGCCGTGAACTACCGTACTGTACTGTGTCTGCAGCTAATATAGACTGGTTGATAAAGAGAAGATGTCTATGTAACTATGTATGTATAAAGAAGACTGAAAAAAATCCACGGTTAGGTGGTATACAATTATGGACGGACTGCCTGCCGAGTGCAGACACAGAGGTAGCCACAGCCGTGAACTACCGTACTGTACTGTGTCTGCAGCTAATATAGACTGGTTGATAAAGAGAAGATGTCTATGTAACTATGTATGTATAAAGAAGAATGAAAAAAAACCACGGTTAGGTGGTATACAATTATGGACGGACTGCCTGCCGAGTGCAGACACAGAGGTAGCCACAGCCGTGAACTACCGTACTGTACTGTGTCTGCAGCTAATATAGACTGGTTGATAAAGAGAAGATGTCTATGTAACTATGTATGTATAAAGAAGAATGAAAAAAATCCACGGTTAGGTGGTATTACAATTATGGACGGACTGCCTGCCGAGTGCAGAGACACAGAGGTAGCCACAGCCGTGAACTACCGTACTGTGTCTGCTGCGACTGGATGATAAATGATATAAAAAATATATATATATCACTACTGCAGCCGGACAGGTATATATTATATATTATATAATGACGGACCTGCTGGACACTGTCTGTCAGCAGAATGAGTTTTATTTTTATAGAATAAAAAAAAAAAAAACACACAAGTGAAGTCACACGACGAGTGTTTAACTTTTTCAGGCAATCACAATATAAGTATACTACTAACTATACTGGTGGTCAGTGTGGTCAGGTCACTGGTCAGTCACACTGGCAGTGGCACTCCTGCAGCAAAAGTGTGCACTGTTTAATTTTAATATAATATGTACTCCTGGCTCCTGCTATAACCTATAACTGGCACTGCAGTAGTGCTCCCCAGTCTCCCCCACAATTATAAGCTGTGTGAGCTGAGCAGTCAGACAGATATATAATATATATAGATGATGCAGCACACTGGCCTGAGCCTGAGCAGTGCACACAGATATGGTATGTGACTGACTGAGTCACTGTGTGTATCGCTTTTTTCAGGCAGAGAACGGATATATTAAATAAACTGCACTGTGTGTCTGGTGGTCACTCACTATATAATATATTATGTACTCCTGGCTCCTGCTATAACCTATAACTGGCACTGCAGTAGTGCTCCCCAGTCTCCCCCACAATTATAAGCTGTGTGAGCTGAGCAGTCAGACAGATATATATAATATTATATATAGATAATAGATGATGCAGCACACTGGCCTGAGCCTGAGCAGTGCACACAGATATGGTATGTGACTGACTGAGTCACTGTGTGTATCGCTTTTTTCAGGCAGAGAACGGATATATTAAATAAACTGCACTGTGTGTCTGGTGGTCACTCACTATATAATATATTATGTACTCCTGGCTCCTGCTATAACCTATAACTGGCACTGCAGTAGTGCTCCCCAGTCTCCCCCACAATTATAAGCTGTGTGAGCTGAGCAGTCAGACAGATATATATAATATTATATATAGATAATAGATGATGCAGCACACTGGCCTGAGCCTGAGCAGTGCACACAGATATGGTATGTGACTGACTGAGTCACTGTGTGTATCGCTTTTTTCAGGCAGAGAACGGATATATTAAATAAACTGCACTGTGTGTCTGGTGGTCACTCACTATATAATATATTATGTACTCCTGGCTCCTGCTATAACCTATAACTGGCACTGCAGTAGTGCTCCCCAGTCTCCCCCACAATTATAAGCTGTGTGAGCTGAGCAGTCAGACAGATATATATAATATTATATATAGATAATAGATGATGCAGCACACTGGCCTGAGCAGTGCACACAGATATGGTATGTGACTGACTGAGTCACTGTGTGTATCGCTTTTTTCAGGCAGAGAACGGATATATTAAATAAACTGCACTGTGTGTCTGGTGGTCACTCACTATATAATATATTATGTACTCCTGGCTCCTGCTATAACCTATAACTGGCACTGCAGTAGTGCTCCCCAGTCTCCCCCACAATTATAAGCTGTGTGAGCTGAGCAGTCAGACAGATATATATAATATTATATATAGATAATAGATGATGCAGCACACTGGCCTGAGCCTGAGCAGTGCACACAGATATGGTATGTGACTGAGTCACTGTGTGCTGTGTATCGCTTTTTTCAGGCAGAGAACGGATTATAAAGTAAACTGCACTGTCCTCACTAGTAAACTCTCTCCACTCAGTCTCTACACTTCTACAGTAACAGTACTCCTCCTAGTCAGCTCCAGTAAATCTCTCTCAGTCTCTTATAATCTAAATGGAGAGGACGCCAGCCACGTCCTCTCCCTATCAATCTCAATGCACGTGTGAAAATGGCGGCGACGCGCGGCTCCTTATATAGAATCCGAGTCTCGCGATAGAATCCGAGCCTCGCGAGAATCCGACAGCGTCATGATGACGTTCGGGCGCGCTCGGGTTAACCGAGCACGGCGGGAAGATCCGAGTCGCTCGGACCCGTGAAAAAAAACATGAAGTTCTGGCGGGTTCGGATTCAGAGAAACCGAACCCGCTCATCTCTACAAAATAGTTAGCAATAGGGCAAAACCATGTTGCACTGCAGGTGGGGCAGATGTAACGTGCACAGATGTGGGTGTGGTGCATTCAAACTGAAATCTAAACTGCAGTGTAAAAATAAAGCAGCCAGTATGTACCATCCACAGAAACAATATAACCCACAAAAAATAGGATTTTAATACCTACCGGTAAATCCTTTTCTCTTAGTCCGTAGAGGATGCTGGGGTCACATCAAGAACCATGGGGTATAGACGGGATCCACAGGAGACATGGGCACTTTAAGACTTTCAAAGGGTGTGAACTGGCACCTCCCTCTATGCCCCTCCTCCAGACTCTAGTTATAGGAACTGTGCCCAGGGAGACGGACATTTTGAGGAAAATGATTAATTGTTAAACCAAGGTGAGATACATACCAGCTCACACCTCAAGCACGCCATACAACATGGCATTCAACATAACGCAAGTCAACGGCATGAACAACGTCAGCAATAGGCTGACTAAAAAACGTAACAAAAAACTGCAGATACAGTACGCACTGGGACGGGCGCCCAGCATCCTCTACGGACTAAGAGAAAAGGATTTACCGGTAGGTATTAAAATCCTATTTTCTCATACGTCCTAGAGGATGTTGGGGTCACATCAAGAACCATGGGGTTATACCAAAGCTCTAGAATGGGCGGGAGAGTGCGGATGACTCTGCAGCACCGATTGACCAAACATGAGGTCCTCATCAGCCAGGGTATCAAACTTGTAGAATTTCGCAAAGTTGTTGAACCCGACCAGGTAGCCGCTCGGCAAAGTTGTAATGCCGAGACGCCCCGGGCAGCTGCCCAGGACGAGCCCACCTTTCTGGTAGAATGTGCCTTCACCGATTTCGGTAACGGCAACCCAGCCATAGAATGAGCATGCTGAATCGTATGACAGATCCAGCGCGCAATAGTCTGCTTGGAAGCAGGAGCCCCAATCTTGTTGTGAGCATACAGGACAAACAGAGCCTCCGTTTTCCTAAACTGAGCCGTTCTGACGACATAAATTTTCAAAGCTCTGACTACATCGAGAAACTTTGATTCCAGCAAGGCATCAGTAGCCACCGGCACCACAAGTGGAACGACAAAACTACTTTCGGCAGAAATTGCTGACGAGTCATGGAAGATCAAATAAGGGCTCTTGTGAGACAAGGCCGCTAATACAGACACCCGCCTTGCGGATGCCAAGGCCAACAGCATGACCACTTTCCAAGGGAGGAATTTCAACTCTACCTTCTGTAAAGGTTCAAAAACCAATGAGATTGAAGGAATTGCAACACCACGTTAAGATCCCACGGTGCCACTGGGGGCACAAAGGGAGGTTGGATGTGCAACACGCCTTTCACGAAAGTCTGAACTTCTGGAAGGGAGGCCAATTGTTTTTGGAAGAAAACTGATAAGGCTGAAATTTGTACTTTAATTGAGCCCAACTTTAGGCCCGCATCCACAACAGCTTGTAGAAAATGGAGAAAACGTCCTAACTGAAATTCTTCCGTAGGAGCCTTCCTGAATTCACACCAAGACACGTATTTTCTCCAAATACGGTGGTAATGTTTAGACGTTACTCCTTTTCTGGCCTGAATAAGAGTGGGGATGACTTCCTTGGGAATACCCTTTCGGGCTAGGATCCAGCGTTCAACCGCCAAGCCATCAAACGAAGTGGCGGTAAGCCTTGGAACACGCACGGCCCCTGCTGTAACAGATCCTCCCTCAGAGGAAGAGGCCAGGGATCTCCTATGAGTAATTCCTGAAGATCTGGATACCAAGCCCTTCTTGGCCAGTCTGGAACAATGAGGATTGCTTGAACCTTTGTTCGTCTTATGATCTTTAGCACTTTTGGAACGAGTGGAAGCGGAGGAAACACATACACCAACTGAAACACCCACGGTGTCACTAGGGCATCCGCTGCTATTTCTTGAGGGTCTCTCGACCTGGAACAATAACTCGGAAGTTTCTTGTTGAGGCGAGATGCCATCATGTCTATTTGAGGAATTCCCCAAAGACTTGTCACTTCTGCAAAGCCCTCTTGATGAAGACCCCACTCTCCTGGACGGAGATTGTGTCTGCTGAGGAAGTCTGCTTCCCAGTTGTCCACTCCTGGAATGAAGATCGCTGACAGAGCGCTTGTATGTCTTTCTGCCCAGCGGAGAACCTTTGTGGCCTCTGCCATAGCTGTTCTGCTCTTTGTTCCGCCCTGGCGATTTATGTACGCTACTGCTGTTATGTTGTCCGACTGAATCAAGACGGCCCGATGGCGAAGAAGATGTTCCGCTTGCAGAAGGCCGTTGTAAATTTGTAAATGGCCCTTAACTCCAGAACGTTTATGTGTAGACAAATTTCCTGGCTTGACCATTTTCCCTGGAAGCTTTCCCCCTGTGTGACTGCTCCCCAGCCTCGGAGACTCGCATCCGTGGTCACTAGGATCCAGTCCTGGATCCCGAACCTGCGTCCCTCTAGGAGGTGAGAGCTGTGCAGCCACCACAGGAGTGAGATTCTGGTCTTGGAAGACAGGATTATCCTTCGGTGCATGTGCAGATGGGACCCGGACCACTTGTCCAACAGGTCCCACTGAAACACTCTGGCATGGAATCTGCCAAACTGAATGGCCTCGTAGGCCGCCACCATCTTCCCCAGCAACCGAGTGCATTGATGGATCGATACTCTTGCTGGTTTCAGAATTTGTTTGACCAGGTTCTGAATTTCCAGAGCCTTTTCCACTGGAAGTAAAAATCTCTGTAATTCTGTGTCCAGAATCATTCCCAAAAACGACAGCCGTCTCGTCGGAACCAACTGTGATTTTGGCAAGTTTAGGAGCCAACCATGTTGCTGCAGAATTGTCAGGGAGAGTGTAATGTTCTGCAGTAATTGGTCCCTGGATCTCGCCTTTATCAGGAGATCATCCAAGTACGGGATAATTGTGACTCCTTGTTTGCGCAGGAGAACCATCATTTCGGCCATTACTTTGGTGAAAACCCTTGGAGCCGTGGACAGACCAAACGGCAACGTCTGAAATTGGTAATGACAATCCTGAACTGCAAACCTCAGGTAAGCCTGATGTGGAGGATAAATGGGAACATGTAAGTAGGCATCCTTTATGTCTACCGACACCATAAAATCCCCCTCCTCCAGACTGGAGATCACTGCCCGGAGAGATTCCATCTTTAATTTGAATTTTCTCAGGTAGAAATTGAGGGATTTGAGGTTCAGGATTGGTCGGGACCACGAACAGGCTCGAATAAAAGCCTTCTCCCTGTTGCGACGGGGGAACCCTGACAATGACTTGATTGTGACACAATTTTTGGATTGCGGCGCATACCACCTCCCTGTCCGGAATAGAAGCTGGCAAGGCCGATTTGAAAAATCGGCGAGGGGGAACGTCTTGAAACTCCAGTTTGTACCCCTGGGACACTATTTCTAAAACCCATGGGTCCAGGGCCAAACGAGCCCAGAACTGACTCAAGAGCCTGAGACGTGCCCCCACCAGTATGGACTCCCGCAGAGGAGCCCCAGCGTCATGCGGTGGATTTGGCAGAAGCTGGGGAGGACTTCTGCTCCTGGGAACTGGCCACGGCCGGTGATCATTTACCTTTTCCCTTTCCTCTAGAAGCAAGGAAGGAAGACCCTCGGCCTTTTCTGTATTTATTGGGCCGAAAGGACTGCATCTGATAGTGGTGTGCTTTCTTTTGTGGTGCAGGCACATAAGGTAAAAGTGATGACTTACCCGCGGTAGCCGTAGATACCAAGTCAGCGAGGCCGTCACCAAACAATACACCACCTTTATACGGTAGAGACTCCATAGCTTTTTTAGAGTCAGCATCAGCATTCCATTGATGAATCCACAATGCTCTCCTAGCTGAGACTGCCATCTTTAAAATTATAGATTTTATTGGTAGTTGGGTTAATACATCTCTCCCCAGGGAATAAACACAACTTTACAGCTTTAATCTCACTCTTCTAGTTATGTCCTATAAGGGTACTTAATTACTTTTGTTTATTTCCTCTATGGGGCAATGGGTTCAGCAGGGAAAGCCGGCGCCCGGGATCCCGACGTATGGTATCCCGATGTCAGGATACCGATTGTGAAGATGCCGACAGGGGTGAGTAAGGGGTGTTAAACCCCCTCCCCTTCCCCCTAACCCTCCCTACCCACTGTCTAAACCTATCCTCCCCCTTAGTGCCTAACCCTAACCTTCCCCTCTAATTACCTAAACCTGACCCCCCCCCCATCCCCACTGCCTAAAACTAACCCTCCCATCTCCCCCTGGCCTAACCCCAACTTTCGGAGGGGGGTGCCTAACCCTACCCCCCCTCCCCGCACCCTAACCCTCCCAAGTGCAGGCTAACCCTAAGCCTCCCCTGCAGCCTAAATCTAATCCCCTCCCCCCCATGGCTTACCTTTGCAGCGCCGCAGTGTGTGAATCTTCGGCATCCCAGCTGTCAGGATTCATGCGCCGGGATGTGTACCTTTTCGGGTTGCTGGTGTCAACATTCCGAATATTGCCGGGATTCTGGCGTCGGTAATCTGACTGCCGGGATCCCAACAGGTGGGATCCTGACTGCATCCCGGGGCAATGCCCAGCATTATTCTCCCCATCATTAGGAGGTAGGTGGGATACAGAAAAATCATCTTCCGGGGTTCTGGGGGGCTACCCAAAAGTGTGATAGTCTCCCAGATATTCCGGGAGTATAGATAAGCATGCCTAAAAGGAAAGGGTAATGAATGCTAACACTGTAGAAGAACACACAGGACTTTTGTGATATTGATGATATCTGTAGTGTAATGTGCACAGTTGAGTGTGCTGCACAAGCATTAGAGAGATAAATAGGAGCTATATTCATTTTTTATTAAAACAGGAATTTTTAAATAGAAACATATACAGTACATAAGGTACAAAGTGATAAAACACAACACAGGCCAGCGGGGCTCAACACAGGAAAAACAATACAACACAATACATTAAAAAGAAGTGGTGTGCTGGGTGAGGCAAGAGAGGGGAGACAGTACTAAAGCTAGTCACGGCCAGCACGGCCGACCCGCGTGACACCAAAGTGAGTATGGGTCCAACAGTTCCACCGCTTTTGGTATTTGAGAATCCTGCTTCTATGTACAGTATGTACCTCCCTTGATCAGCAGTATTGTTTACCATGGCTGTCCAGTTATGGATATCTGGGTGTTCCAGAGCGAACCATACCCTATGCACATTGACTTTTGCAAGCTTGGAGAGACAAATAATAACATATTAATACATACAGTAGTTGCATTAAAGATTTCCTCCCAATCAAGGCCATATAAAGGTATATTCCTATTTACCTCCATTGTCTACAATATGCATTGGGTTAAGGTCGATACTCTTTAAAATTATTTTTCTAATCATCCAAAACATAGATGTAGCCACGCTCAAGCCTCGTTTGTCATGATCACGTGTCCGTCTAAGGACCTTAGGCCATACTTGCCTATTTTTGAAAAAGCATTTCAGGGAGATTATGAAAGTAACACCTATCAGCGCGGGCGCATGCTGCTACATCGGAGAGGCGTGTCATGAAAATGACTTACATCCAAACGTAAATGAGCCCCAAAGTTAGTAAGATCTGTTTGTTAAAGAAAAGACACTGATATTTTGCAGAATTTGTTTGTGTATTGTGTTTTACAGGAGGTTCCATATACTGTAAGTAGCCAAGAGAAACCTTATTTAAAATGCATGTAGCCATAGGGATTATTGTGCCTTGTAACCAATGCAGGAAAATGGCACTGACGAGCCCATCTGAATGTATGTATCTCTGATTTCTCCCCCCCCCCTCCCAAAAAAGAAATTTAACAGCTGCATAATGGGGTTAAGGTGCAATCAGGGAGATTGCTGGTCTGTTCAGGGAGTGAGGGAGATTGCAGATTGCTGCTATATCAGGGAGTCTCCTGCAGAATGAGGGAGGGTAGGCAACTATGCCTTAGACGCGGACGTGCCCCATTTCGCATGGCCGCGCCGAGTGCCTGTGCACGGCAGATGTAGCCATGTTGAGTGTGGCTACATATGTACTGTACTCAGTTCCAACTATTACACACTATAAATCTATTCTTTAATCCTGAGACATCTGCATGCATATTGGTTTGCTGGTGGTAGTAATAAGCCAGTAATAAAAAGTGCTCTTCATGGGCAATAAAGTAAAATAAAATGCATTTCTATATATTTTTAGAAAACTGATTCTTTCCCTTTAATCTCAGTTCCGTTTGTACATGTAAAATGGATTTGAGTTAGTGCAGTACACTCCGTAATTCCCCATGCTTTCTGCTGAGTATTATATTGCATAGTCTAATGAGTCACCGAATCCCGTCATGTCGTATCCTTCACATCTCCATACATACACCCTAGACTGCAATGCATTCTGAATCATTTGCGGCCATATGGATTACAAAGATTCCCTTTGTTTCCTGATACATTTCTCATTTGGAATTATATCGCGAAGTGAAAGGAGTAAAACCCTACGCCATATTTTCCTGATTCATGTAATAAATGCAAACCACAGCATAATGTCTAATTGGCATGTCTGTATCCTGTGTATAAATTTGTTTCTTGCCATTGTCTGTGCCCATTCAAAATCTTGCTTGCTGTGTTTTAAAATATTCTCCTATACTTTGCCGCCCTAATTTTACATACATCCTGCCTATACTTCTATGGACCCAAATGCCCTAAATGTAACCAGGCGTACTGGAAGTAATTTGGGGCTGTAATAGATTTATGGCTACACCCAATCTCCGGGTGCTGAAAGTGTCATTTTGGCTCCCAAATTCAGCATAATCATATGTACTGCGTGTGTTTTGTGGGTTTTGAATAGTATATAGAGGGGTATATAATAGGGTATGAGTTTGTAAAAGTGCAGTGATTTCTGTGATTTTGCCTCTGTATTTAAATTATGGGCATACTGTATATACTGTACAAATACATAATATTACCTAACCATCCGCATGCCTCTCAAACATGATACATGTTTGCAAAATCAGGACTGTAACTTGGGTGGTGCAGACGGTGCCTTGCACACTACGCATTTTCCCTGTGGATGCATCGTCTGCATCCACCCCGATTGGCTGGCTGTGTCTGCAGTGATAGCTATCCGCTGTCTACTTTACAGGACGCAGCAACGCTATGTAGACAGCATGTGATTCCCCGTGTCCTTCCCCCCTCCTGTCCTCTCCTGTAGTGTTTGAAGTGGTGCTCCGGGTATAGGAGCCACCCGGAGAGTGCTGTAGTGTAGCGCTGCTGCTGAGGATAAGGTGGAGGTAATGTAAAATAAACATATGTGCTCCTGGGAGGGGGTAACACACAGTCATACACTCCCCCCTTCTTACTACACCCGTGGAGGGGGAGAGGAATAATGAGTAGGAATGAGGTGTAGGTGCTCTACCCGGCATAATGTGTATAAGAGGCTCTGCTGTTGTGTAAGGGGCTCTACTGATGTGTACTTCTGTGTTGGATACTACAGTGTAGTGTAGTTTGAATAATGGATACTACTGTGCTGTCTAATGTGACTAATGGGAACTACTGTGCGATGTAATGTGAATTGGTGCTATTCTGTGACCACACCCCTTTCCCATAAAGCCATGATCCTATAATTATGACGCGCACTATTTTAAATATGGGGGAAAGGGGGCACCAATTTTCTTTCTGGCACAGAGCACCATAATGTCTAATTATGGCTATGTGCACAGTAATGTGTATGCATAGGTGTATTCCCAACATGGACTGCAGACAGTATTCAGGCTATGGATAGACACGGTTTAGATCAGGGGTAGCAAATACTGGTCCTCAAGAGCTACCAACAGTTCATGTTTTCCAGGCCACCTGTGGATCCATAGAATATGTCAGTTAGGAATGCATGCATCACATGTTTAAAAATGTGACAGTTAGTAATGGCTACACCTGTACACCAGCTGAGTGGTATGGAAAACGGGAACTGTTAGTAGCTCTCGAGGACCAGGTTGGCTACCCCTAGTCTAGATAGACAATATATACAAGACAGACAAAATAACCTGCACCCTCAGACTGCAGCTCAGGTCCACACTTAGGGGCACCACCCCCTTACACAGTACAGACAATACACAAGAAGTGGTCCAAAAAGCGCTGTCTCTTTAGAAGTAGGATATAATTTCTCTTCCTCTAGTAGTCACTCCTGACACGTATCCACTATTTTCTCAGAAGCAAGAGAAGGAACAAGACAATCTATTAAATCCAGGTAGGATATCTATTGATAATATCGACTCTCCACCAAACACTCACCTCAAAGAAGTGAGATGCATACACATAAAGGTTTCTTTGTAATGGGAATATTTTCTACTGGGAACACCCAGGATATGGGTCCGCCCACACGATTACCCCTCAAATTAAATTAAAACACTCACCCGGAACCAGGTGTAAATGTTCTTCAAAAGGTATCTTTGTGGCGGCTTCACAACCCCTGGTATATTCCTCCCAGAATAAGTCAGGCAATGCGTATTCCTCAAAAGAATGCAGTATTTATTCCAAAATACAGTCTTAAATAGTTTACGATCAGTCCAAAAAAAATTAAAACATTTATTTCCAAGATATCCACGAACAACTATTAAAAAAGCATAGAAAAAAATCTCTCAAAAAATCACAGGGACAAAAAACACCACTTCTAGTTAGGGTATAAATAGGAATGGATGGGAGAGCAAGACACGCTTCTGAGGAAGGACTATACAAGGTTGAAACGCGTTAAGCGTCTAATCTCCCGTTTTTTGTGATCCCATTGTGTGTCCGTGCTGGATCCCGGTTTCCGGAGCCGATATCCTAGGGTACCTTTATCCATCTGGTTCCTCCCGGACTCTGCTTCCAGTTGCTGTATTTGCCAATAAGGATATGTCTACACATTATTGTTTCGTCTGTTTGGTGTACGTGCAATGTAAAAATAAACCTGTGTATTTTAAAAAGGATAATTGCACTATTGCACTTTTTTCTGCTTTATTTTCTTTATGAGGTTTATATGTATATGAAGGGTTTGTTTAACATAAACCCCCAGAAAAACCAACGCTGGATTTCTGTTTACCTCAAAGAGTGTTTGGATATGTGATATACCCATAATTAACGGTATTATCCTTCTATTTACCCACTGGATGCTTGTATGTAAATTTGGGTCTTTTATTGGAGCGATTTAAGTCTGTATCTTTCTTTTCTTTTTCCAATTGTTCAATGCAAGTGTAAAGGGGTGTACACTTACAGATACAGTTTTTGAGCTGCACCTTTGAATTAATTTGCGCAGGTTCTCAACTATTTTATAATCCTACTTTTCTATCTCACCCAGACTGAGAGGAGTATATGGTGTCCATAACCCAGATGGTATTTGGTTAGTCCATGCGCATCAGAGAGTTCCCCTCCTTCACCATCGCATTTCAGGGTGTATAGGGGAGCACTCTCATTGCCATATATATACCCAAACCCTGAGTCACATGCTCAGAGTGGGCGGCACATCACACAACGGTTTATCATAAAACATGGTCAATCTCATGGTTTAAACCATCCAAATATATATATATACACACATAATAAAACATTCCATACATCATTAAAAATACTTCACCAAATATCATTTTTAAATATACATTTCATTAAAACATATACACATAAACTTAACAATAAATCCAGTACATGTCTTCCATCTCTCTTATAGATGGTTTTTGGCACCAAAAAGATAGTGATCCATGATCCTGTGGACACAATATGGTTGACAGGCATTGGGTCAACATTATCAAAAGGTCAGCAGGTAAAAATGGTAGACAGTTCAAATGTTGACAGGTATAAAAGGTCTATATGTATAATGGCAGATGCTCAATTAGCTTAGTGATATCATTCAGGTGCTTGAAAGGGAGGGGTATTTCTAAGCAAGAATAAAAGGCATTTTGTTTCCCCCAGCACCCTAAATGATAACAGTAACCAGATTTAAATCCCACACAATATTGGAATTCAGAGATCTCAGTTACATATATTTGCGCAAATGTATGCATAAGCCCCAAAGGTATAAAAGGTCGACAGGTTCAAAATGTTGACATGGCAAAGGTCGACACACATATGGTTGACACACTTTTTTATGTTTTTCACATTTTTTTCAACTGTTTCTTGGTATACCATCCACGTGGACTACAATTATTTATTATTTATTTATTAACAGTTTCTTATATAGCTCAGCAAATTCCTTTGCGCTTTACAATTGTAAATAGTGCTAAAATAATACAAAACAATTGAAAACAACAGTGAAAAAACAAAATTGGATAATATCAGACAGTCAAAGAGGTAGGAAGGCCCTGCTCGCAAGTTCACAATCTATAGGGAAATAGACATTGATATACACAAGGAAATGTGTTATCTATTGTATAATGTTCCACCAGATTTCAAAGGTTCTTGCTGGGCTGTATGATACTGTATGTCACACAGCAATGTAAGCCTGGGGTCAGGAGGATGGGAAAGTGAAGAAAGAGAAAATATGTGATGATATGAGTAGACTCTACAAGGGGGATGTAATTGGATAGGAAAGTTTATGACGGTTATGTGGGCGGTACCGGAATTTGATAAGCTTGCCTGAAGAGGCGAGTTTTCAGTGAACGCTTGACGGTTTGGAGACTAGAGGAGAGTCTTATTGGGGGTGGGAGGGCATTCCACAGAGTAGGTGCAGACCGAAGAAAGTCCTACAATCATGAATGGGAGAGAATAATGAGTGTGGATGAGAGACGCAGATCTTGTGCAGAGCGGAGAGGTTGGGTTGGGAGATATTTTGAGATAAGTAAAGAGATGTACATTGGTGTAGTTTGGTTAATGGCCTTGTGTGTCAGTAAAAGTATTTTATATTGAATACTGTAGAATACAGGTAACCAATGGAGGGACTGACATAGTGGATCCACAGACGATGAACGTCTAGAGAGGAAGATTAGCCTCGCAGCTGCATTCAGAATGGATTGTAGTGGTAAGAGTCTGTTTTTGGTAAGACCAGTAAGAAGACTATTGCAATAACCAATGCGGGAGATAATGAGAGCATGGATGAGAGTTTTTGCAGGGTCTTGTGTATGGTATGGTTATATTTTGGATATGTTTTTTAGATGCATGTAACAAAATTGAGAGACAGATTGAATAAAATTGGAAATAGTAACCTTGCCCAGATTGTAGTGAGAAAAGTGAACCCGTGAGGGTCTGCGTTACCACTACGAAGGGTCACAGGTGATGAAACATACAAAATCACACCAAAACAACTTGTGTCGACCTTTCTTGTGTCAAGTGGACATTTTGACCCTGTCGACCTTTTACACCTTTCAACCTTTTCTACTGTCTGTTTTTTTCCTGTCTTTTACTATGTCGAACTTTTGACCCTGTCAACCTAATGCATGGCGACCAAATACTTGGATTGCAGACTGCCCTCTAACCCCACACTCTTTAACTGCCCCCTTACCCCAAGCCTGTCCCTGCAATGCGTAAAAGTAAAGTGATCTCTCATGTGATCATTTTACCTGCTTCTAAGGGTGGTTGTGATACTGTGCAAGCAATCCCTACAGGGGAAGGTTACTACGGGTCCCTCTCCCAGTAAATAGTGTAGAAAGTAGCTCACGAGTTACAATGGCTAATGTCATCTAAAGATAGCATTAGCTGGTGATTCCAGAGCTTGGTAAATCTCACAAATAGCAGCCCCCATAGACACCTGCGACTGAAACGCAGGACTGCAGCAGATAGCTCCGGTATCTGCTGCGTTCCGCCCAGAAACATTCTGGGGACACTTGACATTTCTGAATATCACCCGTTTATAGGGAATATCATGCAGTCTCTCTAGATAACTATGCCCCATAGTATTGTATGTTAAAGAAGATACCCACCCATGTCTTCTGATTCTTTTCGCTTCTCAAGATATGTTGATATGCAAATCATTGTTATATATTTTTAGGTTGCCATAACGTTAAAGACAGCATTTAAACCTGCCAACTCCCCTGCTGGTGGCCTGCCAAAGCGTGTTCTGATGAATGAGATGGAACAAAGGAGGGCAGACTGTGACAGCCCATTAGAAGGGTTGTGATGAAGTACTTTGTGGCGCTTCCTGTGCGACGGTTGCAACTTTCTCTATACACTGTGGGACCTATCCCAAAATGATCCCAACCACATTTTCTTCTCATGTGACATTATAGTGTCTTTCAAAATGTATTAATAAGCAATGCCCTTGGAGTCTGCTTTATTCCAGTATATGGGCTAAAACCCACAATAAGGAACACAGGGGCAGATGTATTAAGCCTGGAGACAGCAAGGAAGTGATAAACCAGTGATAAATGCAAGGTGATAAATGCACCAGTCAATCAGCTCCTATCTGTTAATTTACATATTGGAGCTGATTGGCTGGTGTGTTTATCACCTTGCACTTATCACTGGTTTATCACTTCCTTATGCTTTCTCCAGGTTAATACATCTGCCCCATAGTAATTTACACATTATATTATTATAACTCTATTATAGAATTGTGTAAAATGTCTGTCCCGGACAAGCGTAGCTGAAGCTGGTTGGGGGTACGCATGTGATCCCTTTGCCCCTCCACTGCCATCAATGATGGACAACATGCTGGAGACATTAATAGCTATGGTCAGCTTGCCCAAAGTAAAAATAATAATAATGATAAATGGGCCCCCTTTTTATTAAGTATTATATATTGCCATTTTAATACATACACTATGTTAAAGATGATAATAATACTTATTAGGTTCTGGTCAGATGGCTCGCTCTGCACAAATTTACTAAAGCTTCTAAATCAGTCAAATTATGATGTTGCCCACAGCAACCAATCATATTTGCCTAATTTTATAGAATGCAATAGAGAAATGATAGCTAGAATGTGATTGATTGATTGATTGATTGATTGGTTGCTTTAGTAGATATATTCTTCAGTCTTTTTTTCTGGTGATTTATTCTGGCAGGTTTGGTGCTTCATAAATCCGGCGATTCATATTCAGAAAATGACAAAATCATGATTGTAATCTTCGGCAAGCTGTGTTTGAGAATAATTATTTTATTTGGGGTGGGGGATCCTGGTTACGGTCGTTAGGTCGACACAACTTAGGTCCACACTCATTAGGTCGACAACTGAAGGCCGTCAATGCCATGCGAGGGGACAAAGTGCACTAATTTGGATTCCCCGTCAATTTATGGAGAAAACTACACCAAAAACAGTCAAAAACCTCATGCCGACATTTCGACCTGTCGACTTAGTACATGTCGACCTAATTGTCCCTGTCGACCTAATGCATGTCGACCTTCCATGGTTGTGTCTATCCAACGACCCATACCCGGGGATCCAAACCCATCGCCATCCCCATAAAACACTGGAAACTGGCTATGTGGCAAAATCGTTGCTTGATAATTTTACCCTACTGACCTCACAAATACTGAGAAACTGTCCTCATCTGCATTTTTCACAAGGCATCTGTAATTAAATCCATATTGCATGCACAAAGAAAAATATATTCGCCATTATGCAGATCTATGTGCATGGGTGTGATGAGGTGAGGTGGGAGCAGCTAATAATTACCCAGGCCTGGACCTGTTGGAGGAGCCTGGCGAGGGCCCGGGACCAGGGCCGTCTTTTCGTATTGGCTCAATGGGCTCTTGCCCAAGGGCCCCAGGAGTATAAGGGCCCTAGGCTGATAGCTGAGGGTCCCCTCTTTCTAGGGGTACCAGATTTTTGAAAATCAGCCCTGGGGAACCGGAGATATCTGACTTGAAAGCAGTGGTCCCCAACCAAGCCTGTTAATTGCTCTTCCCAGCCTGATATCTTGGGTTCTGTCTGACATAAAGTATTTCTGAGGGTATCAGCCAAAAGCTGCGACTCTCCCCTTTTGGTGGACAATGGAAGCTTGTCTCTACTATGCCCAGAACCAGAGATATCAGCCTTCAAGCAGCTGCTCCCTGCTCCAGCTCCACACGCCTAATATGCAGTTTTAGCTCTTCGTTGGTGAATTGCTTTGACTTCTGAACTCTGATCCCCAAGTCCCCAGAACCTTCTGAAAGGTTAGACTCTCTAGTTTTTATTCCATTCAAAGCTAAGAAATATATTATCAGGAACTTGAGATATCTGCAGTCAAGCAAGCTGCCCTCCCACCGGAAAATGATAAATATTAAGCCCACTCCCCTATCCACCCCTCCCCTACGTATTAAACACCCACTACCACTCTGGAAGTTATGTACCAGGGCTTCTTCATTCAGCCCAATGCCCCCTTCTACAGTTTAGCCCCATCTGTGCAGTAAAGGAGTAATTAGCAGAAATTACTGTTCCAGGTCCTTAATGCAGAGCGGAAGATAGAACACCCCGTACCGCCCGCGGGACATCAAATCTGTGCTGATAGCACCCCCCATCCCTACCGCTAGAGGATGGGTAGGGGGCCCAGTGCATTGCTGTGCCCAGGGGCCTACACTGCTGTTAAGACGACCGTGCCCGGGACAGCTGCTGAGGGGGATACATTTCCTTTTTGCAGCAAAGTGGTGCTGTGCACTGTGCAGTGCATTGTGCAGTAAAGCGCAACAGAATTAGTAAATCAATATATTTTTGGTGGGAAGGGGGCCTGAACACGCCTCCCTGATTTGGTCATGACTAAACAGTACCCAGGCCCCATGGGTGTCTCAATGGCCCTGTATGTGTGGCCGCACTACTCCTATTCACACACTTGGATAAATAACGTTTAACTATATATCAAGAATTTTAACAATGTACAGTAGGGAGACATTCTTCCAAGGAAAAGAAGTAGTAGAACACGAGGACACTGCTGAAACTGGAAGGTGTTAGTTTCAAAGGATACTTGAGGAAACATTACTTTACAGAAAGGGTAGTGGATAGGTGGAATAGCCACCGATCAGAGGTGGTAGAAGCTAAGACAGTAGAGCAATTTAAACATGCTTGGGATAGATATAAAAATATCCTTAGAAAGAACTAAGGAACATATAGGGTTGAGGTTGCCAAAAGGTAAAAAAGGGGCAGACTAGATGGGCCAAGTGGTTCTTATCTGCTGTCAAATTCTATGTTTCTATGTAACTAGAAAATTGGTTTTGTCTTATGAGACTAAAGGGGTTAATAGTATTTTACCCTATTTACACTAATTAACTCAGCGCTCTGCACAAATTGAATCAGTTTTCATGGAAACTGCTATAATCTCTCTTTAGGGTCCTATAGAAATGATTTGGGGTCTATTCATGAAGGAGTGAAAAGTGTGGAGAAGTGAGCCTGTGGAGAAGTTGCCCATGACAACCAATCTATTTTATAGTATGCAAATAATAAATGTTACTTAAATGCTGATTGGTTGACATGGGCAACTTCTCCACTGGCTCACTTCTCCACACTTTTGTCTGCTTCATGAAAAGACCCCTTGGTCTTAAATCTGCCACCACACATGTAGCTCTCATTTACTACTTTCTATTATTGCTCTTTTTGTAAAAAATTTTAGACACATATTATCCCTCTATTTGATATAGATATTATGGTATTTAACAAGTTTACTGACACTTTCTAAGCCTTCAAGTGGTCCGGGGCAGGGACTAGAATGTCAGAGTGCAATGCAAATTCCCATAACTAATTTTATAATCTGTATACAGTAATATGTTTTGCCATTTGTTATGTGCAAGACATGAAAGAGACCTTAATACATCTGGGTGTGGTATGAGTTGCCAGCGGCCGGGTCCCTGGCGGCCAGCATACCGGCACCGGAATCCCGACCACTTGCTTGCCGGCAGAGGGGCGAGCGCAAATGAGCCCTTTGTGGGCTTGCCACGCTGCGGGCATGGTGGTGCGCTACGCGCGACACTATATCTATTCTCCCTACAGGGGGGTCGTGGACCCCCAAGAGGGAGAAAAGGTGTCGGTATGCCAGTTGTCGGGATTCCAGCGCCGGTATACTGTGCGCCGGGATCCCAACAACCGGTATACTGAATACCACCCATCTCTCACTGTATCATTAAAGTAAAAACACTTAAAGACAATAAGTGAACTGCTATTAGGTAATTGGTAGAGGATAATGGGGGTAAATGTATGAAGCAGTGATTAGAGTGGAGAAGTGAGCCAGTGGAGAAGTTGTCCATGGCAACCAATCAGCATTGAAGTAACATTTATAATTTGCATACTATAAAATTATACAGAGCAGCTAATTGGTTGCCATGGGCAACTTCTCCACTGGCCCACTTCTCCACTCTTATCACTGCTTCATACATTTACCTCAATATATCACATACTACTGTCCATGTATCACATATTATTGCAGTGGTTCCCAAACTTTTTGGATTCACGGCGCCCCTAGAGCATCATCATTTTTTTCACAGCACCTCCAGGACAAAAACTTCTTATTGAGACATTTGGAAAGAAATATTAAATAAAGTAAATTGTGTTTATGTGTCATCCATAGGATAAATTGTGTGGTGAGGGAGAAGATTTGCTTCTGTTTGTCCACATATTTTATGATTAGCAGCCACCAGCACTGGTTTTGCCTATTACATTGACCATAAATAATTTTAATTGGTCCTGGACCACCAATCCAAAGCACCCCTACAAGTGTCCCGAGGCACCTCAGGGTGCCTAGGCACCCAGTTTGGGAACCACTGTATTATTGTCAATAGATTATAAGCATATATCAAATCATATTCAATATAAAAAAGGCTTAGGATCTTATTCAGAGATGGATGTAGTAGATCGCTGCATATGCAGCAAGATCTGCACCCATCTTCTCACATGCTGACGGCAGCCCAGCACAAGGCAAGGCCGCCCAGCACATGTGGTGCCGCCTCGATGCGGCCACATTAGCAGTTAACTCTAAATCAGGCCCTGAGTTTCATCAGCTATGACTGTGTTACTGTTTCCATCTAGTTCCAAATAAATATTTCATTAAACATGAAATTTAAAACTCAGCTTCATGTATAGAATGAAAGTAAAAGAAACACCCGGTTATTTGAGAATTCCATAGTCATTATTGCAATGGTGTACTCAAATAACAGTTTGAAGTATGGAAATACAGGTGGTGGGGATTGGGCGGGATGTCCTATTAGTTTGTGTCCCCCTCCATACAGACTCCCCAATCTTGGCATTTTATCCCCATCCTGCCCATTTCACTAGGCAGTGGGCGGGATGCGAGGGATTCACCCACTCTTCCGGTGGTGTGGGAGACTAACCGAAAAATTAGGAACCTCCCACACCTTCTATAAGAGTAGGTAAGTATGTATTAAGACCACATTTTTTATGTGGGAACCTCGTTCACCCTAGATCAGGGGTAGCCAACCCTGGTCCTCGAGAGCTACCAACAGTTCACGTTTTCCAGGTCTCCTCACAGAATCACGTGAAGTAATTAGCTCCAACTGTGGATATTTGAAAATGTGTCAGTGAGTAATGACTGCACCTGCTAGGTGAGCTGGAAAACGTGAACTGTTGGTAGCTCTCGAGGACCAGGGTTGGCTACCACTGCCCTAGATGTAGTACTCTTGTTTATCACTAGTGCTCATTTGCTCTTGTGCAGCCTGTGTAAATGGCAATGCACTGCCACTCTAAGGAATGCGGGTAGCATCCCAGCAGTTGGGATGCCAGCGGCCATGTGGCCGATGCCGGAATCCCGACACCACTCGGAATCGAGGTCACTACTGGGGTTAGGACCCAGGGGGGTTAGGTACTAGAGTAGGGTTAGCCTTAGCCTCCACTCCCCGAATCTTAGTCCTAGCCACGAGGGAGGCCAATTGTGTGTTAGGGATCAGTGGGATCCCGTGATTTAGGCCAAAAAAAAACATCCGGGATTCAATCCCAGGATTGGAAGCTCCAATCCCGGGGATTTGCGTGATTTACCTGCCCATATTGTTTTTTTAATGCCGGACAGCGTTGAGCGTCCTCAGGAGACTCAAGACGCTGCCCGGCTCCCCCTGCCCCCAGCAGTGCATACTGCGGAGTGTAACATGCCAAACCTGGGCTGCCCAGACCGATCCTCACCGCCCGCGAGTCCTTCCAACCACAATGGTGAGTCTGACGCCAGCCACCTGGACTGCATCTAGCCGCCCACAGCCCGCAAGCCCTACTCTCACCCACAATGGTGAGTATTTGTGTGGGCTGGGCTGGGGTGGGCGGGTATTCAACCTAATCCCGGGTAACCCAGGAATCCCGGGTTTGACCTTTTTTCAATCCCGGATTTGGGACTGGAACACTGGTGGCACCACTAAGAGTATACAGTTTTGGAACTATTGTGTTAAGGAGGCGTATTAGCTCCCCCCTGGCCACACCACTGAATGGATGATGTAAAAATGCTAATTACCAATGCATACCCCATCCAATAATTGCTGCATGTGACTGTTTTATTTCACATTATTAGTCTTCTGAAATGAGTTATATGATGCTGTACAACTATTGTGCTAGTGAAACTTTACTGTATACTATATATTTAAGTATAAATATATGATAGCTTACTCATTTGTTATAAACACTTTTTAATCATAGTCAACTGAGGTTTGGCTTCCATACTTTAATGCTCTTGTTTAAAAAAAATTGGCTGTCAGTTGCTTTAGAGATATAGGTTTTATTTTCAACAGTGGATTTGTATAGAGTGCGAGTGAGGAACACAAGGAGGGCGAAAACCTGCCATGCAGTTCATCCGAGAGCTAGCTGGCTGTGAGGGATTGAATAGAAAAAATAAAATTGCTGACAAATATTCAAAAATGTAAAAAACATGTAAAACACACGGTGTGAAATTCAGGAAATCAAAGGCAGATGATTGGTCACTGGGGAGACAGTAAGGACACTAAGGTATTTCCTTGACAAATTGGCCAATTACTTCATTCCCTAGACTTGGCACATCAACAGCTATATATTCTATGGAACATGGGCTAATCCTGTCCATTCTAATTTTTGGGTTCAGGTTTATAGAATCCAGCTCTCCACTGGGCTGAAGATCAGTGAGAAAAACATTCTAGGCTGGGCTCAGCATGGGGTTAATGACAGCTGATGGGACCAGACAGAAATACAGGGAGTCTGGGGAAGCCTCGGGCTTGGTGGACTGCCAAGAGAAATGGTAATCCAAATCAACAAGACCAAGATCTGTCCTGAAAGTGCTCTGCTGCCTTTGTCTAACAGTTGGAGGGCAGTAAATATTGTGAAAACGCCTTTGCCGGGCTTAGCTTGTTGTTCTGACATTGAACCTAGAATCAATCTGCAGTCACTCCTGCTCTGTATGAACTTTCATGTTGAACATTTCACATTTGTAAAAAATTGTCATTCCTGAGTGGCGATCTCATAAATAAATACTGTCCTACATTCGCTAGCCTGATTTCAAATCTCTTTTTTCAGGGGAAACACCTGATTAAATAGCCGTATTTATGACAGTATGTATATTTTGACATTATATATTTATTCTTTTGTCTTTCCCTGCAAGTATTTATTTAGTCAACTGGCACAAGAATGTGAAAGTTGTTGGCCTTGAAAGCAATGGTAGGAGCAATGGGACACTGTAAAATACATTTCTAAGGGCTCGTGCACATTGAAAAACATCTTTCATTATAAATGTACCCAATAACTTGTACTTGGTCTTCCATTTCCACTGCTACATTCAGTTGTCTGCAAGATGTGCAGCAGGGTCTCATCTCCCAGATAAAGTGCCCATTGCTATTAAACCAGCGGCCCGCAAGTACCAGTTAATACAGTACACCATTTTGCTCACACCACCAGAGGGTGGAGTAGAAGTAGTAACTGCTGCCTTGATTGCAGGTCGTTACTTAAATTGCTCTGGGCATTTTACCCCATATAACGCCTGCCCGGTAATGCCCCTTAGGGGCAATTCAGTTAGCCGCGGTAATTTAATACTTGCTAAGTGATCTCCCAGGAGCTATTCAGTTAGTCCCCTTAGGCAGCCCGCAGGCTGCACTTAACGGGGGGGTCTGATCAGATCTGAAAAAAATCCCAGATAATCTGTTTTCGGGCGCCGAGTTAGTGTTAACACATAGGTCCAAAAACTTATCCTGGATTCTATGTGTTAACGCCCGAAAACAGATTAATTTAATGGGTGAGGAAAAAGGGTCTCTAAAGCCCTAGGCTACCATCCTTTTTCACCTGCGTATAACTTAACAGAGCTAACTGAGGGGGTAATTCAGCCCTGATCACTAGGGTGCGTTTTCTGGGGGAGGGTATTGGTTGTCTGCAGGTGTGCGATCGTATTTGTAGCAGAACTGCACAAACATCAGATTGTGCAGTTTCTGCTCAGCCCAGGACTTGGGGGATAATTCAGACCTGATCACTAGGGTGTGTTTTTTGCATCCCTGCAATCAGGTAGTCGCCGCCTACAGGGGGGAGGGTATGGTGTGTGTGCAGGGGTGCGATCGCTTGTGCTGCAGAGCTGCACAAACATAAATTTGTGCAGTCTCTGCACTGCCCAGGACTTACTCAGCCGCTGCGATGATCGGGGCCAGAGCTGATGTCAGAAACACTCCCTCCAACGCCGGGTCCCTCCTGCATTTTCCCAGACACTCCTTGAAAACGGTCAGTTGCCACCCACAAATGGCCTCTTCCTCTCAATCTCCTTGCGATCGCCCGTGCATTCAAAATTTTCGCACCATCCCGTCGCTGACTGGCGATCCCCATTGCAGCGGTTCATCGTGCCTGCGCATTGCGGTGCATTCGCATGCGCAGTTCAGATCTGATCGCAGGCTGTGAGAAAACGCAGCCTAGCGATCAGGTCTGAATCGGCCCCTGAATTCCCCCCTTTTTGTACTGTTTAATTAAATAGTGCTCCCTGTGCCCTTAGTGAGCCTTATCGCTTTGGAACTTTACAGGCAACTTTTAAATTGACACAAAGTAAAGGTGCATTTTCCTACAGTATATTTTGCACTATAAGTTTTCAAGCCAAATGCAGGTACCATGGGAAAGCAATTGTGCTGCCTCCAGGTCCCACCGCACTGGGCGGCAGCACTGCTCCCGTACATTTAACTACGGCCGTACCTGTGTGTGCTATACTAGGCTTATAACAGAAGAAACCCTCCCCTTGCTTGGCAAAACCTCCTAATTCCACCACTTGCACTAGTTAATTGTTCTGCACATTGGCTACAGCTTAGAATTGGACATTTTCAACAATAACTGCTAACAATTAACACTCAGGCTTCAAATGATGATGTTACATTGGTGCAGATTCAAACAGCTGTGAGGTTCCGTCTACAGTTATATTCACATATAGTGGGCAGTACGGATGGTGTAATGGTTAGCATTACTGCCTCACAGCACTGAGGTCATGGGTTCAATTCCCACCATGAGTTTGTATATTTTCCCCGTACTTGCGTGGGTACTCTGGTTTCCTCCCACATACCAAAAATATACTGGTAGGTTAATTGGCTCCCAACAAAATAGTGTGAATGTGTGTGCGTGTGCATGTGGTAGGAAATACAGATTGTAAGCTCCACTGGGGCAGGGACTGATGTGAATGGTCAAATATTCTCTGTAAAGCGCTGCGGAATATGTGTGCGCTATATAAATAACTGGTAATAATAATAATAATAATGGCTACGCCCAGCACAGGAGTAGCAAAGACTCTGGCCCTGTGCTCTTTTCTATGCATGGCCATCTTTCTGAATTTCAGCAGACAGATAGAGCTGCCAAAACAGGTATGGGGTGTCCTCTGCAGAAGTGCCCCCTTTGCCCTTAAAACATACTTGCCTTCTCTCCAGGAATGTCTGGGAGACTCCCAAATTCTTTGGTGGTTCTGTCTTTGTGGAGCCACCATGGCTACTGGCTGACTCCCACTTCCCTAGTGAAGTGGGCAGCTCATATGGACTGATGAAGCAATATGCTGGACTTGTATAATGTGTCCACGATGACGTGATCGCACCATAATGCTCCCTGCACCGCACCTCACACCTGGCTGGCGGGTGGTCTTCTGGTTGCCGAATGTCGGGATCCCGGCACACAGTATACCGGCGCCAGAATCCCGACACCCGGCACACCGACACATATTCTCCCTCGTGGGGTTCCACGACCCCCCTGGAGGGAGAATAAATAGCGTCCGTAGCGCACCACCGTGACCGCAGTATGGCGAGCGCAGCAAGCCCGCAAGGGGCTCATTTGCGCTCGCCACGCTGTCGGTATGCCGGCGGTCGACCTCCCGGCGCCGGTATGCTGGTCCGCCTCCCGGCGCCGGTATGCTGGTCGCCGGGAGCCCGGCCGCCGGCATACCATACTACACCCTGGCTGGCAGACAGAAAGTCAGTAAATTTGCCTTAATATGTCCCATCTATTAACTCATGTAATTGTGTGCACATACAGATATCTAGAATAATCTATATGTAAAACATATCTGATGGGACATACAGAACCAGACACCTTACCCTAGGAGTGCCCTCCCACTCTCATACAGTTATAGCCAGAGCTATCCCAAAGTGATATTTGAATCTATCAATTTTCTCTACAGATTATTTGGTAAACAGAATGCACAGGCCTGATTAGAGTAATTCCTGATTGGTTACTGTTGGCTACAGCAACTCTGTGTTATTAGTGAAGCATTTTGGTGCAGAATAATGTGATTATTAAGCACATGTATGGGGTTGCCATAGGGGGTAATTCAGACCTGACCGCTAGGCTGCGTTTTCGTATAGCGGGCGATCAGGTCTAAACTGCGCAGGCGTGTCGCATGGGTACAAAGTGGTTCGCCGCTCAGTGATGGGTTTGTGCGAAGGATCCATTTGCACGGGCGTTCGCAAGGAGATTGACAGGAAGAAGGCGTTTGTGGGTGGCAACTGACCATTTTCTGGGAGTGTTTGGAAAAACATAGGCGTGTCCATGCGTTTGCAGGGAGGGTTCCTGACGTCAATTCTGGTCCCGGACAGGCTGAAGTGTTCACAGCAGCTGAGTAAGTCCTGGGCTGCGCAGAGACTGCACAAAATCTGTTTGTACAGCTCTGCTACACATGCGTTCGCACACTTGCACAGCTAAAATACACTGCCCTATGGGCAGCGACTATGCGAACGCAGGACTGCAAAAAAACCCTAGCGAGCGAACAGGTCTGAATGGGTGTGGTATGAGTTGCCGGCGGCCGGGTCCCCGGCGGCAAGCATACCGGGATCCAGACCGCCGGCTTGCCGACAGCTGGGCAAGCGCAAATGAGTCCCTTGTGGGCTCACTGTACTCGCCACGCTGCGGGCACGGTGGCGCGCTATGGGCCCACGCTATCTATTCTCCTTCCAGGGGGTCGTGGACCCCCAAGAGGAAGAAAAGGTGTCAGTATGCCAGTTGTCTGGATTACGGCGCCGGTATACTGTGCGCCGGATCCCAACAACCGGTATACTTAATACCACCCCCCATAGTCTTTAAATTCCAGAGACAGTCCCAGGTTTCAATATTTGCTTCTGGAAATGTTTCTTTTATGGTATTAACCAACTACACGGTAAAATTCCTAATTTGTTGTATGCTGAACATAATTTTAGTAACATATTTTAAAATCTACTACTTTGAGTTTGATCTGTCAAACTGCCGGTGATTGCCAGCAATTTATACCAAAACTGTTGGAACACCTGCTGGAAAATCTATCTGGCTAGTCCGAACATAAGAGGTGGCATGATAAACGTATTATTTTATGAGGCATCTGGCATATACTGCCAACCAGGTCTGGATTAAGTCCCCTCATTTCAGCACCCACCCCCACACCCCACCCCCCCTTCCCCCTGGCTGTACCATATCTGCTTGTCTCCAGCCTCAGCCGGCCACCAGGAGGGGATAGAAAGATAGATAGATAGATAGATAGATAGATAGATAGATAGATAGATAGATAGATAGATAGATAGATAGAGACATCAACTGGACCAGCACTCCCCCAGAGGATTAACATCTGCCTGAGTGCCTTAGAGAGATGTAGTGCAAAAGCTCAGTGTGAGGGCTAGTGCTAAAAAGTAATTTATTCCTCAATGTTTCAGGGTGCTGAACCCTGTCACCAGGAGCATATAAAAACACAAATGGCTTTCCTTATATCCCCGTGTGAATCTGCCAGCGTGTCTCAGTGCCGGGCGCCTGCGCCCAAGAGGGGGTGGTGCACATCAGTGATGTCAATCCCCCACAGTTCCCAGTGGTTGTCAAGAAAACGTTTATGCTTTACCCCGGCAGTTGGCAGCTATAGAAAAGAGTCTCACCGCCAGTGAAAAAAGAGAAAAGTACAAGCGGATAGAAAGAATAATAAGAAGTAAGAGCATGTATACACGAAAAGTCCTGCACACTGATTGGCTACCTACATTGTCGGCACTGGTGATAAAGGAAATTCTGGAGCACATAATTCAATGAGAGTCAGGAGGCATGGAGCATATTTGTAACTAGTGAAGATTGCCACAGCCATTGGTCTGGAGGGGCACTCATCTCTCAGACAGACAGTGCAACAGGGTGCTCACATTACTGACTTTCTGAAGTCAAATGGCATTGCGTACTACTACCACCAACACTGGCTACTGATTTAAAGGGGCCTCTTCTAGTGCTCGCCAGGCTGGCTGTGATTAGTAGATGGTTAAGATGAGGAAGACACATCTGGCCTGACTTCGGAGTCCAAACACATCTCTCTTCTCTGTATGAGGAGCTGCCACATCAGCTCAGATCGTGCAGGTAGTATGTCTAAAAAAAGGTGGGGGAGGTCACTCCCCAGAACCCCCCTCTTGTGTGCACCACTGCGGACAACAGCATAGGTGCATGGTTGGAGCAGCTTTGGACGGGTGGGGTGGGGCTTGAGAGAGGGGTCTTCTCACCATCTGTGCCCCCCCCCCTCCCCCCCTTCTCCTTTATTCGGGTCTGCTGCCAACTCTGCAAGCTAAGGAAAGTGGACTTTTTTAATCGGGAGCATTATAAACTTGCGATTTAGGCTGGTGAACCTCACCTTAATGATACCTAAAGATTGAGAAGGATTGGCTATAATTTGTTATTTAGGGGGATATGTATCTGTTTTCTTACAGCTTATGGGTGATGGGTCCTGACTCCACCAACTGCTCATGGGTAAAAATGATATCGATGCCAGAGAAGACTGATATTGTATAGCTGGTCTTTCTCTGCATTTAATACACAGATGCCAATCTTGTCTCAATCCATAAGATCAAAATGGGCTCAACAATTGGCTATCCCTAATTATCAAACTCTGCTATAGCCCATAATACTTGACACAGTCAAACGTTTTATTACTGTAGATAGACTATGCAACACCCCACTGATATTGTTCTACCAGCAACAGTCCATCCACATGCTTAAATGGGACAGCTGGCTGCATTATTAAAAAAAAAAGGAAAATGTTATTAGAGGAAATTTTATCTTGAATGATGGTAGAGAGTCTCGTACAGGGTGCCGAGAAGAATTTATTTATGTGTGACCTGAAAGTCAGAAGCAGTAAGATTCTGTGCTGGAAAGCAACAGATGCTGGTCTTGTTGTTTTGTGGTGAGAGGAAAGTGAGGAGGAAATAGTCATAACTAACAACACATATCGCTGTACTGTATATCAAAAGTGTATTCCAGCAGCATAGTCCCATACTGTATGAGCCTCAAACAGCTGCATTTCATGGGCAGCAAGTTGCCTAGGGAGAAATATAAATATAACATTTGTCTGCCCAATTGTGTACAATGATATTTATTGCACATACCGCCCTGGCTCTCCAATAATAAGTGTTGGTGACCATTCACTGTCTACAATGCTCTTCTGTCTTCACTGCTGTTCTTAGTAGTGCCTCCACCCAAGCCTTTTGTGGAATAGAATTCCTTTCCCACATATTTAGACACTAACATTTAATTCCAGTTCAGATCTGCCCACAATACAAGTTCCTTGCAATACATTAACAGTTAGAGTAGTGATTTTCAACCTTTTTTTACTCGCGGCACACCAAACAATAATTTAAATTGCCAAGGCATACAATCAGTTCTCCACAGAAAAACAAAACAAAACACACATTGGCCCTCACAGTAAAAAAATAATCCACACATACATTGGCCTACACAGGAAAAACAATAACATTGCTCCCCACATAAATCATGTTGCTCACTCATAAATCAATCACATTTCTCCCCACATAAATCCTATTGCTCCCCACATGAATTATTCACATTGTTCCCCCCATAAATCCATAAATCCTATTGCTGCCCACAGGAGAAATAACATAACAAAGATTAGCCCCTACTGGTTAGCTGTCCTCCTCCCTGTTCCTCAGTGGCGGGGGTTGTTCATAGTGGAGTGCTGCGAATACTGAGCAGCGGGCGGTCGGGCAGGTGTGGATGTGGGTGGGCAAGGAAAGCTGTGGATGCAGGCAGGAACTGGAAGATGTGTATGCAGGCGGGTGGGTTGGCTGGGTGGTGAGACGCGGCAGCCGTGACCTATGATATCACACTGCCGCATCATCAAGGCATAGGTCACGGCCGGAGCATGACTGATCCTCTAAGAAGAGCCCGGGCCAACAGTTCACTCTGAAGGTGCAGGAAGCTGCTCTGGCTCCGCGGCACACCTTGAACTGGTTGCGGCACACCAGTGTGCCACGGCACGCTGGTTAAAAAAGCCTGAGTTAGAGTATCTGCAAATTATCTGAAAACGATTGTCACTACAGAGAGGATGGATAATACCCCTTCCAGACATACGACCCAGGAATTTCCCTGCTTAGTCTCCGGTTTTTCACCTCTGAAAAATCTCGTTTTTTTTGCTGGAGACCCACTTTCACACTAAACTGTAGACCTGGAAATTCCTGGGTCGACCCCTTTCAAACATAAGCCTGGTCTGCCCTGGCATTCTATAAGTCAGTGCAGACCAGACAACTGTCATGTCACATGTCATATATACATACACATGTCATATATACATACAATTCCCGGGTTGCGCCATTCACACTTTACCCAGGATGTTTACCCGGGATGAAAAACCCGGTAAAAACCCAGGTCAATTGCAGGGCTGACAACACAGGAACATGTTCCCGGGTTGGTGCCTTTCAGACATCCAAAAATCCTGGGTTAATGCGTGTTCATGTGCAAAAACATGGGATTTTGGAGGATGTCTGAAAGGGGTGTAAGTAAACTTGAGAAGCGCATGTGAGTTCCTGCATATGAGAGGAATGTGGAAGAAAGTCAGAGAGAACTGTCATTGTCCCAGTTAGTGCCGCTGAATTATTGAGAGGAATTGTGGCTTTTACAGGAAAGTCACCGCCAAACCGTTTTATGGGGGTCATTCCGAGTTGTTAGCTCGTTATTTTTTTGTCGCAACGGAGCGAATAGTCGCTAATGCGCATGCGCAATGGGGGTCATTCTGAGTTGTTCGCTCGCAAGCTGCTTTTAGCAGTTTTGCACACGCTAAGCCGCCGCCTACTGGGAGTGAATCTTAGCATATTAAAATTGCGAACGAAAGATTAGCAGAATTGCGAATAGACACTTCTTAGCAGTTTCTGAGTAGCTCCAGACTTACTCGGCATCTGCGATCAGTTCAGTGCTTGTCGTTCCTGGTTTGACGTCACAAACACACCCAGCGTTCGCCCAGACACTCCTCCGTTTCTCCAGCCACTCCCGCGTTTTTCCCAGAAACGGTAGCGTTTTTTTCGCACACACCCATAAAACGGCCTGTTTCCGCCCAGAAACACCCACTTCCTGTCAATCACATTACGATCACCAGAACGAAGAAAAAACCTTGTAATGCCGTGAGTAAAATTCCTAACTGCATAGCAAATTTACTTGGCGCAGTCGCACTGCGGACATTGCGCATGCGCATTAGCGACTATTCGCTCCGTTGCGACAAAAAAATAACGAGCGAACAACTCGGAATGACCCCCAATGTCCGCAGTGCGACTGCGCCAAGTAAATTTGCTATGCAGTTAGGAATTTTACTCACGGCATTACGAGGTTTTTTCTTCGTTCTGGTGATCGTAATGTGATTGACAGGAAGTGGGTGTTTCTGGGCGGAAACAGGCCGTTTTATGGGTGTGTGCGAAAAAACGCTACCGTTTCTGGGAAAAACGCGGGAGTGGCTGGAGAAACGGAGGAGTGTCTGGGCGAACGCTGGGTGTGTTTGTGACGTCAAACCAGGAACGACAAGCACTGAACTGATCGCAGATGCCGAGTAAGTCTGGAGCTACTCAGAAACTGCTAAGAAGTGTCTATTCGCAATTCTGCTAATCTTTCGTTCGCAATTTTGAGAAGCTAAGATTCACTCCCAGTAGGCGGCGGCTTAGCGTGTGCAAAGCTGCTAAAAGCAGCTTGCGAGCGAACAACTCGGAATGACCCCCTATGTCCCATTCCTATAGAGGAGTCCCATTATTTAAATCAGGACCCAGTAGGAGGGGTGCTTTATCAGGATTCAAACGTAGGGATATTGCAAGTAGAGGCTGTGGTTCTGCTGACTGAGCTATTACACAAATTCTATTGTGAAAACTAAGATTATGGGGTACATTTACTAAGCAGTGATAAGAGCGGAGAACTGAGCCAGTGGAGAAGTTGCCCCATCAACCAATCAGCACTGAAGTAACATCTATAATTTGCATACCATAAAATGATACAGAGCTGTTGATTGGTTGATGGGGAAATATCTCCACTGGCTCACTTCTCCACTCTTATCACTGCTTAGTAAATGTACCCCTATGTACCTTTGGTGTATTATTTTTTGCGGGTGTAGTATGGTATCCCGGCGGTCGGGCTCCCGGCGACCAGCATACCGGCGCCGGGAGCCCGACCGCCGGCATACCGACAGTGTGGCGAGCACAAATGAGCCCCTTGCGGGCTCGCTGCGCTCGCCATGCTGCGGGCACGGTGGTGCGCTACGCGCGCCACGCTATTTTATTCTCCCTCCAGGGGGGTCGTGTACCCCCACGAGGGAGAATAAGTGTCGGTATGCCGGCTGTCGGGATTCCGGCGCCGGTATACTGTGCGCCGGGATCCCGACAGCCGGGATACTGAAGACCACCCATTTTTTGCTATTAGGAAATTGTCCATTTATATCACTTGCGCGGCTCCATGCAGGTGGAGAGATGAGGTGGCTACTGTTGTTTCAATGGACTATGTATAAGGTGTGTTTGAGAAGCAATATTCCATGACAGAACACTGGTACAATAGCACTTTCCAATAAAACTGTAATCTAATGTTGTTTAGATGTATGGAGATGGATAGGAAAGCATTCTGGAGATCTAGTTTAACACAAAAACCATTCTGGTTTAGTAAAAATGGAATGTAATGCAAACTCTCATATGGAATCTTATGGGGTTTGAAAAGCTGTTTAGCACATTTAATACTGGTCTGAATGAAATATCTGAATTTTATTTTGGTAGGGAAGTTATGACTGACCAGCTATTAAAATTGAGTTGGCAATCTCTCTTCTGTTCTGGTTAGAGAACTGTTTGTAAGACATCGTTCAGACAGGGCTGCACTGTCTGTCTTTGATGAGAGATTAAATGAATGGCAAATTTACATAAACCTGTATTGACTGTAGCCATTTGTCTATGGTAAATTCTCTCTACTAATCTCTAGTTCTGGAAGCACAATACCCTTGCAGAAAGGGCTTCATATGTTTACTTTGAGCTCTAGACAGATATTATTATAACAAAACCTTACTCCTGATAGAAACTCTGATCCAAAAAGATCTGTGTGAGAGAGACTAGAATAGTCCAGAGACGTAGGTATTAGTTCTGTTAAGCCTGCTCTAGTGAGTCATCTTTCTATTCTAGAATTTGTAAAATAGTTAAATACTTGACCCACAATAAAGTAGCCCTGCTGATACTGTAGCTTTAGAATGGAGTGAGAACGTACTGCATATCCAGGGAGCATACAGATATACATCCTAGTCGCGAAGTAGACCAGTTGTCCCAGTGGTGCAGCTACAACAACCTTGAGCTCAACCACCTCAAAGCTGTCGAGATGATAGTGGACTTCAGGAATAAGTCAGCTAGTGCACTTCCGCTAACGATTGCTGACAGTGTGGTATCGCTAGTGGATTCCTTCAAGTTCCTAGGGACCACAATCTCCCAGGACCTTAAATGGGAGTCCAACGCTGACACCACTGTCGGGAAAGCGCAGCAGAGGTTGTTCTTCCACAGGCAACTAAGGAAGTTCAACATCCCACAGTAGCTTCGGCTCCTTTTCTACTCTGCGATTGTGGAGTCGGTACTGTGCTCCTCGATACTGGTATGGTATGGCTCCGCCAGCGTGAGGGACAGATGCAAGCTCTAAAAGGTGGTCAGAACAGCATGTTTAACTTACTTCCTTCAGGCAGGCTTTACAGGGCCGTCCCCGCCGCATCCACCAGAAGCCTCAAAAGTTTCTTTCCCCAAGCCGTATGCCTGCTGAACTACTGAACATTGACTGACTAGACGTACATGTAACTCACTTGTGTCCCTACGGTATATCTATCCAGGGCCGGCTCCAAGCATGTTCGAATAGAGCGGCCGCGCGGGGCGCCACCCTTAATGGGCACCGCACGCTGCCACTGCCATATTCCTGCCTGGAGCCAGCCTTCAGTGTCCCGGCCCCGGCCACTTGTGTGCGCACTATGCAGCGCGCTGTGCGGCGTCGGCGTCTGACGTTTGACACCGGCGCCGCACGCATAGCGCGTATACAGAAGTTCTCATCCGTCCGCCCGCCAGCGCCCACAGCAGTACTCCCCTCCCGGCTACCAGCACCGCAGCCGGCTCCCATCACCGCAGATGTAAGTGAATATCTGGCACTGTGGGGTCATTGCTGCACTGTGAGGGCGTTTATGTTTCTGGCACTGGGGGCATTTATGTATCTGGCACTGTGGAGTCATTGCTGCACTGTGAGGGCGTTTATGTTTCTGGCACTGGGGGCATTTATGTATCTGGCACTGTGGGGGCATATCTGCACTGTGGGGGCATTTATGTTTCTGGCACTGGGGGCATTTATGTATCTGGCACTGTGGGGGCATATCTGCACTGTGGGGGCATTTATGTTTTGTGGCACGGGGGGCAGTTATGTATCTGGCACTGTGGGGGCATATCTGCACTGTGGGGGCATTTATGTTTCTGGCACGGGGGGCATTTATGTATCTGGCACTGTGGGGGCATATCTGCACTGTGGGGGCATTTATGTTTCTGGCACTGGGGGCATTTATGTATCTGGCACTGTGGGGGCATATCTGCACTGTGGGGGCATTTATGTTTTGTGGCACGGGGGGCATTTATGTATCTGGCACTGTGGGGGCATATCTGCACTGTGGGGACATTTATGTTTCTGGCACTGGGGGCATTTATGTATCTGGCACTGTGGGGGCATATCTGCACTGTGGGGGCATTTATGTTTCTGGCACTGGGGGCATTTATGTATCTGGCACTGTGGGGGCATATCTGCACTGTGGGGGCATTTATGTTTTGTGGCACGGGGGGCATTTATGTATCTGGCACTGTGGGGCATATCTGTACTGTGGGGGCATTTATGTTTCTGGCACTGGGGGCATTTATGTATCTGGCACTGTGAGGAAATATCTGCACTGTGGGGGCATTTATGTTTCTGGCACTGGGGGCATTTATGTATCTGGCACTGTGGGGGCATATCTGCACTGTGGGGGCATTTATGTTTTGTGGCACTGGGGGCATTTATGTATCTGTCACTGTGGGGGTATATCTGCACTGTGGGGGCATTTATGTTTTGTGGCACGGGGGGCATTTATGTATCTGGCACTGTGGGGGCATATCTGCACTGTGGGGGCATTTATGTTTCTGGCACTGGGGGCATTTATGTATCTGGCACTGTGGGGGCATATCTGCACTGTGGGGGCATTTATGTATCTGGCACTGTGGGGGCATATCTGCACTGTGGGGGCATTTATGTTTTGTGGCACGGGGGGGGCATTTATGTATCTGGCACTGTGGGGGAATATCTGCACTGTGGGGGCATTTATGTTTCTGGCACTGGGGGCATTTATGTATCTGGCACTGTGGGGGCATATCTGCACTGTGGGGGCATTTATGTTTCTGGCACTGGGGGCATTTATGTATCTGGCACTGTGGGGTCATTGATGTATCTGGCACTGTGGGGGCAATTAATTTTACTTTTACTTTTTCACAGTCTCATTTGTGAAATCAGCAGTTTGCCACCCAATTATGCATTAAGAGCTGCGTCAGGCGAAGGGAGTTAGCACATCAGCCAGATCTATGAAACTCCTGAGCACCAGGGCCCTCATTCCGAGTTGTTCGCTCGCAAGCTGCTTTTAGCAGCATTGCACACGCTAAGCCGACGCCTACTGGGAGTGAATCTTAGCTTATAAAAAAAATTGCGAACGAAAGATTAGCAGAATTGCGAATAGACACTTCTTAGCAGTTTCTGAGTAGCTCCACACTTACTCGGCAACTGCGATCAGTTCAGTCAGTTTAGTTCCTGGTTTGACGTCACAGACACACCCAGCGTTCGCCCAGACACTCCCCTGTTTCTTCAGACACTCCCACGTTTTTTCCAGAAACGGTAGCGTTTTTTCGCACACTCCCATAAAACGGCCAGTTTCCGCCCAGAAACACCCACTTCCTGTCAATCACATTACGATCACCAGAACAAAGAAAAAAACTCGTAATGCCGTGAGTAAAAAACCTAACTGCATAGCAAATTTACTTGGCGCAGTCGCACTGCGGACATTGCGCATGCGCATTAGCGACTAATCGCTCCGTTGCGAAAAAAAATAACGAGCGAACAACTCGGAATGACCACCCATGTACATTCATACAGGTTAAGCGTCTCATATCCAACATGCATGGGACCAGAAGTTTTTGGGATATCGCTTTTTTCCCGTATTTTGGAATATTTGCATACAGAATTATGCATTTATGTTTTATATACACCTCATATACATTACCTGAAGGCATTTTTGTATACAATATTTTTAATAATCTTGTGCATATAAACAAAGTCTGTGTACACTGATCCATGGGAATGTAAAGGTGTCATTATCTCAGTCTACCTCAGTCAGTTTGATGACGGCATCAGGCTGAGGTGCAATGCTGCTACAGGCAGCACTGTTCTGTCACCTCTGGACAGGATATAATATGCCTTCTACGGCCAGTTCCAGGGAATGATAATATAGAATTGCCTTAACAGGTGTCCCTGTGAGAAACCCATATCATTTGTTTAGCATATTTGCCACTGATGTTGTAAAAAAAAATCTATATTTTATATTTTTTACAAATGTTTAAAAATATATACGGGTTGAGTATCCCTTATCCAAAATGCTTGGGACCAGAGGTATTTTGGATATCGGATTTTTCCGTACTTTGGAATAATTGCATCCCATAATGAGATATCATGGCGATGGGACCTAAATCTAAGCACAGAATGCATTTATGTTACATATACACCTTATACACACAGCCTGAAGGTCATTTAATACAATATTTTTTATAACTTTGTGCATTAAACAAAGTGTGTCTACATTCACACAATTCATTTATGTTTCATATACACCTTATACACACAGCCTGAAGGTCATTTTATACAATATTTTTAATAACTTTGTGTATTGAGCAAAGTTTGTGTACACTGAGCCATCAAAAAACAAAGGTTTCACTATTTCACTCTCACTCAAAAAAGTCCGTATTTCGGAATATTCCGTATTTCGGAATATTTGGATATGGGATACTCAACCTGTATGTACATATGTTATATAAAAATAAATGTTGGATACATTTTAGAGAGATGTTCTTAGTCTAATTTTATTATTTTAAAAACCCACAACAATTTCTGAGCAGTTTTTGGAAAAAATATTAGCTAGATAAGTGGTTAACCACTTCACAGCTGAAATATATAATAGCCAACAAACTTAACTTTCTATATAATTTATTAATACCAGATATTATTAAATACAACACATCTACAGTACATGTAATTGTCTGGGGTTTTGCACATGCAGACTTTTTTTTTCAGATTATTGTCACTACTACGCCGCAGTGTGTATATATATATATATATATATATATATATATACATACATACATATCTAATGGTTAGTTCAAAAAGGATATGGTAAAATGTCACTGTAATCACTTAAGGGATTGTCCCCCTGCTTTCAATTATTACACTTGATTTACACTTGATGCACTGCTTGCACACAGTGTAGGCGGCCATTTTGTGCTCGGAACCAATATTCAGGAGAGAGCAAGTTATAAATCCTGTTGGAAACAATGACATTGCTGAGGCAATCTGAGAAAACAGTATAAAACATCCAATAAAAATAAATGTACATGGACATCTCATATAAATAAATGTACATGATAATTCATAGATTTACTGAAAAATAATATAATGAATAATGAATGTCAGCAGGGTAAACTTACAATTCTTTTTTTTTTTTTATGAACACAAGACTCAGTGCCCACAGTCACTCATGTTTAATATTGCCATTGTACAGATGAAGCTGTATTGCATGAGATAAATGCTACGATGGACACCTGTTGCTAATCATCCAAAATTGTGCCAGGTGCATTTAAGTCTCGTAATTTGAGCAAGCATTGGCATCAATAAAAAATGCTCCACCTATACCGCTGATTCAAGTCTAAGTGATGTGTGAACCAACATTGCTCATTACCCTGTGCACGCTTATGACAAATGTTGCGGTCACAATGTTTCACTGTTACAAGCGATTCCCGACCATTCCGACAGTGCATTGAATCAGACCCAATAAATCCTTCTTGGCTGCTGATTTGAAAGGGGTTTATATACTGTACTAAGCCTGGAGAGAGATAAAGTGGAGAGAAATAGTCTTACAATATGACATCCGGTGAAGTAATGAAACAAAGTTAATATGCTTTGCCCAAAGAGATTAGATTTTTGTTTGTTCACTTTTTTATGAATAGGTTTTATTTCTTTATGAGCTAAACAAGTTTGACACTTTTACCTAATGTGGTTAATTTGACATAGCTTTTGTGACAAATAAGTTTATCTTCTACAAAATAAACTTAAAACAAAAATCTTTATTGGCATTAAATAAGGAAAAAATATCAGAAATAGAAAATAATGTATTTAGCCTGATATGCTGGTTGTTCCCACCTGGCTGGAGGAATGAATAGTGTACTGAAAGAGTACCCCTCATTTTCCCTTAAACCCTTAATTTGCTCACCAATGACAGCTGGAGAGTCCCCGCAAATCAGGACTATTCCACCTAATCGGGGCAGAAGTACCGTTTACAGACAACCTCGGGAGAAGAGTATCCAACTACTTTAGAAGTCAGTCAGTTATCTCTGGACATCATCAAGCTCCTGAAAATCATCAACAGAAATGAAAGACGCCTGCCTTATGTATGCTTTGTTGAATGATTTTTTAATTATCTGTTAATTATTATATCTCCAGAGTCTACTTGTGATGACAAGATGAAGATTTTACAGTACATCAGAATGATTCCAAGAAGATCATAATTTTCTTGGGAATATAATGCAGAGTTTTTTGTTTCCAGATGTCATAACATCATTCGCATGGAAACCCTGAACTCCACTGTGAGGAACTGCACTTGTACAAGTATATGACTCTGTAAAGCGTTCTTGTTACGGAGTAAATCCTGGGAGCAACAGTATTTACCTCACATTTTGAGAAGTAGCAGCTTAATTCAATACGTGCCTGCACATTTTTCTGAAATGACCTCACTATTTGGACAAACGATGGGAAAAATAATATATAAAATGCTTACGGTGGAGAATTAATTATTGGGTTGAAACTTTATACAGATATTTCATACAGATATAATGTTCTTAAAATTGACTGACAAATTATTTGTGTCATTTTAATATATGTAATAAAGTAAAAGTAGGGGAAATGGACATTCAGGGGCGATACAATCTTATTTAAGATGGCAATAAACTAATCAATATTTTGAAATGACTGTTCTGATCAATCATCGTTTATAAATAAAGGATAATAATAATAATAATAATAATAATACTACTGCATTATACTGTATTTTGCACTATTTTGTATTAGTGAGAAAGAAAACAATATAGGTTGAGTATCCCATATCCAAATATTCCGAAATACGGAATATTCCAAAATATGGAATTTTTTGAGTGAGAGTGAGATGGTGAAACCTTTGTTTTCTGATGGCTCAATGCACACAAACTTTGTTTAATACACAAAGTTATTAAAAATATTGTATTATATGACCTTCAGGCTGTGTATAAGGTGTATATGAAATATAAATGAATTGTGTGAATGTACACAGACTTTGTTTAATGCACAATGTTATTACAAATATTGTATTATATTACCTTCTGGCTGTGTGTATAAGGTTTATATGAAACATAAATGCATTCCGTGCTTAGATTTAGGTCCCATCACCATGATATGTCATAATGGTATAAAATTATTCCAAAATACGGAAAAATGCGATATCCAAAATACCTCTGGTCCCAAGCATTTTGGATACAGGATACTCAACCTGTATTCAGTGGCGGATCTTGCCACGGGCAAGCAGGACTTTTGCCCGGGGCGCCGCCTTCCGGAGGGCGCTGGCGCCATCCGGAGGGCGCCGCACCGTGGCAAGATCCGCCACTGCTGCCCGCTGTGTCCCTGTCCGCCTCCGCTGCCGTCCCCGTCCCCATCCCCGTCCCCGTCCGCCTCCTGAAGGGAACTAGACGCTATGCGTCTAGTTTCCCTTCCTGGAGAGTAACTTTGCTGAGCGGTGCGCGATGACGTCATCGCGCACCGCACAGCAAAGGTCCTCTCTACGAAGGGAACTAGACTCATAGCGTCTAGTTTCCCTTCGTGGAGAGGACCTTTTGCTGTGCGGTGCGCGATGACGTCATCGCGCACCGCTCAGCATTCAAGCGGCGCTTTTAATGTACAGGGGGCGTAATTGACCACGCCCCCTGTATTAGGCCACGCCCCATTTCCTGCCAGGGGCGCAGAGCGCCCTTGAACCGGCCCTGCCTGTATTATCTGTATGCAGTGAGCCATGTGAGTGTAGGATGAGAGAAAGGATGTGAGTTTATGCCTCAGCTCAGAGATCTGCTTATATGTCATTGAAGTCTTTGATTTTTATCTTGTTAATGCATCAAATTGGAGAATCTATAATAAGGAACTTCCCCCCGACTTCAGCGCTAATTTTTGTAAACAATTCCCACAATGGCTCGCTGGCTCACCTAGGAATAGTTAATCATGCACAAAGCTAACATTTGACTGTTTTGATTCCTCTGACAATAGCAGACGCGTGTTGTAAATGAACCGTTTCCTCTACTGTTAGCGCTCTCTGTAATATACAACAAAGAGGAGAAAGGAAATGAAACCCCTCTCTGATGTTACTTATAAACATACTTAAAAATAAATCAATAAGCCACAGACATACAGATGGGTCCACGGTTATCTTGGCTAGTTTGCTGCACCTAGGCACAACATGGTTTATTAACATAAACCCTTCATCTATTGTTCTCAGCTGCAATACAATACAGAGAACAATACAGCAGGGGATTAAGTCCGACTGCCCAGTCTCAGTTAATCCTATTAAAGGTCAAGATAAACATGGACCCATCTGTAGGCCTGATTCACAGATGGACGCAGTAGTGAATGCAACAGCATCTGTTGATGGTCTGTAACTTTATATAAATGCCACTTCAAAGTCTTTCCTTCGTGAACATTCGTGCAGCCGAATGCACAAAGACTGGGGCGACAACCCAAAAAAAGTGGGATGAAGAGGGATGGGGGGGTTGCAAATATTTTGGACCTCCTGAATCTAATGAAGAAGGACAGCAACATCTGCCATGCTCCTTTCATTTGTGATCTCAAAGGCAGCCCCTATAGGTTTCTATGGTGGCTGCTACGCACCGTGTACCACACCTGAGAAGTAATAAAGCAGTGATAACTGCAAGGTGATAACGCACCAGCCAATCAGCTCCTAACTGTCAATGTACATATTGGAGCTGATTGGCTGGTGCGTTATCACCTTGCGCTTACAGTGCATCCGGAAAGTATTCACAGTGCTTCACTTTTTCCAAATTTTGTTATGTTACAGCCTTATTCCAAAATGGAATACATTTATTTTTACCGTCAAAATTCTACACAAAATACCCCATAATGACAATGTGAAAAAAGTTTTTTTAGATTGTTGCAAATTTATTAAAAATAAAAAACTAAGAAATCACATGTACATAAGTAATCACAGCCTTTGCGCAATACTTTGTTGATGCACCTTTGGCAGCAATTACATCCTCGAGTCTTATTGAATAAGATGCCACAAGCTTGGCACACCTATCTTTGGGCAGTTTTGCCCACTCCTCTTTGCAGCACCTCTCAAGCTCCATCAGGTTGGATGGGAAGCGTTGGTGCACAGCCATTTTCAGATCTCTCCAGAGATGTTCAATCGGATTCAAGTCTGGGCTTTGGCTGGGCCACTCAAGGACATTCACAGAGTTGTCCTGAAGCCACTCCTTTGATATCTTGGCTGTGTGCTTAGGGTCGTTGTCCTGCTGAAAGATGAACTGTCGCCCCAGTCTGAGGTCAGAAGCGCTCTGGAGCAGGTTTTCATCCAGGATGTCTCTGTACATTACTGTATTCATCTTTCCCTCTATCCTGACAAGTCTCCCAGTTCCTGCCGCTGAAAAACATCCCCACAGTATGATGCTGCCATCACCATGCTTCACTGTAGGGATGGTATTGGCCTGGTGATGAGCGGTGCCTGGTTTCCTCCAAACATGACGCCTGGCATTTAAGCCAACGAGTTCAATCTTTGTCTCATCAGACCAGAGAATTTTGTTTCTCATGGTCTGAGAGTCCTTCAGGTGCATTTTGGCAAACTCCAGACGGGCTGCCATGAGCTTTTTACTAAGGAGTGTTTTCCATCTGGCCACTCTACCATACAGGCCTGATTGGTGGATTGCTACAGAGATGGTTGTCCTTCTGGAAGGTTCTCCTCTCTCCCCTGACAGAGTGACCATCGGGTTCTTGGTCACCTCCCTGACTAGGGCCCTTCTCCCCTGATCTCTCAGTTTAGATGGCCGGCCAGCTCTAGGAAGATTCCTGGTGGTTCTAAACTTCTTCCATTTAAGGATGATGAAGGCCACTGTGCTCATTGGGGCCTTCAAAGCAGCAGATACTTTTCCCCAGATTTGTGCCTCGAGACAATCCTGTCTTGGAGGTCTACAGACAATTCCTTTGACTTCATGCTTGGTTTGTGCTCAGACATGCACTGTCAAGTGTGGGATCTTATATAAACAGGTGTGTGCCTTTCCAAATCATGTCCAATCAACTGAATTTACCACAGGTGTACTCCCATTAAGCTGTAGGAACATCTCAAGGATGATCAGTGGAAACAGGATGCACCTGGGCTCAATTTTGAGCTTCATGACAAAGGCTGTGAATACTTATGTACATGTGACTGATTTCTTAGTTTTTTATTTTTAATAAACTTGGAAAAATTTAAAATAATAATAATAATTTTGAGGACAAAAATGAAATTATTCCATTTTGGAATAAGGCTGTAACATAACAAAATGTGGAAAAAGTGAAGCGCTGTGAATACTTTCCGGATGCACTGTATCACTACTTTATCACTGCTTTATCACTTCTCCAGAATTAATACATCTGCCTCCTGGGAACCAGGAATCACACTGCGATGACTAAACTTCTTACTAAGCTCCAGGCAAATAAAGATTCATTATTGCCCCAACCAGTGCCGTAACTAGACATTTTAGCGCTGTGTGCAAGATAGGCCGTCAGCGCCCCCCCCCCCCCCCCCCCCCGCACTTATGTAAAATAGGGGCAGTGCGCGCCGTAGGCGCGTTCAAAAAATATAGGAGCGTGGCTTCATGGGGAAGGGGTGTGGCCACAAAATAATAGCAATTCATATTACATATTATAGTAGTCTCCATTATTCAAATTACACCGAACAGTAGCGCCACTACACCATGTAGAGCCCCTTTTACACATTGCGGCAGACAGATTCCCCTTTTTACACATTACGGCAGCCATATACACCACAGCCCTCCATCAAGCACACATATAGTACACCACAGCCACCTCTCACATACTCATGTACACCAGCCCTGCACTCAGCACACGTACCACAGCCCTGCACCCAGCCACCTCCCTCACACACTTATACCCCAGCCCAGTCACCTCTATGTCCTGTTAGTAGCAGTGGAGATGGGCCTCTGGATCCAGTTCTGATGGTGTTGGAGCCAGAGGTGCATGTGTTCTGAAGGGGGGCGGGTCTACCACCAGCCGATGTGTGAGAGAGGAGCAGAGAGATACAGCATGGTTCCCGGAGGCTGGGACACACTATTCCCCTTCCTCTCCCTGCGGCTGCTCTTCTGCGCCAGGCTCTGCCCCGTCCCATCTGGACTCTCACATGCGCAGTCCGGATTCACGATGGGGCATTAGGGAATGCAGCGGGTGGCTTCACCTTTGCGGGCAGCGGTAGACTACACACAGAAACGGGAGAGGAGTGTAGGCAACTATGCAGGGCCGGTTCTAGCTCTCGTGGCGCCCCAGGCAAAAATAGGGACGTGGCTTCATACAGGGGCGTGGTCAGTTATGCCCCCTGTAGAGTTGTGCTCCCATTTGTGCCCCCTGTAGAGTTGTGCCCCCATTTGTGCCCCCAGTAACGTTGTGCCCCGTTCGCTTACAAAAAAAAAGACAACAAAAAAATTAATTATTACTTACTATCCCCGCTCCTGATTCCCGACCGCTGCTGACCTCCGCCGGCGCCGCTCCTCGGATCTATGGGAGAGACGTCATGACGTCTCTCCCATAGCACTGCATAGACACTAGAGGTCAATTATGACCCCTAGCGTCTATGTGCCAGTCACACAAAGCTGTGCGGTATGCGATGACATCATCGCGCACCGCACAGCAAAGGTCCTCTTCACGAAGGGAATCTAGACGGGTAGCGTCTAGTTTCCTTCACAGCACAGCATCGGGGCGCACTGACCAACAGTAGCAGATCTTGCCATGGCGGCGGCGCCCCGGGCAAAAATCCTGTGTGCCCATAGCAAGATCCGCTACTGCAACTGTGCCGTGCTGCCAGCGGTTCCGCTGAAGCTGTCCCTCTCCTTCACATTGGCTGGCTGCGATCGCTCCCTCCCTGCTACCTGGCGGAAGTGCGCCAGGAGCAGGGAGGGAGCGATCGCAGCCAGCCTATGTGAAAGGAGAAGGACAGCTGCAGCGGCGCCATCACCAATTACATAGTGCTGCTGCGGCTCCGGAGTCCCCCTCCCTCCTCCTCCTCTCCTGCGGCTGCCCCCGGAGCTGCTCCTCGCCGGCAGCAGCGCTCGCACACAGTCACAGGCGGCGTAATGAGTCAGTTTGACTCATTACAATGCCGCCGATTTTAGGTAAAGGATGCGGGCAGTTGCGCCCTCAGGGCAACTGCGCTGTGTGCCTGGCACACGCGTAGTTGCGGCTCTGGCCCCAACCATAAGCAATCTTTTTTTGGGGGGGCATATGCAATAATTAATAAATATACCCCTTATATTGCATCTACTTTATAATGTATGTTAACATTCAAATCAGTGGTGTTTGTAGCTGTGTTTCCTAAGATGTTTTATATGATCATTTGTATATGAAAATCTGCCAAATGTGCATTGGCTACACTCTGAGTGAAATAGCAAAGTGTGCCTTTCAGTACTATATTGTAATGGCCTCCCTGGCTAAATAGGCACAAACTAATAATTAACTAATGAACCAGATGCAATAACAGGAATAGCGTTATGTAGTCTTCCCTTATAAGCAGGGCTGCCACAGAAATCCGCACCCCACATCAGACGTTTAACAGAGAAAATAGAATAGGAAGGGAGTGATCGGGGCTGTTGTAAGCACGGCAGCCTCAGGTGGAGGTGAAAAGGGAAACAGTGATGGGGAGCTTGTGGGGGCACGTCAAGGGAGAAGGGGTGGAAGACCTAGTAGAGGGGTGGAGGTGGCTGGCTCTCAGAAGCACTAGGGGGAGGGGGTATTTTTGGGGCACCAGCAGGGAGAGCAGGAGTGGACAGGGGCAGGCCCCCCTAGCTGTCCGGGCTGGAACACCAGTCCTGGCAGCCCCCCCTCTGATGGCAGCCGTGCTTATAATGTAACATAAACAAAAACAACGGAAAATAAATACGTTACTATACCATTACATAGAAAAGAAAAAGGAAAATGTTATACAGGTTGAGTATCCCATATCCAAATATTCCGAAATACGGACTTTTTTGAGTGAGAGTGAGATAGTGAAACCTTTGTTTTTTGATGGCTCAATGTACACAAACTTGTTTAATACTCAAAGTTATTAAAAATCTTGTATTAAATGACCTTCAGGCTGTGTGTATAAGGTGTATATGGGCCCTCATTCCGAGTTGATCGGTCGCAAGGCGAATTTAGCAGAGTTACACACGCTAAGCCGCCGCCTACTGGGAGTGAATCTTAGCTTCTTAAAATTGCGACCGATGTATTCGCAATATTGCGATTACTAACTACTTAGCAGTTTCAGAGTAGCTCCAGACTTACTCTGCCTGTGCGATCATTTCAGTGCTTGTCGTTCCTGGTTGACGTCACAAACACACCCAGCGTTCGCCCAGGCACTCCCACCGTTTCCCCGGCCACTCCTGCGTTTTTTCCGGAAACGGTAGCGTTTTCAGCCACACGCCCCTGAAACGCCGTGTTTCCGCCCAGTAACACCCATTTTCTGTCAATCACATTACGATCGCCGGAGCGAAGAAAAAGCCGTGAGTAAAAATACTTTCATCATAGTAAAGTTACTTGGCGCAGTCGCAGTGCGAACATTGCGCATGCGTACTAAGCGGATTTTCACTGCGATGCGATGAAAAATACCGAGCGAACAACTCGGAATGAGGGCCATGAAACATAAATTAATTGTGTGAATGTACACAAACTTTGTTTAATGCACAAAGTTATAATAAATATTGCCTAAAATTACCTTCAGGCTGGGTGTATAAGGTGTATATGTGACATAAATGCATTCTGTGCTTAGATTTAGGTCCCATCACCATAATATCTCATTATAATATGCAATTATTCCAAAATACGGAAAAATCTGATATCCAAAATTCCTCTGGTCCCAAGCATTTTGGATAAGGGATAGTCAACCTGTATTGTAATGTACAGCTTACAAGGACTACTTAGTTTTACATGTATCTGATAAATTCCACACGTGTCACTTAAAGTGTATTTTATGTGTAAGAGTCAGCATTTACAAGTTCTGCTTTATAAATGAAATATTTTACATCAGCATGAAAATGCCTTTAACAAGCTTTTTACTGGGTTCATGGTTAGTTTCATTTTGTAGGGAGATTGATAAAAACTATACCTTCAAACAACTACTTTACTAAATGCCATAAATCAGCCTACTGTGTTGATATGATGTATTGATGTAAAACTTGGGTGGTTTGCAGTAGGTGCCAGCGGAATGTGAAATGGAGATTAGGGCCCCCATTTATCAAGCCTTGGAGAGTGATAAATTGCACGGTGATAAAGTACCAACCAATCAGCTCCTAACTGCCATGTTACAGGCTGTGTTTGAAAAATGACCAAGTTTGCAGGCTTATTAGGAACAGTGGTATATATATGTACAGTAGTAATGGACGTACACAGTGGCGGTGATAACAGTGATAATATAGGCAGCTAATATAGCAGTATTAGGTCTCACCTATGGGCTGCACAGCCCTGCCGCAGTGTTGGACTGGCCCACAGGGATACAGGGGAAGCCACCGGTGGGCCCCACTGCCTGGGGGGGGGGGGGGGGGGGGGCATCTTCCCCTCTAGGGATCAAGGTTCCAGACTGTGCACTTGAATTATACATTACATGTGTTACCTTATACTGCACAGGACTATGTTGTATTTTCTACAGTGCATTGCTGCAGTGCCGTTTCTAGCGGCGGGCGAGCCGTGCAACCGCACGGGGCGCCCGCCGCGGCACTTTAAGTGTTATTTCCCCCTCTCCTCCCTCTCCCCGAGCGCTCCTGCTCGAGGGGGCGGAGTTTCGCGAAATGACGCGTTTGTCATTCCACGAAGCCCCGCCCCCCGAGCAGGAGCGCTCGGGGAGAGGGAGGAGAGAAGCTGGAAGGAGGCGGCGGCGGGGGCGGCTGGCGCGAGGGACGTCCGGCGGCGGGATCCGAAGAGCGGAACATGTAAGTATATCTCTCTTCTCTCTCTCCCCCTTCCTTCCCCCCCACCACTTGACACCTGCCTGCCACACTGGGGATACCTGCCTGCTGCACTGTGTAAAATGGGGGCCTGCCTGCCACGCTGTGTAAAATGGGGGCCTGCCTGCCACGCTGTGTAAAATGGGGGCCTGCCTGCCGCGCTGTGTAAAATGGGGACACCTGCCTGCCGCACTGTGTAAAATGGGGACACCTGCCTGCCGCACTGTGTAAAATGGGGACACCTGCCTGCCGCGCTGTGTAAAATGGGGACACCTGCCTGCCACGCTGTGTAAAATGGGGGCCTGCCTGCCGCACTGTGTAAAATGGGGACACCTGCCTCACTGTGTAAAATGGGGACACCTGCCTGCCGCACTGTGTAAAATGGGGACACCTGCCTGCCGCACTGTGTAAAATGGGGACACCTGCCTGCCGCACTGTGTAAAATGGGGACACCTGCCTGCCGCACTGTGTAAAATGGGGATACCTGCCTGCGTACTGTGTAAAATGGGGATATCTGCCTTCCGCACTGTGTAAAATGGGGAAACCTGCCTGCCACACTTTGTAAAATGGGGATACCTGCCTGCCGCGCTGTGTAAAATGGGGATATCTGCCTGCCGCACTGTGTAAAATGGGGATACCTGCCTGCGTACTGTGTAAAATGGGGATATCTGCCTGCTGCGCTCTGTAAAATGGGGACACCTGCCTGCCGCACTGTGTAAAATGGGGACACTTGGCTGCTGTAATGTGTAAAATGGGGACTTTTTTTATTTTTTCCCCCCTGTGGTGGGCGTGATGATATCAGATGAGGCCACGCCTTGTTGGGAGCGCGCGCGCCTCCGGCGCGCGCATACTTTTTCTTTTTATAGCTATAAGGGGGGGGGGGGGGGCGCAATTTTTTTTATAGCAATGGGGGGGGGGGGGCGCGCATTTTTAAATCTCGCACTGGGAGCCAAATTGTCTAGAAACGGCCCTGCATTGCTGTTATTAATTTGGTACATTATCATGCATGCACTAGCAGTATTTACTATGTAAATATATCAGGGGACACAGACCATGCACTCTCTAATGGTTAGCCAAGCCTCTGTGGAGGCTGGACACACCCCCTCTGGAGAATGGCCACATCCATAAACATGGGCCCCTGCCACTGCATTCCCCCGATGTCCCCATTTTGCCCCAGTCCGACACTGCCCTGTCGCATCATGACACACTCGACACAGTGATACACCTCAGGTCACGCATGCGCAGTGACATCATCCCGGGTGGGGGGGGGGGGGGGTCACTGCACTGAGAAGTAGAATGGAGACCGTGCAGGAGTGCACACCTCTCCAACATACCGCACACCACCTTTCTCCTATTATTGTGCAGAAGAAAATGCTGCTGTTTTTACATTAGCACACAATGTCCTATTTCAGTTCTAACAAAGTCTTTGTTATCTTTATACTAATAGCAGAAAGACAAGTATTATGAGTGCCATTTTTCTATGATTCCGTTGTCTGAGCAGGGCACATCATATACTAAATTAAAGTCTGTAGATTCGCAGAATTATATTGGCGTTGTAACTGGTTGCTTAATTTTTGAGTAATGTTGCAAAACATCCGCCTGCCATTTACAATGCATCACCATTGTGCTCTGATAAATGTGACAGTAGTTGGGGAACTCTCCTTGTGCTCCTGCTGGGTGACCTAGAACATGTGACCTGCTGGGTGGTCTGGGAACTGTGACAGTTATTTGCAGCTTCCCACTAAGCAGGGGGTTTTCAAAATTCAACTCCTACGGGCTTGAAAAGGGGTAAAATGTTCCATCCAGCAAACCTTTGCCCGGTTAAAACCAGGCACATCAGTTACTACTGTGCTTATTAAGATAAATGCACCTTGTTAAAGCCAGCCTCTTGCCCGACGATTATTTTAATTACAGAGAGTGGACTCTGGGGGTCATTCTGAGTTGTTCGCTCGTTGCCGATTTTCGCTATACTGCAATTAGTCGCTTACTGCGCATGCGCAAGGTTCGCAGAGCGCATGCGCTTAGTTATTTTACACAAAAGTTAGGTATTTTACTCACGGCATAACAAAGCTTTTTCATCGCTGTGCTGATCGTAGTGTGATTGACAGGAAGTGGGTGTTTCTGGGCGGAAACTGGCCGTTTTATGGGACTGTGCGGAAAAACGCAGGCGTTCGAGTTGCAAAACGCAGGAGTGGCTGGAGAAACGGGGGAGTGGTTGGGCAAACGCTGGATGTGTTTGTGACGTCAAACCAGGAACGAAAAGGACTGAGCTGGTCGCAATGGCTGAGTAAGTCTGGAGCTACTCAGAAACTGCTAAGAAATTTCTATTCGCAATTCTGCTAATCTTTCGTTCGCACTTCTGCTAAGCTAAGATACACTCCCAGAGGGCGGCGGCTTAGCGTGTGCAATGCTGCTAAAAGCAGCTAGCGAGCGAACAACTCGGAATCACCCCCTCTGTTCTATAAATCTAGGAACAATTCTTCTTTAACCATCTACTGTTGTGGAACTTCATAGGAAAGAATTTGCAATGCTGTTTTTTTCTTAGAATATAGGGGGTCATTCCGAGTTGTTCGCTCGCAAGCTGCTTTTAGCAGCTTTGCACACGCTAAGCCGCCGCCTACTGGGAGTGAATCTTAGCTTATCAAAATTGCGAACGAAAGATTAGCAAAATTGCGAATACACACTTCTTAGCAGTTTCTGAGTAGCTCCACACTTACTCGGCATCTGCGATCAGTTCAGTGCTTGTCGTTCCTGGTTTGACGTCACAAACACACCCAGCGTTCGGCCAGACACTCCTCCGTTTCTCCAGCCACTCCCGCGTTTTTCCCAGAAACTGTAGCGTTTTTTCGCACACACCCATAAAACGGCCTGTTTCCGCCCAGAAACACCCACTTCCTGTCAATCACATTACGATCACCAGAACGAAGAAAAAAACAAGTAATGCCGTGAGTAAAATACCTAACTGCACAGCAAATTTACTTGGCGCAGTCGCACTGCGGACATTGCGCATGCGCATTAGCGACTAATCGCTCCGTTGCGACAAAAAAATAACGAGCGAACAACTCGGAATGACCCCCATACTTCTAGAAAAGACGGCCCACTTATTACAACCTCTGAATTTCCCACGCCATATTTTATTGGTGTTTTCACATAGAACAAAATATAAGCCAGATTTAATTTAGAGCAACAAGCCACAAAGTACACATTCAGCCTTTCCTAATGATGTGGAAACTCTTGTCAAAAGAGCCATGTACTGATAGGCACAATTTATTGCACTGGAAGTATGTGCGGTTACCAGAGGAAAATACTGATTTGTTTCCTATTACACGGCCCGTTATACATTACATCCTAAATCTCTTCTCTCCCTGTACTAGTCACTGGGAAGTAATATAAATTATAGAAATGTTTTTTTGGACTACCGTAGAGTGTGCCACCTGTGTTCTTGGCCAGACTCAAATGTCCTGACAGCACAGTCTCCATCTTGCTTAATGCCCTGGCTGTGTGCAGCTGCTGAGGCCTGGGATTCTCATTCTCTCCATTGTTTGGAGCGATATCTTATTTCACTTTCGGGAGACTAAGCATAGTGCTAAAATCCCGCTGTGCCAGCCAATCTGCCCGAGGAGCGTCTGGAAGCAGATTTCTCTCCTTTAATAAAGATCATGTACAGGAAGCTGAGAGACGGTGCAATTTGCCATCAACTGCTGAAGGAGTTTCACGGTTCTTCTTGAATAGTGCTAGAGCTGCATGTAACCAGACGTGTATTGACTTAGGAATTTTGACAGACATCCCACCACCATACAATTAATGTATCCCGTAGAAAACTGTAAAGTGGCAAGTACATGCACAGTTCTTACATCATCTGCAAGATTACAGTAACTGCAACTGTATTTATTAGGTAGAAATGTAAAAAGTAGAATTTATGTCTAGTGCTGCCATTTCCATTCAAACGTATTTTAATTAGCTATAGGGGAGGCTAACTAGAGATATTAATATAAGAGGTAACTTTTTCAACACAAAAAAATACATTTAATATATACTATGGGCATGACCTATAGCATTTTAGGCCCTGGAGTATATTCTAAGCCAGTGTTTCCCAATCTCGGTCCTCAAAGCACGCTATCGGTATAGCATGGTTGCCTACCTTGCTGCACCCTCCTCTGGGAGGAGGCAGCGTGGCAGGCTAATGGGGGCGTGGCCAGCATGGGAGGGGAACTGTCCAGGGGCGTGGCATTGTGATCGCATCATCGTGGTTCCACCCCCCGCTGTACAGTGCCAAGAAAACAGGCACTGTAGAGCGGGGGCAGCGCTACGATGACGTGATTCAGCGTGAATCGCGTCATCGTATCCCCTTTGGACTGTCCACTTGTTCTCTGCTGTGGGCAGTCGAGGGTGGGTGCGGGGGGCTGCCAGTGAAAACTGGAGACTTGCCCACCTTTCCAGGGGGCCGGGAGGGCCACCCGGTTTTTGGAAGCCTCCCGGCCATTCCGGGAGGGTAGGCAGGTATGCAGTATAGGTTTTAAGGGTATCCATGCTTGAGCACAAATGGTTTAATCAAATAACTGAGGTACTACTTAAGTCATCCCTTCTTGCTGGCAGCTTCCTGCAGCATAAATACGCAGGCCTAGGATGCTTGCAGCTGGCAATTATAGTCTGATGACTACGGGCAATGCAAGAAAAAGTGAAAGTGGTAAATGTGAGTGGACGAGCGCCCTGGGCAAGGTTTTATTAAAACGAGCACATGATTACTAGCATGCACGTGTACACCGTCGGCTCAGTGATGAGTTACACACACGTTAAAGCACCTAGCGATTGTGCATGTGCCACTGTTAGCATGGGTACTCTGTGGCCCTACTATATGCAGCAGGATTCGATGCACTGTGTATAGTGACACATTGCTCCTATCACCATCATTAAAATTTCCTGTGATTTATGCCACAATAGTCCATCTGTTGGTTTGCATAAGATAGGATAGCTGTCATTTGCTACACTCATTTGCTACACGCATCATTGAGTCTTGGCCACTCAGCATTAGTACTTTGAGGTTTTTCCTTCCTCAGACCTCTGTCAGTAGACACTCCCCACGGCTGTCACCGTCTAGTCATTTCGAAAATGCTTTGACCAAGTCATCTGGTCTTAATGATTTGCCCATTACCAAAGTCACCCATATTTGATTTGGACCATATCAAAGTCTGCCCATACCCTCTGCATTCAACACATTGACTATGAGTACACAGTGGCCGTGATTCAATTCAATGGGAATTTAATAGCACCGGGAAAGAGGTCTTGGAGCTATTCAATTGCCCGCAATATTAAGCCCGACTAGAGGATTTCTGCTTGCACCCCGCAAACAGCATAGCGGCATTCACTTAAGTCAGAGAATGACGGTTCTTGCGACTAAACACCCGACTTAAGGTGCGAGAACTGGCATCTCCCGACTAGGGTTGAGGACATTTGAATAGCTCCGGGATTTCCTTTCCGATGCTATTAACAATGCTTGAATTGAATCGACCCCAATGGCAGCTTACCTTGTGGTATATATCCCTGACCTTGACATTTGCTGTTGTTGACTTAATGGGGGAGATTCAAATGTTTGAAAAGTCAGTTGGGTGTCTGTTTTTTTCCTATCTAATAGACAGAAAAACCAGACACCCAACCAACTTTTCAAACATTTGAATTCCACCCATTATATGAGTGGTCATAATGTTTTGACTCATGGGTGTATATGGTAACAAAAATGTATTTATTATGGAGCCACAATTATTCTTATTACCCTACTACCCAAATCTCAAAGACTACCAGGAAGGGTCCACTGTTTTCCCTCGGAGGAACGCACCCAGTGCTGAATAGCCTGGGTCTACTTGACAATGCGAGGACCGCACGCTTTATTTATTTATCCTTGTTTTTATTTTATTTATTTTTTATTTTTATTTATTTTTTTAATCATTCCTGAATGGCACAGGCCAGACAGCTGTTATTGCAGCTATATTACCAGAAAGAGACACCTGTATTGTTTGCTGATTTTTGCCCCCAATGATTTTATAATCTCAATGCTTATTACATCTGGCGAGTTGTATTGTACCATTGTGCTCATTAAAAATATTGGATGGTGATTGTGACAAACTGTGTTTAAAAATGGAGGCTCTTCTGGTGATATTCTGACGAATATTACTGTTACATAGTGTGATATGCAATTGTCCGGAACATCGTGACTCGTGATTTTTGCCAAAATGGAGGCTATTACAGTCCGGCCAATTACATTTGCAGCTGGCAATACATGATGCATTATCGGATCAGTTTGCTCAAAGCAAGTGAATTGGACAACCAGATATTTATTGGGTCATAAATAAGGGAATGCGGTCAATTTACCTACAATCAAAATCCTGACGGTCAAAATCCCGACAGACATTGACCGACGGTCAAAATCCCGACATGGTCAAAATACCGACAAAGTCAAAATACCGACAAAGTCAAAATAATGACAGGTCAAAAAGGGGATCCGGTCTGAAAATCGACAGTGTCTAGGTCAACAATGTTTAGGTCGACCACTATAGATCGACAGTCACTAGGTCGACATGGATGGAAGGCCGACAGGGTTTCTAGGTCGACATGTGCTAGGTCGACAGGTCTAAAGGTCGACATGAGTTTTTCACATTTTTTTTCTTTTTTTGATTTTTTTCATATTTAACGATCCACGTGGACTACTATTGGAACGGTAAAGTGTGCCGAGCGAAGCGGTAGCGGAGCGAAGGCACCATGCCCGAAGCATGGCAAGCGAAGCGAGCCATGCGAGGGTACGCGGTGCACTAATTTGGGATCCCGGTCACTCTACAAAGAAAACGACACCAAAAAAAATAAATCCTCATGTCGACCTTTAGACCTGTCGACCTAGTACATGTCGACCTTCCATCCATGTCAACCTAGTGACTGTCGACCTATAGTGGTCGACCTAAACATTGTCGACCTAGACACTGTCGATTTGATGAACCACACCCGTCAAAAAGTCAACATGAGTTTTTCATGAGTTTTTTTTTTTTGAAACCGACTTGTTCATACTTTACCACCCCAGTGGACCTGGAGAGGGAATATAATAGTGTGCTGAGCACAGTGAGGCACCGTGCCCGAAACATGGCGAGCGCAGCGAGCCATATGAGGGGACGCAGTACACTTATACAGTGTCCATGTCAACCTATGTTGACATACACACCAAAAAAACAATGAAAAAGTTGTGTCAAGTTTTCGAGCTATCGACATTTTAAATGTTTGTATTTTGACCTTTTCGGTATTTTAAATGTCGGTATTGTGACCTTGTCGGGATTTTGATCGTCGGTCAATTGTTGTCGGGATTTTGACCGTCGGGATTTTGATTGTAGGTATTTCATACTGATCCTTAAATAAGAATGGATGGGCTTCTATTTATAAATATTCTTCCTTCCAGGTCTGTATATCAGTGCTTCCTGCTTTCTGTTCAGCACTGCCTCAGTATGAAGCCACAGGATTTAACCTGGAATTTCTAAGCTATTCAACTACTGTATAATTGAGATGGGCCTTTCTACACCCCTACCTGTTTTCTTTCATGTTACTTTTTAATTTTTTTGTTACCCAAAATCTCAGGGTCGGCTTATGCTCCAGTTGTTGGCTCTGGCAGAAGAAATTCATTCACAGCTCAGTTCTATGGATGACTTGTAATAAGAAGTATTTGCAGTGGTCCTACTTCCCTACTGCAAAAAGACTAAAAAATGCATTGTAAATGTTCTTCTGCGGCATCAATCATCTGCATATGCAGGAAGGTCCTTCCAAGAGGGCAGGAAATCTTGGTTCTCTGATGGATTTCATGGCCTCGGCACTCCCCCACAAAGGCAGAGACACTCCTCCGTTTTGGGAAATGGAAGCAGTCGCTGCCCTTAAATGGCATCAGACTGTCAATCACTGATATTCTGATGCCGTACTTACGTCCTACGTCGCAGACCCTTAGTGCACATGCACAATACGGGGCTGGAGCATTTGCATAGTACCGGTGGTTTGCTAAACCGTCAGGACCTGAATCAGGCTCTGAGAGCACCCACAGAATTTCCATCCAGTGCTATTCAGGAATAAGATCGAGCTGGGTACACACTGGAGCCATATGTACCCAGATGATATGCTGACCACGGTACACATACGAACGATGGAATGAAGGACGGAACAATCCCTCGTTCCATCCTTCATTACATTGCATGGCGCAACATGCAATATCGTCCGGTTTGCCTTTCAGCATGGCTGACCAGAAAATATGGCCAACCGGAAGATAACGCATGCACTATACTGGAAACTACTGAGGAGGAAAGGGATCTACAGTAGGAGTCACTATTTCAGGTGACTTAAAGGCAGGTAAGCAAAGTAACAAAGCAATGAGGAAGGCTAGTCAGATGCTTGGCTGCACTGGGAGAGGAATCAGCAGCAGAAAGAAAGAAGTAATAATGCCACTGTATAGGTCATTGGTACGGCCTCATCTAGAATAACGGTGTTCAATTCTGGAGGCCATATCTTCAAAAGGATATTAATACATTAAAGACTGTACAAACTACAAAGAAGGGCAACTAAAATGGTGCATGGTCTACAGCACTAAACATACTCAGAAAGACAAAAATATCTCAATATGTATAGTTGGAGCAGAGAAGGGAAAGGGGGAACATGATAGAAACTTTCAAATATATCAAGGGTTTTAACAAAGTCCAGGAGGGAAACATTCTCCAAATGAAGAGAAGCAATAGGACACGAGGACATGCACTGAGACTGGAGGGGGGGAGGGTCAGGGGAAATTTGCGGAAAAATTATTTCACAGAAAGGGTAGTGGACAAGTGGAATAGCCTCCCATCAGAGGTGGTAGAGGCTAAGACAGTAGACAGTAGAGCAATTTAAACATGCTTGGGATGGACATAAGGATATCCTTACAAAGAAATAAGGATCAAATAAGGTATGAGGTAAAAATATGGTAAAAAAGGGGCAGACTAGATGGGCCAAGTGGTTCTTATCTGCCGTCAAATTCTCTGTTTCTAAGTTTCTATGACCACAGGAGCACACAGATTGGCCGTGTACGCTGAACGATCTAGACGACATGTCATTCTGATTCGGCCAGAAGCAACATATTGGGCCGAGATCGCTCTAGTGTGTTCCGGCTTTATATACACATGACATTTGCTGTCGCTTGCTGTGATTGCAATGAGTCTTGACTAGAGATTAATTATCAATAATATTTCTACAAACCAAGTAAGATCTACAAATGTGTTTGCTGACAGCGAATCTCTGAATCGTCTGGATTGTTTCATCCATCTACAGTTAGTATTGGAGAATTTTCTAGACCTGCTGATAATTTAATGAAGTCAGAGAAATATGTGCAGTTTCTGCACTAACAAACAAAAGTGACAGATCTGGATGGTCATAGAAGGCCTGTCTGATCTGTTATCTGGCAGTGACAGATTCCGTTGTCTTATTCCTCCTGTCCATTAGGAGGGCTAAATAAGGAACGGGGATAGAGGGGTGGCAGGAAGAGGGGGGGGAGGGGGGTCAGGACATCCGCTCCAGCTGCCAAATTTTCTTTTCCCATGCACCAGTCATGACCTCCACCAATAAAAATCAGGGCAGGCAGCCTGGCATAGCGACCCCCCACATTACCTAAAACATCACAATTAACCCTTTATCCTGAAAGGTAAACACATAAACATATTGCCAGACTGCCAGTGTGGGGTCGGTTTTCTTTCTGGTGCATACATCAAACACAAAACATTACAGAGAAAGTCCACAGGTCACGGTGGGGTAGGGTGGTGAGCACATGGAATATGCTACACTATCAGTTGTTCCAAGAGAACCTATGGCATACGCAGCACTGTACAAGTATCACTGTATAAGTTATAATGAAAGTTAGTAAACCACCTATACATATAAATATAGTTTGATTTTATGAACGTTTAGGTCTTCACATGACTTGTTTACCCGGGATACAAAGCTGACCTCTGTGCATCTACTGTATATAAAAAAGGTAAAGTGAAAAAAGCCTTTGCAGCAAATGGCAACCAGCCAGATGATTTGTTTCATTTTCTGTCCAGTACAAAAAAATTACAGCTAGAATCTGATTGGCTGACATCTGTGAACCAATATATTTATGCCAATGTGTCGGTTCTTATATTTGTCTGATAATTTTCCAAATGCAATAGCCAAAAATGTTAATTGCAAAGCCATGGTTACACATCAAATAAAGAAAAATGATAACGCTCATTATGATTATTTTTAAATAGTTTTCTTTCTTTTCACAGCCAATACCTATTTACACAAATCGTAATCATCATCAATGTAGCATTTTATATAACAGGTTTACTGAATGTGTTTCTGCTGGTTTGTATGAGATCCATTTTGGTGAGAACTCCCTTGCTGTACTTGTCCTGCGTTTGATGAACCCTTCCCTTCCCCGTTCTGCCTCTTCAGCCGCAAAGAAGTACAAGCGCCAGATACACACAAGTCTGCATTAGGGTATATGTGTATACATGACTACTTACTGAAGCAGCAATGTTCATAAACCATGTCCCATGTCCTGCAATGTTCTGTACTGTAAGTCTCTTTTTTTTGGTCATACCGTTTCTCTTTGTGTACTTTGAGGTGCCATATAAATAAAGCATAATAATAAAGGATAACAAGGCTCCCAAATCCCAGGTAGCTCTTCAGAACTCTGGGAAGAGCAGGCAAGTTACTGTGATCATTGGGCCTGCATATGTCTGGAGCACTGTTTTGCATAAATTGCATTTTGCTTGAGGCAGACTATAGCTTGTTATGCATCCTTCATGGGCTGATGACAATCTGAATAGGGGTGTGGGCCCTTCCAGGGGGTAAACCCAAAATGCCAGCAAACCCCCTCCCCCCTTGCAGCGACAGTAGCCTACAGTAGCAGGGTGCAGCAGTGTGACATTATCCTGCAGCACTCAGCTCCTGTCACCGATAAGAAGTCGGCACTGCATCCAAAGACTACGGAGGCAGCCCAGCATCTCTGGGAATGCGTGGCATGCCCCCAGAGTGTTGTTACCAGTGGAGCTTCCGGTGAGGTGATTGTGTCACTGACCCCGGTGCCAACACTGGCTCTAAAATAAAAAATCAAACATTTAGAAACCCCCCTCTAGAAATCCTGCTTTTGCTACTGTGCTGACAGCTTGCAGTGGGCCAGGCAGCTTAATGATGTTATACGTGCTCAATCATGTCATCGTAACCACACACCCTTTAGCAATTCTGGAATTGTGGCTTTGTATAGCAGAGGGCAGGGCAAAGCTGACACAACCATAGCACCATGCCACCATACTGTCCGTCGGCTGCCCCCTCCCGTGGAACCTCCCAGAGACCCCTGACGAGAATTCAGCAATGATTGGTAAAGTAGGTGATTCATCGCGCCCTTCGGGCGCTCTTCACATCGTCGTAAGGGGCTACACCCTCTTAACCCTTGCATGCCCTTGTGGTGTGCTATATTTTTATTATATGGAGTATTACCTCCAATCATAATTGTGTGAGTGGTTAAATATTGCACAGACAAAGGGCTGCACACCCACTGCACTGTACTGTACTGCACTGTCACCTTTTACATTGATTCAGCGTCCAGACATTATCCCCCGCGATATCACCCACTCTATCCGTTACATTAGCCATCTTGGGGCCTCCAGGCCGACAGCTCAGGTGCTGTGTTGCGGAGTCAGGACCTCTGGGGATCTAGGCGCGGCTGTGGCGGGGAAGCACTTCTGTGACATCACGCGCAGAGGAGGCTCCGGGGCTCAGAGAGTATGCAGCGCAGGGAGGGCTATGAAAGCCTTTTGCTGTGTCGCTTTCATACACATCTATGCCGGTGGCCGCAGCAGTTTTTGTTCCACCTGCGCTGCAGCTAGGGAGTGAGGATTGTTGATGCCGGGAGGGGGCAGACGGACTGGCAGCAGGACATAGGACGCTGCAGGAAAAGCTTTTTTTCCCCCTATCTACAGCACAGAGACTTGCTGCATATGCAGTGGCATACCCTCCAGCTGTACCTTTTTGGCAGGTACAGTACCTATTTTTATGGTCAGTACCGATTTCTGGCTCTCCAAACTTCCATTGAAAGTATAGAAAAAGGCCCATTTCGAATTTGTAGCGAATTTTATGTGTAAATTGTTGGAGGCAGAGGCGGAACTACCGCCAGTGCAACCTGTGCGTTGCACTGGGGCCCGCCTCTGTCCAGGGGCCCAAAGCATGTAATGAGTCAAACTGACTCATTACATGCCGCTGTGCGCTGCGGGCAACCGCTGCCCGCAGCGCCCAGCCGCCCAGAGAGGAGAGGAGCAGCGGTACGGGGGAAGGAGGAGGAGGGAGGTGGAGGAGGGAGCCGCAGCAGCGCTTTGTTACTGGTTGAGGCGCTGCTGCTGCTCCTCTGCTTCACTATAGGCTGTCTTCCGAGAACAGCCTATAGTGAAGCAGAGGGGCAGCAGCAGCAGCACCTCCACCAATAACACAGCGCTGCTGCGGCTCCCTCCTCCACCTCCCTCCTCCTTCTCTACTGCCCGGGAATCATCTGACGCTGCACCGAGGAGCCTGAGCCAGCGGAGAGGGTAAGTATAATTCTTCTTTCTTTCTTTCTTTCTTTCTTTCTTTCTTTCTTTCTTTCTTTCTTTCTTTCTTTTCTTTCTACAAAAAAGGGGGACTGTCTGCCACAATGTGTAAAAAGGGGGAATCTGCTTGCCGCAATATGTAAAAAGGGGGAATCTGCCTGCCGCAATGTGTAAAAAGGGGGAATCTGCCTGCCGTAGTGTGTAAAAAGGGGGAATCTGCCTGCCGCAATGTGTAAAAAGGGGGAATCTGCCTGCCGTAGTGTGTAAAAAGGGGGAATCTGTCTGCCGCAATGTGTAAAAACGGGGAATCTGCTTGCCGCAATGTGTAAAAAGGGGGAATCTGCCTGCCGCAATGTGTAAAAAGGGGGAATCTGCCTGCCGTAATGTGTAAAAAGGGGGATGCTGTCTGCCGTAATGTGTAACAAGGGCACGCTGTCTGCCGTAATGTGTAACAAGGGCACGCTGTCTGCCGTAATGTGTAACAAGGGCACGCTGTCTGCCGTAATGTGTAAAAAGGGGACGCTGTCTGCCATTATGTGTAACAAGGGCACGCTGTCTGCCGTAATGTGTAACAAGGGCACGCTGTCTGCCGTAATGTGTAACAAGGGCACGCTGTCTGCCGTAATGTGTAACAAGGGGACGCTGTCTGCCATTATGTGTAAAAAGGGCACGCTGTCTGCCGTTATGTGTAAAAAGTGTACGCTGTCTGCCGCTATGTTTAACAAGGGCACGCTGTCTGCCGTTATGTGAAAAAAGTGTGCGCTGTCTGCCGCTATGTGTAACAAGGGCACGCTGTCTGCCGTTATGTGTAAAAAGGGTACGCTGTCTGCCGCTATGTTTAACATAGGCACGCTGTCTGCCATTATTTGTAAAAAGTGTATGCTGTCTGCCGCTATGTGTAATTAGGGCACGCTGTCTGCCGTTATGTGTAAAAAGTGCACGCTGTCTGCCGTTATGTGTAAAAAGGGCACGCTGTCTGCTGCTATGTGTAAAAAGTGCACGCTGTCTGCCGTAATGTGTAAAAAGGGGACGCTGTCTGCCGTAATGCGTAAAAAGAGGAATCTGTCCGCCTTAAGGTGTAAAAGGGGATCTACCTGGTGTAGTGGTGCTACTGTGCGGCGTAATTTGAATAATGGAGACTACTGTGCACCGTTTTATGAATTGGTATTATTTTGTGGCCACACCCCTTCCCCACGAAGCCACGCCACTACGTATTTTTGCGCGCGCCTACGGCGCGCACTGCCCCTGTTTTGCATGCAGGGGTGGGGCTCCGATGCCGTTTCTTGCACACAGTGCTAAAATGTCTAGTTACGGCACTGTTGCTAGGTATCCACTTCCCTGAGCAGGTCCCCCTCACCAGATCCTCTCCAGGGGTGAGGGGGTGGACTTGGATGGGATGGGGGGGTGGGGGTGGGGCAAGCCATTTTGTCGCACATGGGCCCACCGCTCGCTAGTTCCGCCACTGGTTGGAGGGTGTGTTGCTGCAGATGCAGTGGGCCTATTTTGGGGTGTGGACCTGGAGCTGCAGCTCCATCAGCCCCATTGTTAATCCTGCTCTGGGAACACACAGCAGCCAAACGGCAGAGCCTCCCATTGGATGTAACCTGTGTGGGAGGGCGTTTCTAGCCCAATCAGCTGTGGACTGGGTGTGATAGACCTGCTGCTAACCCAATGAGACCTCCTAGCCACGCCCAGAGTTATAAATAACAGGCACAGAGGCACAGATCTGGGCTATTATATAGGAGATGGGTTCTCTGTGAACAGGCAACGTGGAAACCTGCACTATTTACATGGCACGCTCTGGTGTAAATTCAACTCAACACACAACCTGCCAACATTAGCGCTCTGCAATTTGGGACCCTGTGCGCGTTGGTGGAGCCTTGGGGAAAGGGGGAGGAGCCTCATGGGCACCCCGTTTACTTAATTGTGGGTGCATGCCCAGCACTCTCCTACATGCTGGGCTGCTCCCAGGTACTCCCTTACCTACTGCTATGCAGGGAAGCCATTGGTGCTCCACCCAACTATCCCCCCTTTCCACTGCAGGAGGACAGTGAGGCCCGTGGTGGGACAGCTGGAAAGTCCCAGAAAACAGGGACGTTGGGAGGTTTGCTCAACATCAGGCCGAGTGTGGAGTTACACTGAACCAAGCCGGTCACAATACCTCCCAGTCACACATACCACACCCATGTAAAGGCACCCCCAAACAAGCAGGGCCGGAGCTTCCACTAGGCAGCTTTAGGCAGCTGCCTAGGGGCGCCGGGACCTGTGGGGGCAGCCTGCTACAGCTAAAAAAGGTAGCATAGTCCTACCTTTCACAGCCACTGCAATCCCCCAGAATGCGTATCTTACAGTAGCTGTGACTGCTAAGCTCCCGTATTGCAGCCTCCAGCTCCACCTCCACCCAGCACAGGCAGTAACTTTGACAGCTCCTGGAGTCCTGGCTGGGGGTGACATGCAGCACTGCTCTTCATTCCAGGCTCTTTCACAGACTACTCAATTCAAGTTCTGCACTGCAGCCTGCAGGTAAGGTGGCTGCACAGTGCATTCTCTGCATTGGTAAGGAAAGAGAGCGAGAGCAGCGGTGTGGTGAGGGGGTGGGGGGGGGGAGGAGATAAGGAGCAGCCATGCACACAGTCTGGGGGGGTGAGCAGCAGCATGCACATAGATTTTGGGGGGGGGGGGGTAGAACATCAGACATTTAACAGTAGGGAGGAGGGGGTGAGATCAGCATTCCTTTCATCTGAAGGGTGGGTAGGGGGAAGGGATAGAAGGCAGAAGTTTTGCCTAGGGTGCCGAGAAACCTTGCACCGGCACTGCAAACAAGGGTTTTTTAAAGATTTCCTTTTTCCTGCTCTGCATCCAAAACACAGTATATCAGTTAGTGAGACCACTGTGTACTAACACAAATGCATGTAAACAGGAATCACTCAGTGCTGCATACAAATCTTGTACGTGTCACATACAGTGACAAGAGATAACAGGAAGCACACTCCCGGTACATAACTGGGACAAGGCCTGCAAGGAAATTAGTCTTAAAATAAGTTCATGACCTAAGATCAAAGGAGCATTAGAAACATTGTCAACTGTGGGTCAATTGTGCGCAGAAAGTAATTCCTGACCAATATTCTCCAACTAATGCCCAATCACTTGCCATCCTCTCTGACCAAGAAACCCCTGTACCCCTGGTCGATTGCTATCAGATACATTGACCACCCCATAATCTTGCTGATTTATATAATCTCTTCAATGCTATAAAGAAAGATACAGGGGGCCTGATTAAGCCTATCCGTTTGATAGTTAGACAGTCAATAGATAGACACCATATGTTAGACAGACATTAGGTCGACAGGTTCAAAAGGTCGACAGGGTCAAAAGGTCGACATTGAAAGGTCGACATGTCAAAAGGTCGACATGGAAAAGGTCGACAGGTCAAAAGGTCGACATGAAAATGGTCGACATAAAAACTATAGACAAATGTTTTTTTTTTTTAAATGTAACATGTTTTTAGATTATTTCATACTTTCTCTATCCATGTCGGCATAGAGTTGGTTATAAACCTTGTGGCGAGCGCAGCGAGCCACCGTGCCCGAAGCGTGGCGAGCGAAGCGAGCCCAGCGAGGGTATGCCTTTCTACAATTGGGGGTCCCAGATGACAAAATTATCCACACAAACCACAAAAATGCAAAAAACATGGTGTCTACCTTTTTCATGTCGACCATTCTCATGTCGACCTTTTGACCTGTCGACCTTTTCCATGTCGACCTTTTGGCCCTGTCGACCTAATGTCTGTCTAACATATGGTGTCTATCTATTGACTGTCTAACTAGACACTAACTATCTTTCATACCGGAACCCTGATTTAGAGTTAGGAGCAAATATTAAAAAGGAGCACAAAAAAAAGCCATTTGCATCTTGCAGGAACAATGTTGCACTGCAGGTGGCAGACTAAGCTGCCAGAATTTGTTTGATACATGCAAAAGAAGTCAGTCCTTTCCCTACATGCAAACAAATAAATGCAAGTTGCACTCATTTAATTGTAACATGGTTTGTTCCAGTAGGGAGTTTTTCCTAGAGATGGTCATCCTCAGTGGGTTAATCATTGATGGTCACCATTGGTGGTTAACCTTGATTGTATAAAACCATTCACAGGTAAACCATCTATACTTTCAACCACTGATGGCCATCACTGGGCAATGGATTAGCAAGCCACTAGCCAATCAGAGCCTGGGGCAAGGTTTCGCTAGGCTCTGTGGGGAGCAGTGTGGGAACCATCATAGTGTCTCTACCATCGAGGGTGGAGAACCAGTGGCTCTCTGCCATCAATGGCAAAACTATTTGACATCGGGTATCAACCATCGATTTGTAATCATTGATGGTTGATGGCCATCCCTAGTTTCTCCTCTGTACCTATGGTATGTTTAATATCATAGGTAAGTGATGTATTTCAAGTGTGGCTACCTCTGTACATGCATGAATCTCTGGATTTATGATGGAGAATGTCATAGAAACATAGAATCTGAGTGCAGAAAAGAACCACTTGGCCCATCTAGTCTGCCCATGTACACACACGCTAGAATTTTTATCTTGTTTTGGGAGCCAATTAACCTAACAGTATGTTTTTAGATTGTGGGAGGAAACAGGAGTACGCAGAGGAAACCAATGCAATTATGGGGAGAATATACAAACTCCACACAATTGGAGCCATGGTGGGAATCGAACCCACAACCTCAGTGCTGTCAGGTAGTAATGCTAACCATTACACGTCGAAAGCAGAAGTCTTCTCAGAAATAATGACACAGAAACAGCAATAAACATAGTAACAGACAGTTATAGAGTTATCTCTTCGATTTGCAGCAGCCAATCAAATTCTAGCTATCATTTTGTAGAAAGTACAAGATATATGTTAGCCAGTATCTGATTGGTAGCTACGGGCATCGCCCCCACTTTGTAAATCCACACCTTAGTGTAATAACAGGGTGATATGTGCTATGGATGACAGAACCTTTACCTATATTACCTAAGTTCCATAGAACAAATTCCTTTCCGCGATAGCTATTCCCCAAGACATCACCACTTATCGCTCCCTCCGCTTTCTTCTAATGGTTATTTCAGGTAAATGTATACCTATGATCTCGTTTGGAGAAATCAAGAAACCGCTGACATAATGCAGAACTTCTCAAGTTTCCACCATTTGCTCCAAATTGCTCCCTCAGTACATTTTTCCTGTTCGTTATTCATACTGTCTGGCCAGGGGTCTACATCTGCTTTACCACACTTACAGGCTGAATGGCAATTCGATGTGACAACACACTGGCTAATGTGGCACTGGAGAAACAGTGTGCTTGAACGCATGAGGGTGTGGATACTTGGATACATTTATATAGGTTAAACAGGACATATGGATCTATTTATCATAATCTTCCAGCTGCGAATCTAGACAATACAATTGATTTCTTTTTCTTTTGATAAATAGGGGCTGGATTTTAGCTTAAATATGCTACACTTATATAGAGACAAATTCACGTCCCCTCTGTTATTTATGGGCCAGTTGACCTTCAAACTAACACGCACAGGAATTTCTCCCACTTTACTGGTCTGGACAGGACACATATTAGAGTCTGTGGTCTGACCAGATATCAGTTTATTTATGGTACAGGGGACACCAGAAGGCTGTCATGTCTATATATTATGCAATTTGCCATGTTATTTTTATCTAACTGTAAGTATTCTGTGCAGGCAAATAGCTTTTAGTACTATCTGCTTTCATCAGTGGTTGCAAGTAGCTGTTTTCACAGGAATTGTGCTATATAAGAAAAATCAATTGCTCCATGCAAAAGCCAATATATATATATAGAACAGAAGGAGGCAGCCGCACTTAGAGACTTTCAAAGGAGTAGTAACGTGAATTCAAAGTTCACAACAAGGGTTCCATGTTTTCATGTTGTGAACTTAGAATACGTTACTTACTCCTTTGAAAGTCTCCGAAAGCCGCTGCCTGTTTCTGTTCTATATATATATATATATATATAATTACAAGTAATGTGACGGCACTCATAGGTTTTTTACATTAGTGTATTGCTTCACATAAATTTCTCCAACATCATCAACAACGTTTCGGTGTGACAAACACCGTCATCAGGATGTAGTGATACAGAACAATAGTAGTGACCAAAACAAAGTTGATGATGATGTTGGAGACATTTATATACTAATTTAAAAAAAACTTATAAGTGCCATCCCATTGCTTGGAATTATTGATTCACGGGGACCCCGTGATAGGACTGGATCACCAAGGTATTTCTTGAGTGCCAATATGCTTGGATACACATATATATATATATTTATATACAGTGCATACAGTGCTATTTTTCAGCAGGATTTAGCATGAACTCAATTGCTGAACCTGTCATTAAATATGACATAAACAGGAACTGGGCCCTGAACGTGTCCTGGGCGAAAATGTATTCTCCATAAGATAAGTTTAATTTTAAAGTTCATTTTGAGTGCCTTCTTTTCTAAAAAACTACCTATCATCTATTTATCTATCTTTTTTACGAACTCCACCCCAGACCATAGTTCCTGAACCTATTTTTCCAGAAACACAGTACAGTATATAATTATATATATATATATATATATATATATACACCGTATATATATATATATATATTTAAATTAAATTTTAATTTTGTCTGTAGTTGTTCTTTCTTTGGTTTATTTTGTCTGTGTTTGGTATATATCAGGAAATAAAATACGCTACATAAAAACCTAATTGTGTGCAGGGCCACACGACCTTGTGGTGAGTGGTTGGTGGAGGAAAGAGTCATGCATACGACTTGCTGTGAAAATGATTGGATATCGTCCATGTTTAATGTGATAATTTAATTGTTTTGTGGATGAAGACGCTGGGAGGGATAGATAGATAGATAGATAGATAGATAGATAGATAGATAGATAGATAGATAGATAGATAGATAGATAGATAGATAGATACTGTATATCTGGAAGCATTGTTAAACATTTAAAATCTTTATTCAAAGCTTTTTTAGGATTTTTTTCTATAATTGGCATTTCTCATACCACATGAACCTTGTTAATTAGGTTTTGCATGGAGAGGCTATCAGCAGTCAAACCTGACAAAGCTTATCACCACTGAGTTCAACTCCAGCAGCCACAGTGTTACCACCAGCAGTACCCCTGTGATGCATAGGGTGGAGCCGTTGAGCTTTTTGACATTTGATAAGTAGACTCCACAGTCCTGCTTTAGTGACTCTCCAAGATTCAGCTAGCATATTTATTATTATTATTATTATTATTATTATTATTATTATTTCATTTATTTATATTGCACCAGTATATTATTCTGGGTTTTACAAAGGAAACCAAAAAAATTAAACTCAGAAAGTGTTTCTATAGTGATCAATGGTAAAAATGTTCCAGCTCTGATCATTACTTTTCCTGTAACTCCATACTTGATTTCCAAGGGGATAGTTGGGTATGGTGGGTAGGTGAGTGGGTATGGTGGGTATGTACACTTTTTGTGGTTACTCCTGTGTTCAAGTGAACCCTTACTGCTTCATGAGTTAAAATTACAAAGAAAATAAACAATCACTGGCAAATGAACTCTACTGAATTGTTTCTGCTGCATTTCTGTAAAAAGTCTGAGTTGCTATTATGAGATTGGCCCACCAGGACAGATTCCGATGGGCCAGTCCCATATCCCCCTTAGCCAGGCCGATTCACACTCAGGCTGGGCTGGCTCACACTGCCTCCAGTACTTGGGGTTCATTGGAACGCTATCCGGAAGTTAGGCTAGCGGGCACTTCCAGGTGAAAAGTGGTGAAGCTGTTCTACCAATAGGGGACCTGGAGAAAGTTAAGCAGCCCAGCAGCATCCTCTCTCTGGCCCCCGGCCAAAGGTCTCTTCAACAAGCCCGACACGGGAGCAGCAGCATAGCGATGGTTCACTACACCCGCCGCCACCCCAGCTCCCTCACTCACTGAACTGGCCAGACAGGTAACTGAGCACTGAAGGGGACCCGGCAGAGTGGTTATTTTTGATGACATTATTTGCATTAAGATGATGGTGTAAGGGTTAGGGCGTCCCCGGTCACAGTGTATGGTTTGGGGACTGGACAGGAGCAGGACGTACCTTGTTCTCAGGATGCCAGCTGATCAGGCAGCACTCACAGCCAGCCCTGGGACAAGCTCTAATGCAGAGTCCTTCATCCCTATAGCTGCCCAATGTCTGTCCATGATGATGGGCCTATTTACAGTATGTAATGCAGTGGCTACGTATGTAATGCGGTGGCTACGTATGTAATGTGATGGCTACGTATGTAATGCGATGGCTATGTATGTAATGTGGTGCTATTTGTGTAATGAGGTGCTATACATGTAATGTGGTTCTATACGTGTAGTGCGGTGCTATACGTGTAGTGTGGTGCTATACCTGTAATGTTGTGCTATTCATGTCATGTGGTGCTATTTGTGTAATGCAGTGCTATATGTGTAGTGCAGTGCTAGACATGTAATGCAGTGCTATACGTGTAATGTGGTGCTATTCATGTAATAATGTGGTGGCTATGTATGTAATCAGGGGTGGATTGGCCTCTGGGACAGATTCCGCTGCGCTGGTCCCCTTTGTCTGTGTTTCTCTACTTGTGTGTGCCCCCACCCTGTACTGTGCTGTATGTAGTGTGTGCTCCCTCCCTGTACTGTGCTGTATGTAGTGTGTGCTCCCCCTCCCTGTACTGTGCTGTATGTAGTGTGTGCTCCCCCTCCCTGTACTGTGCTGTATGTAGTGTGTGCTCCCCCTCCCTGTACTGTGCTGTATGTAGTGTGTGCTCCCCCTCCCTCTACTGTGCTGTATGTAGTGTGTGCTCCCTCCCTGTACTGTGCTGTATGTAGTGTGTGCTGCTCCCTCCCTGTACTGTGCTGTATGTAGTGTGTGCTCCCTCCCTGTACTGTGCTGTATGTAGTGTGTGCTCCCCCTCCCTGTACTGTGCTGTATGTAGTGTGTGCTCCCCCTCCCTGTACTGTGCTGTATGTAGTGTGTGCTCCCCCTCCCTCTACTGTGCTGTATGTAGTGTGTGCTCCCCCTCCCTGTACTGTGCTGTATGTAGTGTGTGCTCCCCCTCCCTGTACTGTTCTGTATGTAGTGTGTGCTCCCCCTCCCTGTACTGTGCTGTATGTAGTGTGTGCTCCCCCTCCCTGTACCGTGCTGTATGTAGTGTGTTCTCCCTCCCTGTACTGTGCTGTATGTAGTGTGTGCACCCCCTCCCTGTACTGTGCTGTATGTAGTATGTGCTCCCTCCCTGTACTGTGATGTATGTAGTGTGTGTTCCCTCCCTGTACTGTGCTGTATGTAGTGTGTGCTCCCTCCCTGTACTGTGCTGTATGTAGTGTGTGCTCCTCCTCCCTGTACTGTGCTGTATGTAGTATGTGCTCCCTCCCTGTACTGTGCTGTATGTAGTGTGTGCTCCCTCACTGTACTGTGCTGTATGTAGTGTGTGCTCCCTCCCTGTACTGTACTGTGCTGTATGTAGTGTGTGCTCCCTCACTGTACTGTGCTGTATGTAGTGTGTGCTCCCTCCCTGTACTGTGCTGTATGTAGTGTGTGCTCCCCCTCCCTGAACTGTGCTGTATGTAGTGTGTGCTCCCTCTCTGTACTGTGCTGTATGTATTGTGTTCTCCCTCCCTGTACTGTGCTGTATGCAGTGTGTGCACCCCCTCCCTGTACTGTGCTATATGTAGTGTGTGCTCCCTCCCTGTACTGTGCTGTATGTAGTGTGTGCTCCCCCTCCCTGAACTGTGCTGTATGTAGTGTGTGCTCCCTCTCTGTACTGTGCTGTATGTATTGTGTTCTCCCTCCCTGTACTGTGCTGTATGCAGTGTGTGCACCCCCTCCCTGTACTGTGCTGTATGTAGTGTGTGCTCCCCCTCCCTGTACTGTACGGTGCTGTATGTAGTGTGTGCTCCCTCCCTGTACTGTGCTGTATGTAGTGTGTGCTCCCTCCCTGTACTGTGCTGTATGTAGTGTGTGCTCCCCCTCCCTGTACTGTGCTGTATGTAGTGTGTGCTCCCCCTCCCTGTACTGTGCTGTATGTAGTGTGTGCTCCCCCTCCCTGTACTGTGCTGTATGTAGTGTGTGCTCCCTCCCTGTACTGTGCTATATGTAGTGTGTGCTCCCTCCCTGTACTGTGCTGTATGTATTGTGTTCTCCCTCCCTATACTGTGCTGTATGTAGTGTGTGCTCCCCCTCCCTGTACTGTGCTGTATGTATTGTGTTCTCATTCCCTGTACTGTGCTGTATGTAGTGTGTGCTCCCTCCCTGTACTGTGCTATATGTAGTGTGTGCTCCCCCTCCCTGTACTGTATGTAGTGTGTGCTCCCCCTCCCTGTACTGTGCTGTATGTATTGTGTTCTCCCTCCCTGTACTGTGCTGTATGTAGTATGTGCTCCCCCTCCCTGTACTGTGCTGTATGTAGTGTGTGCTCCCCCTCCCTGTACTGTGCTGTATGTAGTGTGTGCTCCCCCTCCTTGTACTGTGCTGTATGTAGTGTGTGCTCCCTTTCCCTGTACTGTGCAGTATGTAGTGTGTGCTCCTCCTCCCTGTACTGTGCTGTATGTAGTATGTGCTCCCTCCCTGTACTGTGCTGTATGTAGTGTGTGCTCCCCCTCCCTGTACTGTGCTGTATGTAGTGTGTGCTCCCTCTTTGTACTGTGCTGTATGTATTGTTTCTCCCTCCCTGTACTGTGCTGTATGTAGTGTGTGCTCCCCTCCCTGTACTGTGCTGTATGTAGCTTGTGCTCCCTCTCTGTACTGTGCTGTATGTAGTGTGTGCTCCCCCTCTCTGTACTGTGCTGTATGTAGTGTGTGCTCCCTCCCTGTACTGTACTGTATGTAGTGTGTGCTCCCTCCCTGTGCTGTGCTGTATGTAGTGTGTGCTCCCCCTCCCTGTACTGTGCTGTATGTAGTGTGTGCTCCCTCTTTGTACTGTGCTGTATGTATTGTTTTCTCCCTCCCTGTACTGTGCTGTATGTAGTGTGTGCTCCCCCTCCCTGTACTGTGCTGTATGTAGCGTGTGCTCCCTCTCTGTACTGTGCTGTATGTAGTGTGTGCTCCCCCTCTCTGTACTGTGCTGTATGTAGTGTGTGCTCCCTCCCTGTACTGTACTGTATGTAGTGTGTGCTCCCTCCCTGTGCTGTGCTTTATGTAGTGTGTGCTCCCCCTCCCTGTACTGTGCTGTATGTAGTGTGTGCTCCCTCGTACTGTGCTGTATGTAGTGTGTGCTCCACCTCCCTGTACTGTGCTATATGTAGTGTGTGCTCCCTCCCTGTACTGTGCTGTATGTAGTGTGTGCTCCCTCCCTGTACTGTGCTGTATGTAGTGTGTGCTCCCCCTCCCTGTACTGTGCTGTATGTAGTGTGTGCTCCACCTCCCTGTACTGTGCTGTATGTAGTGATGAGCGGGTTCGGTTCCTCGGAAACCGAACCCCCCCGAACTTCACCCATTTTACACGGGTCCGAGGCATACTCGGATTCTCCCGTATGGCACGGTTAACCCGAGCGCGCCCGAACGTCATCATCCCGCTGTCGGATTCTCGCGAGATTCGGATTCTATATAAGCAGCCGCGCGTCGCCGCCATTTTCACTCGTGCATTGGAAATGTTAGGGAGAGGACATGGCTGGCGTCCTCTCCGTTTATTAATGTTGATGCAAATATTTGTGCTTATTGCTTAATTGTGGGGACTGGGGAGCAGCTGTATTATATAGGAGGAGTACAGTGCAGAGTTTTGCTGACCAGTGACCACCAGTATTATACGTTGTCTGCCTGAAAAACGCTCCATATCTGTGCTCAGTGTGCTGCATATATCTGTGCTCACACTGCTTTATTGTGGGGACTGGGGACCAGCAGTATTATATAGGAGGAGTACAGTGCAGAGTTTTGCTGACAGTGACCACCAGTATATATAGCAGTACGGTACGGAAGGCCACTGCTCTACCTACCTCTGTGTCGTCAAGTTTACTATCCATCTAGATTCTATACCTGTGGTGCATTTTAGTTTTGCAGTTTGCTGACAGTGACCATCAGTATATATAGCAGTACAGTACGGAAGGCCACTGCTCTACCTACCTCTGTGTCGTCAAGTATACTATCCATCTAGATTCTATACCTGTGGTGCATTTTAGTTTTGCAGTTTGCTGACAGTGACCACCAGTATATATAGCAGTACGGTACGGAAGGCCACTGCTCTACCTACCTCTGTGTCGTCAAGTATACTATCCATCTAGATTCTATACCTGTGGTGCATTTTAGTTTTGCAGTTTGCTGACAGTGACCACCAGTATATATAGCAGTACGGTACGGAAGGCCACTGCTCTACCTACCTCTGTGTCGTCAAGTATACTATCCATCTAGATTCTATACCTGTGGTGCATTTTAGTTTTGCAGTTTGCTGACAGTGACCACCAGTATATATAGCAGTATGGTACGGAAGGCCACTGCTCTACCTACCTCTGTGTCGTCAAGTATACTATCCATCTAGGTTCTTTACCTGTGGTGCATTTTAGTTTTGCAGTTTGCTGACAGTGACCACCGGTATATATAGCAGTACGGTACGTAAGGCCACTGCTCTACCTACCTCTGTGTCGTCAAGTATACTATCCATCTAGATTCTATACCTGTGGTGCATTTTAGTTTTGCAGTTTGCTGACAGTGACCACCAGTATATATAGCAGTATGGTACGGAAGGCCACTGCTCTACCTACCTCTGTGTCGTCAAGTATACTATCCATCCATACCTGTGATGCATTTCAGTTGTGCGCAGTATATATAGTAGTAGGCCATTGCTATTGATACTGGCATATAATTCCACACATAAAAAAATGGAGAACAAAAATGTGGAGGTTAAAATAGGGAAAGATCAAGATCGACTTCCACCTCGTGCTGAAGCTGCTGCCACTAGTCATGGCCGAGACGATGAAATGCCATCAACGTCGTCTGCCAAGGCCGATGCCCAATGTCATATTAGAGAGCATGTAAAATCCAAAAAAACAAAAGTTCAGTAAAATGACCCAAAAATCAAAATTGAAAGCGTCTGATGAGAAGCGTAAACTTGCCAATATGCCATTTAGGGCACGGAGTGGCAAGGAACGGCTGAGGCCCTGGCCTATGTTCATGGCTAGTGGTTCAGAATCACATGAGGATGGAAGCACTCATCTTCGCGCTAGAAAACTGCAGTGCCACTCCTAGATGGGCCAGGTGTTTGTGTCGGCCACTTGTGTCGCTTAGCTTAGTCACACAGCGACCTTGGTGCGCCTCTTTTTTTCTTTGCATCATGTGCTGTTTGGGGACTATTTTTTTGAAGTGCCATCCTGTCTGACACTGCAGTGCCACTCCTAGATGGGCCAGGTGTTTGTGTCGGCCACTTGTGTCGCTTAGCTTAGTCACACAGCGACCTTGGTGCGCCTCTTTTTTTCTTTGTATCATGTGCTGTTTGGGGACAATTTTTTTTAAGTGCCATCCTGCCTGACACTGCAGTGAGACTCCTAGATGGGCCAGGTGTTTGTGTCGGCCACTTGTGTCGCTTAGCTTAGTCACACAGCTACCTCATTGCACCTCTTTTTTCTTTGCATCATGTGCTGTTTGGGGACTATTTTTTGAAGTGCCATCCTGTCTGACACTGCAGTGCCACTCCTAGATGGGCCAGGTGTTTGTGTCGGCCACTTGTGTCGCTTAGCTTAGTCACACAGCGACCTTGGTGCGCCTCTTTTTTTCTTTGCATCATGTGCTGTTTGGGGACTATTTTTTTGAAGTGCCATCCTGCCTGACACTGCAGTGCCACTCCTAGATGGGCCAGGTGTTTGTGTCGGCCACTTGTGTCGCTTAGCTTAGCCATCCAGCGACCTCGGTGCAAATTTTAGGACTAAAAATAATATTGTGAGGTGTTCAGAATAGACTGAAAATGAGTGTAAATTATGGTTATTGAGGTTAATAATACTATGGGATCAAAATGACCCCCAAATTCTATGATTTAAGCTGTTTTTGAGGGTTTTTTGTAAAAAAACACCCGAATCCAAAACACACCCGAATCCGACAAAAAATTTTCAGGGAGGTTTTGCCAAAACGCGTCCGAATCCAAAACACGGCCGCGGAACCGAATCCAAAACCAAACGCGCAAAAAAAATGGGTGTGACCAAATGCCACATGGGGCGTGGCCAATGAAAATGGGGGCGTGATACACATATGGGGGAGGGGCAGATACACGTATGACCCCAATAGTGCCAGATACACGTTGCCCCACAGTGCCAGATATACATTGCCCCACAGTGCCAGATACACATTGCCCCACAGTGCCAGATACACAAATGCCCCCACTGTGTCAGATATACATTGCCCCCCGTGCCAGATACAGAAATGCCCCTACAGTGCCAGATATGCCCCCAGTGCCAGATATCCCCCAGTGCCAGGTATACATGCCCCCCCAGTGCCAGATATCCCCCAGTGCCAGGTATATATGCCCCCCAGTGCCAGATATCCCCCAGTGCCAGGTATATATGCCCCCCAGTGCCAGATATCCCCCAGTGCCAGATAGAAATGCCCCCCAGTGCCAGATATCCCCCAGTGCCAGATAGAAATGCCCCCCCAGTGCCAGATATCCCCCAGTGCCAGGTATATATGCCCCCCAGTGCCAGATATCCCCCAGTGCCAGGTATATATGCCCCCCAGTGCCAGATATCCCCCAGTGCCAGATAGAAATGCCCCCCCAGTGCCAGATATCCCCCAGTGCCAGATATCCCCCAGTGCCAGGTATAACATGCCCCCCCTTCCCCCCCTTCCCTGCTCACCGCTGCCGCTGGCCGCTGCCGTCCTGTGTGAGGGAAGGAGAGTGCAGCCTGTGCCTCTCCTTCCCCTCAGTCTCCGGCGGGTGTCTCACAGTTTAATTCAGCGCTGATCCGTGAGCCAATCAGAGCTCGCACCGCTCTGATTGGCTCACGGATCGGCGCTGAATTAAACTGTGAGACACCCGCCGGAGACTGAGGGGAAGGAGAGGCACAGGCTGCGCTCTCCTTCCCTCACATCAGCGGCGGTGCGAGGAGCGGCGGCCCATCGGTGTGGGTACGGCGTACCCACGGCTAAATTCTTACGGGTACGCCGTACCCACCCGTACCCGCCCACTTGCACCACTGGTGCTCTCTCCCTGTACTGTACTGTGCTGTATGTAGTGTGTGCTCCCTCCTTGTACTGTGCTGTATGTAGTGTGTGCTCTCTCTCTGTACTGTGCTGTATGTAGTGTGTGCTCCCTCCCTGTACTGTGCTGTATGTAGTGTGTGTTCCCTCTCTGTACTGTGCTGTATGTAGTGTGTGCTCCCTCCTTGTACTGTGATGTATGTAGTAGAGATGAGCGGGTTCGGTTTCTCTGAAACCGAACCCGCACGAACTTCATGGTTTTTTTTACGGGTCCGAGCAGACTCGGATCCTCCCGCCTTGCTCGGTTAACCCGAGCGCGCCCGAACGTCATCATGACGCTGTCGGATTCTCGCGAGACTCGGATTCTATATAAGGAGCCGCGCGTCGCCGCCATTTTCACACGTGCATTGAGATTGATAGGGAGAGGACGTGGCTGGCGTCCTCTCCATTAGAAATTAGATTAGAAGAGAGAGAGAGATTGTGCAGAGTCAGACAGAGTTTACCACAGTGACCAGTGCAGTTGTTGTTAGTTAACTTTTATTTATTTTAATATAATATATCCGTTCTCTGCTATATCCGTTCTCTGCCTGAAAAAAAAACGATACACAGCAGCAGCCAGTCACACAGTGTGACTCAGTCTGTGTGCACTCAGCTCAGCCCAGTGTGCTGCACATCAATGTATAAAAGGCAAAGCTTATAATAATTGTGGGGGAGACTGGGGAGCACTGCAGGTTGTTATAGCAGGAGCCCCCAGGAGTACATAATATTATATTAATTTAAAATTAAACAGTGCACACTTTTGCTGCAGGAGTGCCACTGCCAGCAGGGCCGGTGCAAGGTCTCTATGCACCCTAGGCAAAGCTTCAACCCGGTGCCCCCTGACCTGCAACCCCCCTGCAGGAGGTGCATCAGGGCTATAGGAGCAGCCGTGGGGGCGCCCCTCGGGAGCCATAGTTACATCCGCATCCTATGTGCCTTCACATGACTTGATGTTACTCATGTCCGCACAGAGGAAGCGCTGAGACACTATGTGGTACAGCCTGATAGTGGTAGCTGCACTTGATTAGACCTGCAGCAGCCAGCGCAGTGTAAAAGGAGGAGGCCGCATACAGAGACATCCTTCAGTTTTTTGCTAGATGAATTCAGTGGCGCCCTCCAGGAGCTGGCGCCCCTAGGCAGCTGCCTAAAGCTGCCTAATGGTAGAGCCGGCCCTGACTGCCAGTGTGACTAGTGGTGACCAGTGCCTGACCACCAGTATAGTAGTATATTGTTGTATGTATTGTATACTATCTCTTTATCAACCAGTCTATATTAGCAGCAGACACAGTACAGTGCGGTAGTTCACGGCTGTGGCTACCTCTGTGTCGGCAGTCGGAACTCGGCAGGCAGTCCGTCCATCCATAATTGTATTACAATATATACCACCTAACCGTGGTATTTTTTTTTCTTTCTTTATACCGTCGTCATAGTGTCATACTAGTTGTTACGAGTATACTACTATCTCTTTATCAACCAGTGTACAGTGCGGTAGTTCACGGCTGTGGCTACCTCTGTGTCGGCAGTCGGCAGGCAGTCCGTCCATCCATAATTGTATTATTATTATAATATATACCACCTAACCGTGGTTTTTTTTTTCATTCTTTATACCGTCATAGTGTCATACTAGTTGTTACGAGTATACTACTATCTCTTTATCAACCAGTGTACAGTGCGGTAGTTCACGGCTGTGGCTACCTCTGTGTCGGCAGTCGGCAGGCAGTCCGTCCATCCATAATTGTATTATTATTATAATATATACCACCTAACCGTGGTTTTTTTTTCATTCTTTATACCGTCGTCATAGTGTCATACTAGTTGTTACGAGTATACTACTATCTCTTTATCAACCAGTGTACAGTGCGGTAGTTCACGGCTGTGGCTACCTCTGTGTCGGCAGTCGGCAGGCAGTCCGTCCATCCATAATTGTATTATTATTATAATATATACCACCTAACTGTGGTATTTTTTTTTCTTTCTTTATACCGTCGTCATAGTGTCATACTAGTTGTTACGAGTATACTACTATCTCTTTATCAACCAGTGTACAGTGCGGTAGTTCACGGCTGTGGCTACCTCTGTGTCGGCAGTCGGCAGGCAGTCCGTCCATCCATAATTGTATTATTATTATAATATATACCACCTAACCGTGGTTTTTTTATACCACCTAACCGTGGCAGTCCGTCCATAATTGTATACTAGTATCCAATCCATCCATCTCCATTGTTTACCTGAGGTGCCTTTTAGTTCTGCCTATAAAATATGGAGAACAAAAAAGTTGAGGTTCCAAAATTAGGGAAAGATCAAGATCCACTTCCACCTCGTGCTGAAGCTGCTGCCACTAGTCATGGCCGAGACGATGAAATGCCAGCAACGTCGTCTGCCAAGGCCGATGCCCAATGTCATAGTACAGAGCATGTCAAATCCAAAACACCAAATATCAGAAAAAAAAGGACTCCAAAACCTAAAATAAAATTGTCGGAGGAGAAGCGTAAACTTGCCAATATGCCATTTACCACACGGAGTGGCAAGGAACGGCTGAGGCCCTGGCCTATGTTCATGGCTAGTGGTTCAGCTTCACATGAGGATGGAAGCACTCAGCCTCTCGCTAGAAAACTGAAAAGACTCAAGCTGGCAAAAGCACCGCAAAGAACTGTGCGTTCTTTGAAATCCCAAATCCACAAGGAGAGTCCAATTGTGTCGTTTGCGATGCCTGACCTTCCCAACACTGGACGTGAAGAGCATGCGCCTTCCACTATTTGCATGCCCCCTGCAAGTGCTGGAAGGAGCACCCGCAGTCCAGTTCCTGATAGTCAGATTGAAGATGTCAGTGTTGAAGTACACCAGGATGAGGAGGATATGGGTGTTGCTGGCGCTGGGGAGGAAATTGACCAGGAGGATTCTGATGGTGAGGTGGTTTGTTTAAGTCAGGCACCCGGGGAGACACCTGTTGTCCGTGGGAGGAATATGGCCGTTGACATGCCAGGTGAAAATACCAAAAAAATCAGCTCTTCGGTGTGGAGGTATTTCACCAGAAATGCGGACAACAGGTGTCAAGCCGTGTGTTCCCTTTGTCAAGCTGTAATAAGTAGGGGTAAGGACGTTAGCCACCTCGGAACATCCTCCCTTATACGTCACCTGCAGCGCATTCATAATAAGTCAGTGACAAGTTCAAAAACTTTGGGTGACAGCGGAAGCAGTCCACTGACCAGTAAATCCCTTCCTCTTGTAACCAAGCTCACGCAAACCACCCCACCAACTCCCTCAGTGTCAATTTCCTCCTTCCCCAGGAATGCCAATAGTCCTGCAGGCCATGTCACTGGCAAGTCTGACGAGTCCTCTCCTGCCTGTGATTCCTCCGATGCATCCTTGCGTGTAACGCCTACTGCTGCTGGCGCTGCTGTTGTTGCCGCTGGGAGTCGATGGTCATCCCAGAGGGGAAGTCGTAAGCCCACTTGTACTACTTCCAGTAAGCAATTGACTGTTCAACAGTCCTTTGCGAGGAAGATGAAATATCACAGCAGTCATCCTACTGCAAAGCGGATAACTGAGTCCTTGACAACTATGTTGGTGTTAGACGTGCGTCCGGTATCCGCCGTTAGTTCACAGGGAACTAGACAATTTATTGAGGCAGTGTGCCCCCGTTACCAAATACCATCTAGGTTCCACTTCTCTAGGCAGGCGATACCGAGAATGTACACGGACGTCAGAAAAAGACTCACCAGTGTCCTAAAAAATGCAGTTGTACCCAATGTCCACTTAACCACGGACATGTGGACAAGTGGAGCAGGGCAGGGTCAGGACTATATGACTGTGACAGCCCACTGGGTAGATGTATGGACTCCCGCCGCAAGAACAGCAGCGGCGGCACCAGTAGCAGCATCTCGCAAACGCCAACTCTTTCCTAGGCAGGCTACGCTTTGTATCACCGCTTTCCAGAATACGCACACAGCTGAAAACCTCTTACGGCAACTGAGGAAGATCATCGCGGAATGGCTTACCCCAATTGGACTCTCCTGTGGATTTGTGGCATCGGACAACGCCAGCAATATTGTGTGTGCATTAAATATGGGCAAATTCCAGCACGTCCCATGTTTTGCACATACCTTGAATTTGGTGGTGCAGAATTTTTTAAAAAACGACAGGGGCGTGCAAGAGATGCTGTCGGTGGCCAGAAAAATTGCGGGACACTTTCGGCGTACAGGCACCACGTACAGAAGACTGGAGCACCACCAAAAACTACTGAACCTGCCCTGCCATCATCTGAAGCAAGAAGTGGTAACGAGGTGGAATTCAACCCTCTATATGCTTCAGAGGTTGGAGGAGCAGCAAAAGGCCATTCAAGCCTATACAATTGAGCACGATATAGGAGATGGAATGCACCTGTCTCAAGTGCAGTGGAGAATGATTTCAACGTTGTGCAAGGTTCTGATGCCCTTTGAACTTGCCACACGTGAAGTCAGTTCAGACACTGCCAGCCTGAGTCAGGTCATTCCCCTCATCAGGCTTTTGCAGAAGAAGCTGGAGGCATTGAAGAAGGAGCTAACACGGAGCGATTCCGCTAGGCATGTGGGACTTGTGGATGCAGCCCTTAATTCGCTTAACAAGGATTCACGGGTGGTCAATCTGTTGAAATCAGAGCACTACATTTTGGCCACCGTGCTCGATCCTAGATTTAAAGCCTACCTTGGATCTCTCTTTCCGGCAGACACAGGTCTGCTGGGGTTGAAAGACCTGCTGGTGACAAAATTGTCAAGTCAAGCGGAACGCGACCTGTCAACATCTCCTCCTTCACATTCTCCCGCAACTGGGGGTGCGAGGAAAAGGCTCAGAATTCCGAGCCCACCCGCTGGCGGTGATGCAGGGCAGTCTGGAGCGACTGCTGATGCTGACATCTGGTCCGGACTGAAGGACCTGACAACGATTACGGACATGTCGTCTACTGTCACTGCATATGATTCTCTCAACATTGATAGAATGGTGGAGGATTATATGAGTGACCGCATCCAAGTAGGCACGTCACACAGTCCGTACTTATACTGGCAGGAAAAAGAGGCAATTTGGAGGCCCTTGCACAAACTGGCTTTATTCTACCTAAGTTGCCCTCCCACAAGTGTGTACTCCGAAAGAGTGTTTAGTGCCGCCGCTCACCTTGTCAGCAATCGGCGTACGAGGTTACATCCAGAAAATGTGGAGAAGATGATGTTCATTAAAATGAATTATAATCAATTCCTCCGCGGAGACATTGACCAGCAGCAATTGCCTCCACAAAGTACTGTACACAGGGAGCTGAGATGGTGGATTCCAGTGGGGACGAATTGATAATCTGTGAGGAGGGGGATGTACACGGTGATATATCGGAGGGTGAAGATGAGGTGGACATCTTGCCTCTGTAGAGCCAGTTTGTGCAAGGAGAGATTAATTGCTTCTTTTTTGGGGGGGGTCCAAACCAACCCGTCATATCAGTCACAGTCGTGTGGCAGACCCTGTCACTGAAATGATGGGTTGGTTAAAGTGTGCATGTCCTGTTTTGTTTATACAACATAAGGGTGGGTGGGAGGGCCCAAGGATAATTCCATCTTGCACCTCTTTTTTCTTTTCTTTTTCTTTGCATCATGTGCTGATTGGGGAGGGTTTTTTGGAAGGGACATCCTGCGTGACACTGCAGTGCCACTCCTAGATGGGCCCGGTGTTTGTGTCGGCCACTAGGGTCGCTTATCTTTCTCACACAGTCAGCTACCTCATTGCGCCTCTTTTTTTCTTTGCGTCATGTGCTGTTTGGGGAGGGTTTTTTGGAAGGGACATCCTGCGTGACACTGCAGTGCCACTCCTAGATGGGCCCGGTGTTTGTGTCGGCCACTAGGGTCGCTTATCTTACTCACACAGCGACCTCGGTGCAAATTTTAGGACTAAAAATAATATTGTGAGGTGTGATGTGTTCAGAATAGGCTGAAAATGAGTGTAAATTATGTTTTTTGAGGTTAATAATACTTTGGGATCAAAATTACCCCCAAATTCTATGATTTAAGCTGTTTTTTAGGGTTTTTTGAAAAAAACACCCGAATCCAAAACACACCCGAATCCGACAAAAAAAATTCGGTGAGGTTTTGCCAAAACGCGGTCGAACCCAAAACACGGCCGCGGAACCGAACCCAAAACCAAAACACAAAACCCGAAAAATTTCAGGCGCTCATCTCTAGTATGTAGTGTGTGCTCCCTCTCTGTACTGTGCTGTATGTAGTGTGTGCTCCCTCCCTGTACTGTGCTGTATGTAGTGTGTGCTCCCTCCTTGTACTGTGATGTATGTAGTGTGTGCTCCCTCTCTGTACTGTGCTGTATGTAGTGTGTGCTCCCTCCCTGTACTGTGCTGTATGTAGTGTGTGCTCCCTCCCTGTACTGTGCTGTATGTAGTGTGTGCTCTCTCCCTGTACTGTGCTGTATGTAGTGTGTGCTCCCTCCTTGTACTGTGCTGTATGTAGTGTGTGCTCCCTCTCTGTACTGTGCTGTATGTAGTATGTGCTCCCTCCCTGTACTGTGCTGTATGTAGTGTGTGTTCCCTCCCTGTACTGTGCTGTATGTAGTGTGTGCTCCCCCTCCCTGTACTGTGCTGTATGTAGTGTGTGCTCCCTCCCTGTACTGTGCTGTATGTAGTGTGTGCTCTCTCCCTGTACTGTGCTGTATGTAGTGTGTGCTCCCTCCTTGTACTGTGCTGTATGTAGTGTGTGCTCCCTCCCTGTACTGTGCTGTATGTAGTGTGTGTTCCCTCTCTGTACTGTGCTGTATGTAGTGTGTGCTCCCTCCTTGTACTGTGATGTATGTAGTGTGTGCTCCCTCTCTGTACTGTGCTGTATGTAGTGTGTGCTCCCTCCCTGTACTGTGCTGTATGTAGTGTGTGCTCCCTCTCTGTACTGTGCTGTATGTAGTGTGTGCTCCCTCACTATACTGTGCTGTATGTAGTGTGTGCTCCCTCACTGTACTGTGCTGTATGTAGGGCTGCTTCCATAAATTTCCTGGGCTGGTGTTCGATCGCAATCCGCCCCTGGCTATTACTGTACCTGTAGGGGGCTCACACAGCTCCTAAGCAGACACTTGGTAATTATTTATACTTTCACATACCATTGCTGAATTTACTCACGTCACAACCCACACTGAACACTCAAGTTTTCTATGTACATTAGTGTAAATCAATTGCCCTGTGACCTACTGAATGTTGACCATCATGATAGACATATGTATGATGTAATGTTCTAGTAACACGTACAAATGTTGTGAAGGTTTAATGTTGTCTCTCTGTGTGGCCTTAGACTTGAATTAATGAATAATAATGAATCCTCCTCGCAGAACATCGTCAGTTGCATAGGTCATAGTGACATCCGAGTAGAACAGGTAGGACTGTAACTATTAATGTTCAGTTCTACATTTGAGCCCCCTAAATTTTGCTGCACACATGGCAGCTGCCTATTCTGCCTCCCATTGTCTCGTAAATCATAACACCATGGAGAGGAAAAAAGCAAATCTTCCAGGCTGTTGAAGCAACACAATTGTTACAGCTATAAGTAATCTCCTAGGACTAATTCTTCCTTCGCCAATCTGAAACATTCCTTTTAGAATATAGTAATTAAAAGTGCCATTTACAATGACATCACTCCTTATGAGTTTAGCAGGATAATATTGCTCGATGTCAATTTTAAGTTGATATTTTCACTAAGCACTAAGGTGTAATGAGCCAGAGGTCTAGTGAGACATTTGTGATCTTTGCGATAGACAAATCAATTAATATTAGCTTACAGTAACTCAAGGTTTCAAAGGGAGTGGGCTTTCTCAGCGCCCTCTCCAATCCGGCACCCAGGTCACATGCCCCCCTAGACCCCCCAAGTTGCGGCCATGGCTTGAGCATGCAAGGCTTGAGAGACATGTATTGCATTATTGAAGACCTGGTGAAATGGACAGGTATATATCTATATATCTATTGTATATATCTATTTTTATATATATATATATATATATACTCCTCCAAGTCGGTCGGCACTCAGATCCTAACTGAACAGCTTCCCCCGGTGCCCGAATCCTTAGAATAATAATTCTCCAAACGCGGCATAAACGGCACTCACAGGGTTAAATGTATGAAAAAAGCTGGTACATTTATTTATGTAACGTTTCGGAGCTGCTGCTCCTTCTGTCTGGTGTCTGGAAGAAGGAGCAGCAGCTCCGAAACGTTACATCAATAAATGTACCAGCTTTTTTCATACATTTAACCCCGTGAGTGCCGTTTATGCCGCGTTTGGAGAATTATATATATATATATATATATATATATATATACACAGTATATAAATTTTTATTTTCACAGTATGCTATAACGGGATGCGGTGAAGATCCTAGCTCCTGGAACCCCGGCAGTCGAAATACTGACATCGGAATCCTGACACCTGTCGAAATCTCCAGTCAGGTATTCAATTGTTTGAAAAGTCAGTTGGGTGCCTGTTTTTTTCCTATCTAATCGACAGGCAAAAACAGACACCCAACCGACTTTTCATTAATTGAATTCCCCCCACTGTGTTAATCAAAAGTGTAATGTATTTTCTTGTTGAAGTACATTATTTTTGACACTCTCTGGCATGGATAATTATGTCCCAAAAAGAGCACCAAAGTGCAGGTCATAGCGGAATATACATCAGTCAGTGAATGCCTTGATACACACACCTCATACAAGAAATGTCTTTTAAATTAGATTTATTTTTTTCTAATCATAAAAGAATGAGCACTCGAACACTTTACTGGAGTATAAAACTCGGTCCCCTTTAAGGTAACAAATAGATAATACAGATATAGCGATATAATAATGTTATATGAATATGATCTGTCCTGAGACTGACATGCAGCACGCAATAATTTTGCCAAAGATTTCCAGAACTATTTTCCGAGCATCTTCACGTTTGACTAGGGAAGCTGTGGAGGCTTGTCACCCCTAACCCCCTACTAGTAGTCTGTTATGTAACGGGTGCATAATGAGGGAGACGTCTGGGCTAGACAGTCGAGGACTACAGGCCTAGATCTCCCTAAATGCTGACCTTACACCGACCTTCACACAACATACTTCACTATACAATTGCAGGGAACATAAACACACAAACACATGAAGGAATTCATCCATAATACTTGAGAGAAAAGAGGTGAGGGAGCTTTGACCCAGACCCAGGGAAGAATATGTATTATAAATTCTCCAGCAGTTCCCTGTTACAAGGAAGACTAGATGGATGGGTGGCAGGCAGTCAGTCAGGAGAATGATGGGAAGTGAGAGGCGGAACCTGTGAGGAAAGTTAATAGTTCAATCATTCCTAGTAACCCTGAGACTCATCATGCAGATTCCCTGGCGCTGTGTTTTGGATGATGTCATTTACCTCTAACTGCATTCTGGACACTTATTGTACTGAGACAGTGGGAAGTGTAGCGCTGCATACTGTGTAAATTGCTTTACCATAACAGTATACTATAAGAACAACTCACCAAGCTCAGGCTGACCATTAAATGAAACTGGCAGTACACCAGTGGGCTATTGAATAATATGAAATACTGAGGGCTCCATTCATGAAGCAGTGAAAAGAGTGGAGAAGTGAGCCTGAGGAGAAGTTGCCTATGGCAACCAATCAGTGTTGACGTAACATTTATAAAGTGCATTCTATAAAATGATACGTAGCAGCTGATTGGTTGCCATGGGCAACTTCTCCACTGGCTCACTTCTCCACTCTTTTCACTGCTTCATGAATAGACCCCCGAATCTGCAAAATGAAAACCTCAGCTTTGCTTCTAGTTGCAGTTATAAGCGCAGCCTCTGTATAGCTAGGGAGGGTGCCATTCTCCCCACTTTGCCCGCCCATGCTAACAGCTCGATGCATAAATTGTGATGTAGTGTTGTCCAATTTCAGTCACATCTGCGCTTACAACAGAAGGGGAATAACTGACTGTAACAGGGTGTTCTCATGTAGGTGATTTTCAGTGAGGTCACGTGAGCAGGATTATGGGCTATGGACATAAGTGTCAATATGCCGTTTTCAAGTGTGATCTTTGCACTATGGGGGTAATTCCAAGTTGATCGCAGCAGGAAATTTTTTAGCACTTGGGCAAAACCATGTGCATTGCAGGGGGGGGCAGATATAACATTTGCAGAGAGAGTTACATTTGGGTGGGTTATTTTGTTTCTGTGCAGGGTAAATACTGGCTGCTTTATTTTTACACTGCAATTTAGATTGCAGATTGAACTCACCACACCCAAATCTATCTCTCTCTGCACATGTTATATCTGCCTCCCCTGCAGTGCACATGGTTTTGCCCAACTGCTACCAAAATTCCTGCTGCGATCAACTCAGAATTACCCCCCAAGGACAGTGCTGATGTAAATGTACATTGTTTATAATGACAGGTATCAAGCCAAGTATAGGGATAGGGGTGGTCCGACCTCTGACTGAAATGTGTACAGCACCAGCATGGCACATGTGCCCCCATTTATCAAGCCTTGGAGAGTGATTAATAACATGGTGATAAAGTACCAACCAATCAGCTCCTGTCATTTTCCAAACACAGTAACATGGCAGTTAGGAGCGGATTGTCTGGTACTGTATCACTTATCACTCTCCAAGGCTTGATAAATCTGGGCCTTAGCATGCCTTCCGGGAGTAATTACAGCTGACTGTACTAGCCCCAATGTATTCTGTGATGTTTTAAGCTTTCCTAGGATATAAAATCTCTTAATTCACCAACTCTGATTTATATTCAACCGGATCGACAACCATCAGTAATTTTACTAACAGTTACCAATAATGTAGCGGCACTTCATCTGTCGGTAATAAAAGATTAGTCCGTCTGATGTTGCCACACTGTACATGCAGGGACCAAACCAACCATATGGGGCACAGAGGGCTTGTGGGCCCCCGAAAGGCAATAATACATGGTCTCTGCTAGATGCTGCAACTATTTAAACCTTTCACCAAAATTATAATATATTTACTCTAGTAATAAGTAAATATATCATTGCCAGTAAACTGATTCTTAATATGCTGGACCAGGCCTGGGCATAGATACGTGGCATAAAAAGGGCTGAGGTAACACAGGAAAAACCAGCCTACAATAACCTCCGCTAAAATCCAGCACTGCGTGCATGCAGTGAATGAGAGGGAACACATACAGACAGTAGCGTATCTTGTCACGGGCAAGCAGGACTTTTGCTCGGGGCACCGCCTTCCAGAGGGCGCCGGTGCCATCCGGAGGGCGCCGCACCATGGTAAGATCCGCTCCTGTGCTACTGTGCCCCCCGCTGTGTCCGCCGCTGGTCCCCCGCTGTGAAGGGAACTAGATGCTACCCGTCTAGTTTCCCTTCGTGGAGAGGACCTTTGCTGTGCGGTGCGCGATGACGTCATCGTGCACCGCACAGCATTGTGGGACTGACACAGACGCTAGGGGTCATAATTGACCTCTAGTATCTATCTGTCCCATAGATCCGAGGAGAGGAGCGGCGCCGGCGGAGGTCTGCAGTGGTCGGGAATCAGGAGCGGGGATAGTAAGTATTATTATTATTTTTTTGTGTAAGCGGCGCTACTCCTACAGGTGGCACAAATGGGGGCACAACTCTACAGAGGGCGTAACTGACCATGCCCCCTGTATGAAGCCACGCCCCTATTTTCCGCCCGGGGCGCCAAAAGGGCTAGAACCGGCCCTGCATACAGATGTGTCCACTTACATCTTTGCAATTTTGCTCAATTTGTCACAACATGCAAAACACGGCTAAGCTGTTTTTCACGAGTAGCGAGTGGATGGATTTTAACATTTTTGTTTGCCATAATAGAATATGTATAAAGTAACATATTAAAGAAGCAAATGAAGAAAAATCACATGGCATGGCTAAATCTCTGAGTCTATGGCATGCAAAACCATGCCATACATGGCGGGATGTAGCAAAGATGTACTGTATGTGGACACGTCTGTAGTCCTTAATCCCCATTTTATGGTCATCATTAATTGACTGGACATTTGACTTCCTATTACGGACAAAGGCATGTCATCTCATAGCCTGTGGCTGTACAATCCTCACCCAGTGCACTCCATGGTAGGCCTTATGTCCTACACCCATGATCCTACGACCTACCCCCCACATCCCTGGCTCATTCAGCACTGCTGACTCACTGAGGTCTTCTACTTCCTGCACTTGAGCTGGAGGATGCCTCGGCCATCTGTACTGTCTGTTTCCTCAGCAAAAGTAAGAAGCTGAGGATTGCTTCCGCTCTACCTCTAGTGGACCATAGGCCCTCGGCAAGAGACACGCACTGAGAGAAATGGGGAAACTGGGTCTGCAGTTTCTTTTCCTAACTGTCATTATTCAAACATAGCCTTTTTGTGATGTTGCCAAGTGATAAAAAAAATATTATATACTAGTATATTGTGGCAATCAAACAGTACACTTTTTATTCCTTTTTATTCCTTTAAACACTATGAAGATAAATAAAACTCTTTCTGTAGCTGGGCACAGAACAGCCTGCACCAATCAGATGAGTGTAAAGCTGGGTACACACTTAACGATGTGTGTACCCAGCCAGCAGTACAGCTGATCTAACGATACATCGGCGTCTTGTACACACCTACCAATATACTGCGCAACCACGCAATATATTGTTCACATTCCAATGCATGCCATCATTTGCTGGGCAATCCCTGCACGCTCAATGGGACAACTTGTCAAACGTCCCATGGGAGTGTGCAGTAGTGGGTACACTCTAGATGATGTGCCCGATATGTTGGTCCAATCCGCCGGATTGGACAACATATAGTCTAGTTGCGGTTGCGTAGCCAGCTTAGGGGGACATTTACGAAGCAGTGATAAGAGCGGAGAAGTGAGCCAGTGGAGAAGTTGCCCCATCAACCAATCAGCAGCTCTGCATAATTTTATAGTATGCAAGTTATAGCTATTACTTCAGTGCTGATTGGTTGCCATGGGCACTTCTCTACTGGCTCACTTCTCCTCCACTCTTATCACTGCTTAGTAAATGTCTCCCTTAGTACTCAGAAGATTAGTGTGATGACCTTGCAGGAGACAGTGGTCTGATACAGTGGTGTACGGAATGTCTTTTGAAGATGCAGTGGAGCAATGTTTTTGCTCCTGCGCCAAAGCCTGAATGTGCACATATGACAATGGATTAGCGTATGTACAGAGGATTTATTTGCAGAGTTAGTGACAGATAGGAGGTGGAGGTACTGAAATTTCTGGTTTTGTACATAAGTGGCGGATGAGAGACATCAGCAGTGGGCGTCTCTGTGCACAAGATGACGTCAGAAACATTAGCATATTTTCGCAATCTGCTACACATGCAAGTACCTGCACCTCTATCACTCTGGCCCAGTGAGTGGTCCACTCGTGATTGTGTGAGTGAGGATAAGACTGCATACGACAAGGGCAGGAACCACAGAGAGAAAGAAGTATGGAGTCGTCACACTTTTATATACAAATAGATTTTAATGACGTGGGATGCAATTGGTTCTGTCACTAAATGAAGGTGCAGCTGCATAGAAGATTTTATTCAGTCACAGTTTATGACAAGGTTCAATTTACAACTTAATTTGAAACACATAACTTGCGCTTCTGCACTGTTTAAATTGAAACCTTACTGCTATTAGGTTTGTGCTCCCGAAGTTGCAGGTGTCAAAATGGCTTTTAAATGGTGTTGAAAAGTTATCTTGATGATGGAGAACTTTCTCCTCCCCCTCCTTTATTTTCAAAATGGGTCAGCCATTTCCAATAATCCTCCGTGCTCTCAGTAATAACCATGTACAAAATAAAGTTCTACCCCAGACTAATACACGAACAGGGGTCATTTTAGCAGCATGAATACGACCCCTCCTACACTTAGCCCTGCTGCAGCGTCACACAAAGGGCCTGAAATATGTTTCGGAGCTCTGAACATAATGTTTCTTCTGGAACAAGATCATATTTTAAAATGTTGTTTTTGAACAGCAAATGCTATGCTTAAAACAACATACTTAGTGTACTTGAAATGTCTTTTGAATTTACAATTCCATTTTAACTGTTAATTACAGATTGGTGAATCAGTTAGTCAACTATATAACCAATTGTTCAGTTGGCACAGTGGTTAGCATTGCTGCCTCACATGTGGATGTTCTCCAGTCAATGCTTGGGTTTCCTCAACCACTTGGCAAACATACTAGTAGGCTATTTTGACTTCTGACATAATTAATCATGGTGTATGGGTATCCAGTCTCTAGGTCAACCACACTTAGGTCGACATTACATATAGAATTTGACGGCAGATCAGAACCACTTGGCCCATCTAGTCTGCCCCTTTTTTTATCCTTTAGGTAATCTCAACCCTTTTTGAACCTTAATTCATTGTAAGGATATTCATATGGCTATCCCAAGCATGTTTAAATTGCTCTACAGTCTTAGCCTCTACCACCTCTGATGGGAGGCTATTCCACTTATCCACTACCCTTTCTGTGAAGGAATTTTTCCTTAAATTTCCCCTGAACCTGCCTCCCTCCAGTTTCAGTGTATGTCCTCGAGTTCTAACACTTCTCTTCCTTTGAAGAATGTTTCCCTCCTGAACTTTGTTAAGACGCTTGATATATTTGAAAGTTTCTATCATGTCCCCCTTTCCCTTCTCTCCTCCAAACTATACATGTAAAGATCTTTTAGCCTTTCCGGGTAAGTTTTGTGATGCAGGCCATGCACCATTTTAGTTTCCCTTCTTTGTACACACTCTAATGTATTTATATCCTTCTCGAGATATGGTCTGTCTAGGTCGACTTCTATAGGTCGACATTGTCTAGGTCAACTACTATAGATCGACAGTAAGTAGGTCAACATGGTTTCTAGGTCGACAGGGACTCTAGGTCGACATGTTCTAGGTCAACATGACAAAAGGTCAACATGAGTTTTTCACTTTCTTTTCATTTAACTTTTTCATACTTTATGATCCACGTGGACTACAATTGGGAACAATAACCTTGCCCGAAGGGAGCATGCGAGGGGACACGGTGCACTAATTGCAGTCCCCGGTCACTGAATGGAGAAAACGACACCAACAAAAGTGAAAAAACTCATGTCAACCTTCTGTCATGTTGACCTAGTACATGTCAACCTAGAGTCCCTGTTGACCTAGAAACCATGTCGACCTATTTACTGTCGACCTAGACACTGTCGACCTAAGTGAGGTCGACCTTGCATACCACACCCGGTGTATGTGTATCAGTGAACTGAGTGTGTCCAAGATGGCTGCCTCAGCCTCCGCTAATTAACCACCTGTCCTTATACTGCATGTGGCTGTTCAATGTGGTCCTTCAACCACTGGGGAAATTTGTGGAAAAACTTAAAGACCACCATTTTCATGTCATGTTTCATGTTATTATGAAAGCTGGTTGTAAGAAAGCCATGTGGCAAACCCTAACAGGTTACGCATACCTCCCAACATGACCCTCTCCAGGAGGGACACAATGCTCTGCTTCTGGTCATTTCTCTTAATTTATGAATGCCGGCACCTGTGTTGAACAGGTTAATGGATAAGAAAGGTGTTTCATCACAGGTGATGGCAATCACAAATTAAGAGGGAAGTCTAGGAGCCGAGCATTCTGTCCCTCCTGGAGAGGGTCGTGTTGGGATGTATGGGTTATGTGCTGATTATGAATTCAAATTGCTGCTGTTACCACAGTTACAGAGGTCCATTCATGTAAGTGCATACCTCTGATGTGAAAACAAACAAGATGTGTGATCTTTCTCTCACTAGATTTAAGCTGTAATGAGCCGATCCTCTCACCTGTTCTTCTTTGCACATTACTAAATTGTTTTAATTGCAGTGCTTGAGCTCTGAAAGAAGGTGCTGGCATTTTCTGCTCAAAAAGTTGTGGCTGCGGTACGATAGTGATCTGTCCCAACTTCACCCCATTGAATAACAGTATCAAAAAGAACACGCTAAATGCTGTGCAAAAACAATTAATCAGCAGCATTCACAGATTACAAGCGCACACCAACATTGCTATAATAGAAATATTACCGCATATTCACCAAGCTCCATAATGGGATACATTCCAGAGCTTGGACCCAGTGGGTAATGCCAATAGAAGCATATGGGCTTTTTCAACTTTGCCTTCTGAGAGGGATCAAGTCAGATCCCTCTCAACACCACCCGTGACACCTGCGTAACTCGACGCATGCGCAGACAGACTCCCGGGTCCTAAACATGGAAGTCCCCACACCACAAAGTACAGGTCTCATCGGGAGAGCTGTCCCTGGCTAAAATATTTATGCATACGGCATTAAAAAAACAACAACATGCATGCCATGAGTGGCGGCATGCATTGCATGCAAACTGTGATGCTTGATTGATGATCATAGTCTTATATCCTCTCACCTCCACCTCACCAGCCACTGCACCATAAGTCCCCATTCTTACACTAAGTGTATCCTCCACCTCACCGGCCTGTAATCAACATGGTCCCTCCTTACCTATACCTACAGTATGTGCCCCCCACCGCTCCGGCCTGCAACCCACATGGTCCCTCTTTACCTATACCTACAGTATGTGCCCCCCACCAATCCGGCCTGTAACCCACATGGTCCCTCCTTACCTTTACCTACAGTATGTGCTTCCCACCTCTCTGGCCTGTAACCCACATTGTCCTTCCTTACCTATACCTACTGTATGTACCCCCCACCTCTCCGGCCTGTAACCCACATGGTCCCTCCTTACCTATACCTACAGTATGTACCCCCCGCCTCTCTGGCCTGTAACCCACATGGTCCCTCCTTACCTATACATACAGTAAGTGCCCCCCACCTCTCCGGCCTGTAACCCACATTGTCCTTCCTTACCTATACCTACAGTATGTGCCCCTCACCTCTCCGGCCTGTAACCCCCATGGTTCCTCCTTACCTATACCTACAGTATGTGCCCCCCACCTCTCCAGCCTGTAACATACATAGTCTCTCCATACCTATACCTACGGTATGTGCCCCCCCACCTTTCTGTCATGTAATCCACATGGTCCCTCCTTACCTAAACCATATGTGTCCCACACCACTCTGGCCTATAACCCACATGGGTTCTCCTTACCTACAAGTATGTGTCTCCTACCTCATCAGCATGTGACCCAGAAACCGCCATCCTTACCTACAAACCTAATAGACCACACTCGTTACCAGACAGTGCTTCACACAGTCTTATTTAACTTCTCACTCTGATTGTAAAGCACTATAGAGTAACTTGCAGTGTATAAATGCAGAATAATAATACAGCTCAGGTATTCGTTATCCGGATACCAGAAAACCGAAAATGACCCCTGTAATGACGCCATGACGTGCCTGGTGTCATGACATCACTGGAGTCTGCAGCCAATCATAGACAGGTGGGGGAGTGGCTCTGCAGCCATTCCCTCACCATCACTGCTTGACCCCCCCCCCTGCTAATGTGTCTGACCCGCCATGGACCCCCGGAACCCATCCTGCCGACCCGCTGGATCCACCGCGGACCCCGGGACCCACCCCCACCCCCCGCTGATGCTCAGAACCCACCGTGCACCCTCAGGACCCATCTGGATAACAGGTATTCTCATATCCAGAAAAATCCCATATCTGGAATGCTCCTGGTCTTGAGCATTCCGGATAATAATTATGTTATATTACATGCATATAGTTTGTTGCTGTTTCTTTAGCAAATTTTCTGCTCAATTTGTGTTGCAATATTTCAATAGTTTTCAGGGGATCTTCTTGCAGGGTTAACAAACCACACTAGTACATTTTAAGTTACTAGTATAGACAGTACAAATGCACTGGTTAAGTAGAGTCTGCCCCAGCCCTGCCAACATTCTAATGATCTGATTGGCTACAGGTTTTCCCATGCCTGTCAACATTCTATTGCCCTGATTGGGCTCATGTTGCCTTAGGCCTGTCAACATTCTATTGCTCTGACTGGGCTTAGGTTGTCTTAGGCCTGTCAACATTCTATTGCTCTGATTGGGCTCAGGTTGTTTTAGCCCCATCAACATTCTCATGCTCTGATTGAGAATGTTGATGGGTTGTCTTAGGCCTGTCATGATTCTCATGCTCTGATCGGGGTCCAGTTGTCTTAGGCCCGTCAACATTCTCATGCTCTGATCGGGGTCCGGTTTTCTTAGGGCTGTCAACATTCTCATGCTCTGATTGGGGTCCGGCTGTCTTAGGCCCGTCAACATTCTCATGCTGTGAATGGGCTCAGGTTGTCCCAGCCCTGTCAATTTTTGAATGCTCTGATTGGCCCTGTAAACATTTTAACACTCTGTGGAATAAATATTTTCATTTTCAAAACTGCTCTAGAAAAAAATATTTCTGATTTGCCTCAAACAGCTTTGATATTTTATGTTGCGGTTTTTTTGCAAAAATACTGACCTGGCATCAACCCTGTATCAGTAAAAGACATACAGTAATGTAAAAGAAATGTTTAGTTTCCTTTTACTTGTATATACAGTACAATATGGAGGTTGTGACAGTTCATAACTGCACTCGTTTCTACTATACAGCATCTAAAGCTATATATTAGGAATCGGACAAGGTTACCTCCTGAAAGGATCATGAGAGATTATTGGTAATATATGTCTTAATGTGGGAAGCATTCAATATCCCGGCTGTCGGGATCCCGTCACAGCATACCGGCACCGGGATCCCGACACCCAGCATACCGACAACTATTCTCCCTCTTGGGGTGTCCACGACACCCCTGGAAGGAGAATAACCGGGACCGCAGTGTGGTGAGCGCAGCATGCCCGCAAGGGACTCTTTCGCACTCGCCCCACTGCCGGCATTCCGGCAGTCGGGATCTCGACAGCCGGGATATGGTAGTACACCCTTAATGTATATTTGTTTCAACTAATATGTTTCATATGTGTACAGACTCCTGAGACAGCAGAGGCTTATGTATTTGTCACTGTCTGAATTGGGGATTTCAGTCAATAAGAACACATTTTGGATCACCATCGCTATAAACATGTTAGCACTGGCAGTGTTGAGGGAGAGGTTTGGCTCACCTCTATGGAAGGGAAGTGAAGAGGCCTCTGGGAAGTGGACAGAGGGGAGTAGCCTTTGCTAGTGCTAATAACTCTGTCCAGGGGAGCTGGCAGATGGTGCTGACAGCAGGGTTCTAAGAGGAGGTCTGTACATCGGCCCCAGTGACCTGTTCAATGTGCGAGACTAAGTCTACCTCTGGCATGCAATGCCTCACTTCTTCATGTGGTGAGGATGCAATTGGAGAGGTTTAGAGGGGAGGGGAAGCTGTGTAGGGTTATGGGAAGGAAGGAAGGACGGACAAAGAAAGCTAAACACAAAATGTCTGTCTGGCAATTGTAGTGCAGGCCGGAGACCTTGGAAAAAATAGGACAGTATGCTGAGAGGGTAGGGAAGAAGAGCAGAATCCTACAATAAAACAAAACAGGAAATAATGGAAGGATACTGAAAGTATCTGACAGTTCCTGTACAGGGAAAGTGAAAAGCCAAGGTCTTCTAATTATAATCAGAGCATTACTCTACAGATACATATATTTACACAACAGGGGCATTACAGAGATATTAAACATGTGGGGTTGAACACAAGTCCATTTGCAAGTGTATCTTGAATGTTCCAGAACCAAATCGAATGCTTAAATAAATAGGCGTAACAGTGCTGTAACACATTTGGTGGGGCAGTCCTGCCTTTCAGGCATTGCCCTGCCGTCCCACCTGCAGGCCAGTGCCACCCCATCTCCTCTCAACCTTGGGGTTTAACATGGTCTCAGGTTTATAAGCCAGCCTTACGCCTCACTCATTTTTGCTCCTGACAGTGTCCTTGATTTTGGATGTGGATCACTTTCAGGATACGTATTTTGCTTGGTCTGCATGATGCAAAGAACCTGTAGAATAACATAAACCTGATAATAATAATAACAACGTAAATGCTGAGATGCTTAGTAGCCAAATTCTGGGAAAAATAAGGCTAAATAAACCCCATGTAATTGCACTGCATAATGTAATGCCTAGTAGTGTACTGCTGGTCAGAGTAGATATGTTCGCTGAGTAAATCATTTACTTTGTTCCTAAAATATGAAAAGTCAGCATAAAGCATTGATTATATAATGTTCTTTTGTATTAAGTGTCCATGTTGGTTACAATCTTCAACAGCCAATTAGGCTATTTTAGATATAGGTAGGAGCAAGTCACAGCATGTGTGTCTCCGAAAGGCGCTAATGATTCCGGTCAATAACTGACTAGGATCTGTCAGACATCGGCACAGATAGACAAAAATGCCAGACCCCCCGCACCTATAACTTATACTTACCTCTCCTCCAAAGTCAAAGTATTCACTGAGAAAATTTACATTTTCCCTGATTTCTGCGCAGGCACAATAGGCTGTTGGAGAGAAGGGGGACACTCAAAGACTGCCATTGGCGTTTCTGTAATGGGTGCAATGTGTGTGGTGCACACGGGCTTCCGGATCCGGGTGGGGCACACCGCACACACTGCACCCATATTCTAATACTCACCTTTCCGGAGTCCAGCGCAGAGCGCTGCTCTCATGTTGAAAAGCACAGTTAAAATGGCCGCCGCGCATCCGCAGTAGCCAAATCAGCCTCCAGAACATGTCAGGCGCCATGTCTCTGGAGACCTGCGCATGCGCAGTAGACTCCAGCATATTGTTGGAGACTACCACGCCGTGCAGAGGAGGGGCCCACCCGGAGGTGCACACAGGCCCCCTCCTTTGTTAAAGTGCCCCTGGAGACCGCATACAGGACCCCTCGTCTTTTACTGTAAATGTACCCTGCAGCACTTACACTACTTATTACATATTAACATTCATTTTTCAAAAGACGTTTTATCTAAAGCACTGTGTGCATGAGATATGGAAACAGCTAGCATTCCAGCAAAGCGCTCATCCCATAGATTATACAGTGATGCAAATTAACAGCAGTTATCTGTTTCTTTTTACTGACCTAAAACCCTAATTCCACAATGCGGGCGTCTCATCGCTTTTACAAGCTGTGTAAATAGAAATGTTGTAAACATGTCTAAAACAGGGCTATAAACAATCAATCACTGCACAGTAACTGAGGTCTCAAAGGGAACTGCTTTGCTCAATTCAGAAATCCAGCTCACTGCTTACCACCCAGTCATCCCAATTTCATCCGGACAGCCCTGGTTTGAGACTGTCCCAATGTCATGACTGGAACTGCATTGTGCCAACCAATGGGCAGTTGGGGAGGCAGGTTCATTGACTTCTGGTCTGCCTAGCAGAACAACAGTGAATAAGAGTCACCACACATGCCACTGGTGAGCATGATAAATAAAGAGTGGTAGGACAGGGACTGGTAGGACAGCACCAGACACAGCCCCGAGTACCAGGGTCCATGTGTTTCTGTATGTATGAAGTAACGGGCCCATTCATTATTAGGGGACCAATGTGACAGCCCTGTATTCAGCAAGAGCTTGTGGAAATTTACGCCATCTTCAGATGATGCTTGTTCCCAATAGACTGCTCCTTCCTATTGGAAGTGCAAAGAGAGATCCAAGTATATCAGTATATTTCAGTACTATAGCATGTAATATTTGCAACAGATTTTTTTCAATCATGTTTACGTAGGATGTTTTGGTGAATAAAGGTTAAAAATTTGAACACAGAACACAATATTCTAGTTCTGAGTCTACTATGTATCCCTACCACACCCACAGCTGTTTTCCCTCATACATCTTTGTACTAGTTATTTTCTCACTTTTGTTTTTTTTTCTAGCCAGAAAAGTCTTTACCATTTTTCCTTCTCCTGAACATGAACCCTGAGATGCAGATCACACATACTGCAGCCAGCTCTGGCGTAGAACATTCTGTTGCTGGCACACACCATACATACCCTACCGTATAGTGTGGAGACATTTCAGGGTGTCTACTCGGACTCCCAGGAGAGTAGGATACATTCCAGGATCCTATTTCACTTACTAGGATGAGACCTTGATGAAGTCATTGGATTCGGATCTCATTATTATGGCCTTATTAATTATTATTATTACGGCCTTGCCCCTTGCTTCAGTATTAAGAATGTTGCATTGTCCCTCCCACCCCACACATGTCCTTCCGATGTCCTAGAGAAGAAACCCAAAAAGTAGTCAAGTGTGACACACTAATTGGCCTGGAAATAGATGGAGGCATAACCACTCGTGATGGAGAGGCTGTGCCCTTCCAGAGATTCATAGTTGTATAGGAGCGTGGTTACTGCTATCTTAGGCCTTCCAGAGCAGTCTGTGCCTGGCCCATTTGTACTCACATCCACCCGCTCTCAGGGGCAGATGTATTAACCTGGAGAAGGCATAAGGAAGTGATAAACCAGTGATATGTGCAAGGTGATAAAGGCACCAGCCAATCAGCTCCAATATGTAAATTAACAGTTAGGATCTGATTGGCTGCTGCCTTTATCACCTTGCACATATCACTGGTTTATCACTTCCTTATGCCTTCTCCAGGTTAATACATCTGCCCCTCAGTGCCCATGTAACAAAGCAAATGTAATGTATAACTGATGATGATGATGATGATGATGATGATGATGATGATGATGATGATTAGAACTGAAGGTGGTTAAGATAAAGTTTTGCTGGCAGAGGAAGATATTTTTCAGATATACAGTACATCATGCTTCTTACCAGCAATCCCATTGAAGGACACTGCAGACATCCCTTTTCCAGCCTATAAACACACAGGTGCTTTGACTGCCCCCGTACTGAATCCCAAGCCCATGGAATCATGGAAAGAGAGTGCCATACATGCTTGCTATGTGCAGGTACATATATGATTTCTAATATCTATTCATATAACTCCAGTATACTCCGCTACATTGCAGGCAGTGGCGGATGCAGCAGGCAGGTAAATGTGAGCAATATCAGTGTAATATGGAAACAGTTCTGTTGTACATGGGGACGCTGCTTCTGATCAGGGCCGCCGAGACTACAGGCTCTCCAGACTGCTAGAGAAGGGGGCAATGAAGAGGTTCAATCAGATGCCATTGTTACAGCATCACGGGGCATTACATAGCGGAGATTAGTAAAACATTTGCAGCAACACACAAATCAGTAAAATCAAGTTTCCTTGAGTCAATCAATTTTATTAAAAGCAGTTTTACTTTTAAAGGACAACTAAACCCTAAAATATCACTTTCCAAATAACTATCATGAGCTTAACATATATCACTCAGCCTTAACATAAATTGTCACAGTTGCTTTGTATACAGTAATACTTTTTTGCTTAGTTACACACAGCTAAAGCTGGCCATATGAATACACGATATAGACGCGTCATTTGACCCATCGCATGCACATTGTGCATGTTTTGGGTGTGAATGCGATGCGATGCGCGGCCCTGTGAGTCACACGTTGCATCAGCTGGTCATATGTGCAGCACATACTGTATGATCAGTCGATCCTGAGGTACATTAGATTGTACAATGCAAAAGCACTGTACAATCTATCGCACGCCGGGGAGCAGGCGGGGAAGGGGTGGGGGGGTTATGATGGCTCCAGGTGGGTTTCAGTTATGTGACCGGCAGTCATAATACCGACCCCTATATCCCGCCCGCTCAATCCTCATGGTCGACATGACGACCAACAGGGACTATTCAACGACACCCATAGAGTGGGAATAGAACCTGTGGCGAGTGCAGTGAGCCTGCAAGGGGATTGTTAAGCTCGTCCTCCTTTTGGCTGGTGCTAGGGGGCACCAGCCAAAATTTTGCCTAGGGCATCATATTGGATAGGGCCGGCTCTGCCCACAAACATGTTTCTCATAATATCCTCTCCTATATCCATATATATTATATTTTTACTTCTACTCATTTGACCGTATGTGGTTTTACATGTACAGTATATTTGAAATTATACATATACCGATCTCTCTCTTGAACAGTGAGATAAAGAAATTTGGGTTTGCTGGCTTACACATTCTTTAAGTGCAAAATGTTATGTCTGTTCTAAGTGAGCGCAAAGCTTTCTATCTATATAATCTCACATCCTTATATTCAACCTGTCAGCCATCCAGCTTTATCTTCCACTCTGTTGTGGGAGTACAGCCAAGGAATGCAATTATTTCAGATATTTATTATACTTTTTTCTAATTTAATAGCAAAAGACACACGCAAACAGTGGCGTAACTATCCAGGGTGCAGGGGGTGCAGCTTCCATGGGGCCCGGACTGCTTTGAGGGCCCGCTGCTCCCCCTGCACCCCCAAGGTCCTTATCTCCCGTTCACTCACCCCCCCTTCATGAACAAGAACGGTGCAGCTGATATCACTAACCCCTGCTCTCCCGAGGCAGTGCAGTGGCAGCCGCATGGAGGAGAGTGTAGCAAGGGAGGGAGTGGGGTACGCCAGCCCGCCAGCTCCAAGTCCCGCAATTCGCAGGTATTTAGAAGGTGCGGCCTAATGTCGAGAAGTGCACGCCCCCATCAGAGACCTATGAAAAAGTCAGGTAGTGCTGCTCCCTCTACCACCTCTCTCCCTTGCTCCTCTCTCTCTCCCTGATAGTCTCTCTCCCTGATGATACTGTCTCTCTCTCCCTCACTCTCTTCCTGACACTTTCTCTCCTTGACACACACTCTCTCTCTAACACCGTCACCCTCTCCCTGACACTGTATCTCTCTCCCTGACACTGTATCTCTCCCCCTCCCTCTCTCTCCCCCTGACACCATCTCCCTCTCTCTCTCTCCCTGACACTGTCTCTCTCCCTGACAGTCTCTCTCTCTCCTGACACACTTTCTCTCTCTCTCTCTCTCTCTCTCTCTCTCTGACACACTCTCTTTCTCCCTGACACCTTTTCTCACGCTCTTTCGCCCTCCCTGTCTTTCTCTCCCCGACACTCTCTCTTGCTCCCCTCAATTTCTCTCTTCCTCCCTGAGACTCTCTATCTCTCTCACTTCCTCTTGCTTCCCTCCCTTTCTTGCTCCTCCCCATTCTCTTTCTCTCTGACACATGCGGCGGGATGTGATGTAGTCCGAGATCGCCAAAGGTGCAGGTTGCCGGCCGATCTCAGATGGTTTTGCCTTGTAAGAGATTGTCCCTTTAAAAAAACATCCGAGATCGACCGGCAACCCGCACCTCCGGCGATCCCGGACTGCATTACATCGCACCGTCTTTCTCTCTCTCTTCGACACCCTCTCTGTCACTGATGTCATCTCTTTGTTTCCCCTCTCATCCCTTTCTCTCTTTCTCCCTGACACCCTCTCTCTCGCTTCTCTTTCTTTTTCTCTCATTCCCTCTTTTTCCATGAAACCCCCCACTCTCTCTCTCCCTGCCCCCCCCCCCTATTCTTACGCCTCTCTTTTTCTCTCTCCCCCTTCCACCGTTTTTGTCTCTCTCTCCTGCTCCCCTAAGGAGCATTGTAGTAATGAGGGTGGAGGGGCTTTCAAGATTTTGCTATGGGGCCCACAAACTTTAAGTTACGCCCATGCACACAAGCCTATAAAGACGTTGACTTGTGCCTCAAACCAGATAGTTGTGATCTGGAGGATCAGGTCTCTAGTTGATTGGCGAATCAATAGAATCCTGGAGCAAATGGTTAAAAAAGTGGGAGAGGAGACTGGTAGATCCTAAAGTCCCTACTAATGTCAATTCAGTTTATGAAGGTTAAGTAATCGCAGCGATTCTTGGTCTTCTCTGTGTTGAGTGATAAATGGAGAAGCAGAACAGTAAAGCAGATGCCATGGCAGTAATGCTTAAAGCTGTACAATTGCTGCATACAAGCGATAGGATGTTTCCTAAAGGTAAAAGTCACTATGGAAAGTTAGTTCAGACTTGTTTAGTGTGATCAACTCCTATTGATCAATATCTATGCCATTATAGTGCAAGGTGTATGGCGGTCACTGGTGTATCTATAATTGGTGCAGAGTGTGCGGTGCACACAGGCCTCCGGGGTTCCAGGGAGGTCCACACCACACCCTGCACCCATATGTTCAATACTTACCCTCTGGAGTCCCACATTGGCAGCAGCAGCAGTGCTGCAGAAACCACTGGGAAAATAGTGCGGCAGCCATTTTCCCAGTGTTGCGGGAATGCAAAGTAAGAAAATCACCTGCAGGAGACCTGCACGTGTACACTAGACTCTGGGACAGTGCTAGGGTCTCCTAGTGACCCTAGTGCCTAGAGTCTATTACTCTGCCGGCTAGAGACCAAGGAGCCCGGACAGAGAGTGCACACGGTTCTCCTCTCTTAATGTAAATGCACCCTTGGTGGTGATTTTATTTTCATGATCATGTTCTTGCCAACAGCTGTGCTGTGTTTTATTAATTATAGTGGGGACATGATTTGTCCTCACCACTTCACTAGGAAAGTGGGAGGGGTATGGAAGTGTGCCCTGCTCTCCCAAAATTTGTGAGGCCTCCTGAAATTCTGGAAGAATAGACAAGTACAGTAATAAATAATTACTATGTAATTATTGAGTTATGATGTCATCGATTATCATCTGTGAGTTCTGATATCATCAGATGTTGTAAGAACTGAAGTATCACATGGCTAACAATTAATTATTATGCATAATAGAAGTCACATCTGTGAACCAAAAATGTGATACTTTCATGCCCCCAAACTTAACCAAATGCGAACACCTCCCCCCCTCCCATCCAAATGGGTGGTTTCCCCTCATGCACAGTAAAGTTGGGTTCACACCTGAATGACGCTGTGACCCACCGATAATCGGTCAACTGCGAAAACAGCAAGATAGTTTAAAACTATGAATCACAAGATTGCAGAATATATTGAGGGTAATTCAGACCTAATCACTAGGCTGCATTTTCATACAGCCTGCGATCAGGTCTAAACTGTGCATGCGTATGCACCGCAATGCGCAGGCACGCCGCATGGGCACAAAGCGGATGGGTATGTGTGAAAAATCCATTTGCACAGGCGAACGCAACGAGATTGACAGGAAGAAGGCGTATGTGGGTGGCATCTGACCATTTAAGGGAGTGGTTGAAAAAATGCAGGCGTGTCCAAGCGTTTGCAGGGAGGGTTCCTGACGTCAATTCCGGCCCTGGACAGGCTAATGTGATCTCAGCGGCTGAGTAAGTCCTGGGCTGCGCAGAGACTGCGTTCGCACACTTGCAAAGCTAAAATACACTCCCCCAGCTAGCGATCAGGTCTGAATTAGGCCCACTGTGTAGTGTGCACCCAGCTTGCAAGTTATAACCCTGATCCATGAGCTACAGTATGTAAAAGGTAACAGGTGCAGCCTAAGCCTTGTATCTTTACATTGTCACGTCTTGCGATTTGTAATATCCTTATCATTTCCACGGTAGAGGTACTGTATATTACTCTATATATTTTTTTTATCAACCTGCACAAGTTTTAAACAATGGCCCTCATTCCGAGTTGTTCGCTCGCAAGCTGCTTTTAGCAGCATTGCACACGCTAAGCCGCCGCCTACTGGGAGTGAATCTTAGCTTAGCAAAATTGCGAACGAAAGATTCTCTAAATTGCGAATAGAAATTTCTAAGCAGTTTCTGAGTAGCTCGAGACTTACTCTGCCACTGCGATCAGTTCAGTCAGTTTCGTTCCTGGTTTGACGTCACAAACACACCCAGCGTTCGCCCAGACACTCCCCCGTTTCTCCAGCCACTCCCGCGTTTTTCCCAGAAACGGCAGCGTTTTTTCACACACTCCCATAAAACGTCCAGTTTCCACCCAGAAACACCCACTTCCTGTCAATCACATTACGATCACCAGAACGAAGAAAAAACCTAGTAATGCCGTGAGTAAAATACCAAACTTCTTAGCAGATTTACTTGGCGCAGTCGCAGTGCGAACATTGCGCATACGCAGTTTGCGGAAAATCGCTGCGATGCGATGAAAAAGAACGAGCGAACAACTCGGAATGAGGGCCAATATTCATTCATTCCTCAATCTATAGACTTTGGCCCTCATTCCGAGTCGTTCGCTCGGTATTTTTCTTCGCATCGCAGTGTTTTTCTGCTTAGTACGCATGCGCAATGTTCGCACTGCGACTGCGCCAAGTAATTTTGCTACGAAGATAGTATTTTTACTCACGGCTTTTTCTTCGCTCCGGCGATCGTAGTGTGATTGACAGGAAATGGGTGTTACTGGGCGGAAACACGGCGTTTTATGGCCGTGTGGATAAAAACGCTACCGTTTCCGGAAAAAACGCGGGAGTGGCTGGAGAAACGGAGGAGTGTCTGGGCGAACGCTGGGTGTGTTTGTGACGTCAAACCAGGAACGACAAGCACTGAACTGATCGCAGATGCCGAGTAAGGTTGAAGCTACTCAGAAACTGCTAAGTAGTTTGTAATCGCAATATTGCGAATACATCGTTCGCAATTTTAAGAAGCTAAGATTCACTCCCAGTAGGCGGCGGCTTAGCGTGTGTAACTCTGCTAAAATCGCCTTGCGAGCGAACAACTCGGAATGAGGGCCCTTATGACAAACACATCTCATGCATATTTTTTATTCTTTTCATTTCTGACTTAAAGGGCAACCACTCATTTGTGACATCACGCTAAATGAATGATGTCACTGAGTACTTCTGATCTTGCCCCCGAAAGTCTTGTACAATTTATGACGTAACATCAGTGGATGTGGTTTTACATTAAGCATGCATACATATTTACAGACTGAACTAACAAACCAATTTTGTGTTTAAAGCACCAGAAGCCTGATTCAGGTGTGGACGGCGCCACAAAGTACCGGTGTTGAGTACTATGCGCATGTACAGGACCCGTTCAGCGCATGTGCAAATGAGTCCTGCAACGGCGGATGCAAGGCAGCATCAAACTGTCAGTGATTGACAGTCTGTTGACCTTTGAAGGCCAGGGAGGGGGTGGCGACAGCCTCCGTTTTTCAAAATGGAGGTAAGGCACCACCATTGCGGGGGGATGGACGAGGTCAGGATCCCCGTCAGAGGATGGAAATTTCCTGGCATCTTGGCAGCGCCTGCGGTGGCCGGCTTGCGCAACCCTATGAGTCATGCGATGGTGTAGCTGTTTTCTCGGCACTGTACAGTGTGGGTGTGGCCACAATGATGCGATCGTGAAGCCATGCCCCCCGAAAGCCTACGCTCCCATTGGCCACGCCCCCCGGGCAGCCCACCTTGCCGTCAGCCATGCGTCCTAATCGCCTACCACGCTGCCACCTCCCAGGGGAGGCGGCAGCCAAGTAGGCAACTATGGGTTATTTCTATTTGGGAACAGTCATCATGTAGTACACTGACTTTCATTTTCCTTTACCTGCCAGAAATATTGACAACAATAGCTGGCAGGAAACTCCCCCCTATAAAACATTTCCTATTGTTGTTTATAATATTTGCTGGTGAGCGCAGAGTCAGTGCTGTAATTCCTGGAAAGGGGCACATGTCTTTTCTGTGATACTTTCCAAATAAACATGTTGTTTATCAGCGTGGAAGTACATGATGTATACAATTTAGTTGCTGTTATTATACTTCTATTAACTGAATTGTGTTTTCATTTATATTTGACAGTTTATGTATTATTATAGTATCTTCTTAACTGCTGGTTTCTATTTGTTTTATGTGATGTTTCCAGCTATATTAAGATATTTATATTGACCTTTATGAATACTTTTGGAATATGTGATAACCTGAACAGGATAGAATAAGTGGGTTCTCATTCCCTATGATGCAAGCCTGGCATCTTTCCCCCAGTCAGGTGACTTTAGTTTGCCGTGACTGACCATTACCGGACTATTTTGTTGCTTTTTCCTGTTCTGTTAACCCTGTGAGCGGGAACAGGACACACCTGCAGGGATATTTCCAGCGGAACCAACTTTAACATTGCTGACATGTTATCCTCTCCCTTTCAGTTCCGTTAATGTCGTAAATTCGCTCATCGCCACCTGGCCCTACTGACGGCAACAACCGTTCTTTTGTCATTAAAGCTACATAACTGCAAAACAAGTGGGTGCCAGGGATCAGTGCAGCAATGGGCATAAGTAGGAGTGCTAAGATTACTTCCTCAGCGTAATACTTCTCTGTATGTTTTCCCGGTTACTAAAGCTTGTGATGTCATGACCTCTACTCATTGGTGACTGTGTGGAACAGATCCAAACTGTAGAACTGTGTGACTTGGCAAGTCTGAATACAGGAGAAACAAAAACATCAAGGGACTCGTTTAGGCCCCTATTTATTAAACACCAGTTTTTGCACTATCTATGAATCACTGCCATTTACGGGAAGCTAACATATCAAATATGGATATCTTTTGCACATATGCAAGTAAGGCAGGATACAACCATCCACATTTTTTTCAATGGGGGATGCGTCCTTCTCCAATTAATCAAGCTCCTGGAAGAGAGCTTGGCCTTCTGGTACAGTAGCTAATGTATTGTAGCCTTATGGTGCCCACACACGGTGCTATTTGTGCTAAATGCAATTTGAGCATATACAATGTGTGCTATGCAATTTGGAGTGTACACGCGGTGCTATTTGAAGTTGAACTACATGCTATTTGAACTACATCCAATTTTGAAAACACTACAATGTACTATGGGGGTCATTCCGAGTTGATCGCTAGCTGCCGTTGTTCGCAGCCCAGCGATCAGGCTAAAAAAATGGCATTTCTGCGCATGCGTATGCCCTGCAATGCGCACGCGCGACGTACGGGTACAAAAGCATTTGTTGTTTTGCACAGGTTCTAGCGAAGTTTTCAGTCGCACTGACGGCCGCAAGAAGATTGACAGGAAGGGGGCGTTTCTGGGTGTCAACTGACCGTTTTCAGGGAGTGTTTGCAAAAACGCAGGCGTGTCTGAAAAAACGCAGGCGTGGCTGGGCGTTCGCTGGGCGGGTGTATGACGTCAAATCCGGACACGAATAGGCTGAAGTGATCGCAAGCGCTGAGTAGGTTCAGAGCTACTCTGAAACTGCACAAACTGTTTTTGCAGATCTCGCCTGCACATGCGTTCGTACTTCTGCCAAACTAAAATACACTCCCAGTGGGCGGCGGCATAGCGTTTGCACGGCTGCTAAAACTAGCTAACGAGCGATCAACTCGGAATGACCACGTAGTACAAAAATACCTGCCTCCACATACTATTTTGCCTTGAGATATGGACTAGACGGTAACGCGCATCGCATCACAAGGAACAATACACACGGTGCGATTTGAACTTGCAGCACCTTTGTGTGTACACTCTGTAACAAATAAGTTGTGGGAGTTTTTAGAGCTTTTTGCACAAGGCGCAGTTACACATAATCGCCCCACTACGTGAACATCTGAATCAGCCAATATGAGGTCCTAAATCTCAATCGTCTGATTTACATAACTAAAGTAAAATAAATACAAATAAATAATTTTAAAAGACTATAAAACAGAATATGGAACTGATTCCAAAATAAGAATAAATGTCGCCCAATGTGTCCCTGAAAAGCTGAGACCAGTGCCAATTTAATCCTTACTTTTGTAAGGATATAAACTGTTTATAGTTGAAATTGTACCTGGATTGAAACGAAACTGCCTTGTATAAACCAGCGTGAGATATATATGTTCCTGGCAACAGGCATAGCGGGCAGTACCTCATACCCCAGAGATGCAGGACATACGAATCAGCCAGGGTACTGTACTGTATAATGTACATTTCTAAAGAGAGAGGTGTTGTCCACACGCATGAAATTCTCTGCGAGCTCTGGGAGTTAACGGATCAAGATTTCAGCACGAGTCACAATCAGCTGGATAAAGCATCCATTGTTCTGTATGTGTATATAATCTGATTCTGCTAATGATTTTTCATCTAGGATGACTTAATGGCCCCTAAGGGTGTTGCTGTCAGGCAGCCATCCAATATCAGCTGCCCCCATCATCTACAAAGTGCAGAGGAGAGGGGTAAGAACGGCTTGACGTTGCAGAGGTCCAATCTCCAGACGTAGCAGGTTGCAGATTTTATCACGCTTCCCTTGGTATCTGCACAAGCCATTCTAAAGTTTCAACATTTCTCTCCACAGAGCTTAATAAAGAAAACATTCTTTATATATCCAGGGTATCGCGGTTTGGAAAGTGGCGTAATATGTCACACACAGCTTTTTACATAGTGCTGCCACTGCCGTGTGATTATTTTAATATGGATGGATTAATATGATGTGGATGGATTAGCACTACATTTAGGAAAAGATAATGTATAGAACAAGACAGCTGTCCGTACCTGCAAGTGCATCACATTTGTCAGAGATGTTTATGGCTTGGATACAAAACTGAGGCACAGCTACAAATAGTAGCTGCAAATGGATCTCAGCGACGAGACCGACTGATGTTAAGCCATGAGACTCATTTGTGACTGATGGCGTCTTGAAAGATTCTTTAAACAATTCAGAAGACGGTAGTTGTTGTTCTTACAGAGACTGCATTATTATTAGTAGTAGTAGAAGTATTAGTATTATTACATACCCTCCAACATCTCCCAGCTAGAACCAAGTACAAATGAGGAAAGGAGGCGTGGTCACAGGTAAAGGGGGTGTGTCCCTGTGGCACTGCTATATAAATCAATAGAAATATGGAGACACTGCATCCGGTACAAAGACCCTATTGGCCGATACATACCATTAAAAAACTGTACTGTACTGGCTAAAAAGGTACAGTCTGAGAGTATGTTATCTGGTGTACAAACCTTAATTTCCCAGAATACTCACCTCTTTAGACAAGCTTATCAGATTCCAGAACCGCCCACATAACCCCTATCTAATGACATCCCCTCTGTACAGTCCACACATAACCTCATATATATTCTCTTTCTTCACGTTCACATCCTTAACGTCCTGACATCAGCCAATTTTACTGTATGATCATATCATATTATACAGCCCATTAAGAACCTTTGCAATCTGGCTGGACTATTATGCAATAGGTAGCACCTATCCTTGTGTATAGATTGTAAGCAGTGGCATCAGAAGGGGGGTGCAGCCCACACCCGGGTGTCCCCCTCGGAAGGGGTGACACCAAAGTGCCAGCTCTTCTGCAGTGACAGGAGCCGAGTGCTGCAGTGAGATAATCTCCTGCAGCACTCGGCTCCTGTCACAGATAAGAGCCGGCACTGCACACTGCACAGTCTCCGGGGGCAGCCAGCATCTTCGGGGAAGCTGGACATGCCCCCGGAGCGAAGGAGAAAAGACCTCCGAGGCCATGCCCCTTTTAAATTAGGGCACACACCCTTTACAGACGCCCGCTGCTCCGGTGGGCTGAGCAAGAGGAGTGTGTGTGTGTGTGTGTGTGTGTGTGTGTGTGTGTGTGTGTGTGTGTGTGTGTGTGTGTGTGTGTGTGTAATAATACAGAGTGCGCACCGGGTGTCACCACATCCGGTGATGCCTCTGATTGTAAGCTTGTGAGCAGGGCCTTCCTATCTCTATGTCTGTCAGTCATCATTACCCAGTTCTATTACTGTTGTTTCCAATGGTAATGTGCAACGGAACATGCTATGCTATAAAGTAAACTGTTAATAAATAAATATTACACTAGTAAAATGGACTAGGCATGTGCCGGGTCACCTCAGCCTGTCCCTGCTCTGCCCCTTCCCCAGCCTATACCAGCCTCCCTGCTATGCTTACCAGTCCAACTATCCCGTCTCCATCGCAGTGATAGGAGCTGTTGTGGAGATCAGACAGACCACTTTTGACCATTATCTAGAGTAGATTTTGTGGGTTTGGGTTGCCATTTTGCTAGGTGCATTTTCAGTTGAATCTCTTATTCTGCCCCTTGCATACCTCCCAACTTTCGGATTACTGTAAGAGGGACTCCTTGCGCGGTGTAGCCGCGCCGGCGCCGGAAAGGGGCGTGACCTATCGTGAAGGGGCGTGGCCTCGCGGGGATGCCGCTATCACGGGCCACGCCTCCAAATTTCGTCACAGTGGTGCATGGCCAGCGCTCTGTGAGCTGCTGGCCATGGCCCCAGTCCCTCTGCCTCACTGGAATAGATGCTGTGCGCATGCGCACAGCGTCTATTCACCGCTGCTTTGCTCTGAACTGAGCAGAGCAGCGAGTGATAGGGAGCCTCCCAACTACCCCCCCCCCCCCACCGCGGGACAGCAGGACAGACCCCAAAAAACGGGACTGTCCCGCGAAAATCGGGACAGTTGGGAGGTATGCCCTTGACTTCTGCACGGTTAGGGGAGCTTGATAAATGAAGTTAGTGCTCTTCAGTGGCGTAGTAAGCGTTTGACATAAGGTGGTGGAAATTAGAAAAATAGGCACCCCAGGCTTAGGTGTTCAAAAATGTAAATATCAACATGTAAGTATGTTAGCTGCATCTCGCAGTATCCATGGGAACTGTACAGGAGGGACCTCCAGGGAGTAGGTATGGGTGGGCACTACAGCAATTGACCGCATGGACCATACAAATGGAGGGTAGGAGTAATATGCATCATTGGGACAGGTAGCCAGCTTTCTGCCTATCTCTTTGGCTCCTATTTCAGACTAGCACCCAACCAAAAAACTATTAGGTAGTCTCTGGGCAGCATTGCACTGACCTGATTCCCTCTCTGACAATACCAGTTTCATCATCTGTATCCTCCCCTCCCCCCTGCCGGCTACGCCACCAGTGCTCTTATAAAAGAGGATCATTCATGTGCAGACTTCACTTTCACTACAAACTTTTTAGTAGCCTTTGAAAGACGCATACGCTATTTTGACAAGGGAAATCCAAATTTTGCACACATTATTTTGCAGCCATAGACATACCCCTGGATATTGCAGTGTATACAGGGCCTACTTAATTTGCAATCCTTCTGAACGCATGCGGGGGCCGCCCATCGCAGGGCAAGGCCACCCAGCATGCTGACCGCCGCCTCCCCCCCTTGGTGAAGCAGTATTGCGATTGCATCACAATTTCTGCTTCATCGTAGAAATTAAGGTTGCCTCCTGCTGGCGGCTGTTTGGCTGCACCTGCAGGAGGCTCGCCGCCATCTTACTGATCGCTGAGGCTGCGTGAGACGTCATGCAGCCACCGCAATCATGCCCACAGCCGCTGTTTCCATGACACCTCCCTCGTTTGCCGATCTCCGCCCCCGAAACGATCCGTCTCCGCCTAGGAAGCAGAGCGTTGCTGCCCCGCCTCACGAACGCCTCTGCCTGACTGACAGGCAGAGGCGTTCGCATTTACTGCAGAAAATGAGGGTGCAAGGCGAAGTATAGTCGCTGTGCATGCGCATGCATCCTTTTAGCATTTTTTGCAGTTGGTTCGCATTTTGCAATCCAACCTGAATTAGGCCTTCAGTGGACATTTCCTATTTCTGTGACAAGCGCCAATGTGTCTCAGGGACAAAACACTAGCTACGTCTAGAGATGGGTTATCGTTCTATTACTTGTAGGGTTACCTCTGCATAACCCTAAGTTGTGTACAACATCCCTCATAGACAGGGAGGGGAGAATGAGGAATATTTGTCTTCTAACCAGCACACACCCGAGGATCTGCAAATATTTTGCTTTAATAAATGTTATTACATTGGAGAAGGATTTCACTAAAAATGCTTTCATTTCGTTTTGTGTCCACAGGGCACATACTTCTGCTGGTCCACCAAGGTCACCTTTTACAAATAGTCGTTAGCATTGCATGAGTAGGGAAGGGGATAATAAGGGTCTTGGGTGATTACTTAATGCTTATGGAACATGCACAAGAATGCAGCCTCTTCCTCGTTGCTCCTTTCAAGCTTAAGCCTTAGATCCTTTCAGTTCTTTTTCATTTATTTTTTCCCAATATTAATTATCTCATGGTCGTGCTTGGAGTACTGAGTAATACATGTTAGTGCTCTGTGTCATTGGAAGAAGTACTTCTGTGCAGCAGTGCAAGAGTAGTTTTTATTTATTATAGGAAATGAACATAACAAAGGACCTGATCATGTAATACATAATCTGTTAGTTTTGGGTGTGTTTCTATCTATCTATCTATCTATCTATCTATCTATCTATCTACAGATGGAACCACGCTCATCTTGGCTTCTCTGCTGTGCCTAGGTGCACCATGGTTTATTAGCATAAGCCTTTCATCTATTGTTCTCAGCTGCAATACAATACGGAGAAAACAATACAGCAGGGGATGAGGTCATTACAGCAGGGGATTAAGGGGCCTATTTATCACCATCCGAATCCAGGATGCGGATGACAGGTGATAAAATCACCCAAACTTGCACACGGATGTATAAATTATCGCATGCAGGGACAGAGCACACCGTGGACCCCCCCGCAGATCAATATACTCACCAGTCCATGGCGCCGGTCCACGCTGCTTCTGCTGGGCTGCCGGGCACCAGATCCTGTGTGCTGTGGTGACCCCCAGTGCTGTAAAGTGCGCTGGCGCTTTGCAGCATCACTATACTGCACCGTGGTCACATTGCAGCACATGGGGGACCCGGCGCCTGGCAGCGCTCACCGGAGGCAGCGGACACCGGCTCCCTGGACAGGTGAGTATAGTTTTTGGCTTTTTTTTACTTTTTTTCCCCCTTTGTACACTTTTATCAGCTTGTGTGTCCATCGGACACACATAGCTGATCACTGGAGCCGGGTCCCGCTCAGCTTTCACAGGGCACACTATAGATAGTATATTTATTTTCAGATATAGCAGTACGAGAAGTTGCTTTATTATCACCACAATCCAATGTTCGTTTGGCATCCCCATACATACTGTAAATAGGCTTTCCCATCTCTTCACAGGCTGTAGCCTTTCATAGATAGAGAGCAGTAGCGGATCTTGCCACGGGCAAGCAGGACTTTTGCCCGGGGCGCCGCCTTCCGGAGGGCGCCGCACCATGGCAAGATCCGCTACTGCTGTGCCCCCCGCTGCCCACTGTGTCCCTCGCTGGTTCCCCGCTGTGAAGGGAACTAGACGCTACCCGTCTAGTTTCCCTTCGTGGAGAGGACCTTTGTTGTGCAGTGCGCAATGATGTCATCACGCACCGCACAGCATTGTGGGACTGGCACAGACGCTAGGGGTCATAATTGACCTCTAGTGTCTATCTGTCCCATAGATCCGAGGAGAGGAGCGGCGCCGGCGGAGGTCTGCAGCGGTCGGGAGCGGGGATAGTAAGTATTTTTTTTTTCAGCGGCGCTACAATACTGTAACTGACCACGCCCCCTGTATGAAGCCACGCCCCCTATTTCCCGACCGGGTTGCCAAAAGGGCAAGAACCCGGCCCTGATAGAGAGCACATGGGAATCTTGGTCCTTCCCTAAAGCTTTGCTAAAGGCAATGTGTATAGTTCTTTACTTTTACTGTATGACTTTACTGTAAATGAAGCTTCTAACTAAAATATAATTAAAATATTATATTAAATATTATTAAATATATATTAAATATTATATTATTGTAACACCAACCAAAAATCTTATGGATTTCCAGCCAGCAGCAGGAGCGCATTAAGCTAGGAGGGGGGAGCTGCGTCTGGGGACCCTGATGATTAAATTAGCGCTCTGTAGTGAAAACAAAATGGCTTATGCTATAACCAGATACTGTAGTTTAGCTCCACGAACAGCAAAAAGTATTAGGAAGAAAAAGTATTAGAAAAAAGTTCAAAGACAAACCCTCATGATGTAAATAAATCTATACCTAACACTGATCAACACTTATTTTATTTGGTAATCATATTAGAGCAATTTTGGGGTAAATTTGTGGTGCTCCCATTATCTCAAGAACTAGAGCCAATTCGAACAAAAAAAAAACACAACTTTCATTTTTGAATTCAGCAACACCACAATTTCCTATATTCATTCAAATATCATTGGCAGCTAAACAAAAACTGCCTTCTTGTTGGGCCGTGTAATACAGTAAATATCACAAAAATAAAAACATAAATAGTGCCCATATTAGAATATATGAGTGGGTGCACAAACTGGACAAAACAATCATAAATAGAATTAAGAAAAAATGTTGTTGTTTTTTTCTATTATTTTAGACTATTTTAGTCTATGAATCCTAAAATGTAGATAATTATAAAAATGATGAAAAAAATATTCTTGTTCAACCAGCATAAAACATAACTATTACAATTAGTCTTGTTATAAAGCTACAGTTTCCTGAATTATTATGGAGCTAACAAACAGTAATGTCCAAAAATTATGTACTTTGCTTTTACTAAATGTTTTGTACATATATCTCATCAAACAGTCTTTTTCTTAGTATAACCAGACTTGCATCTAACAAAGAGAGCCTCACTCCACCCCGTGAATGGACAGCTCAGTTTTCAAGTTCATCCAGTCCTCTTCCATAGAGCACTATGGATTGAGTCATCCTGAAAAGTGAATTGTTGCACAATTAGTGTTCCGAGCTCAACCACCAAAATCCTGAATCGAGATTAGAATTTGAGATATTTAAAAATATACTGTATATATAGTTTGTAGAAATCACTGCTGTGTAAAGGCAAAAGATCAGCACAACAATTTGCCAACTTAGAAACTATTTGCCAAGAGAATTGAGTTATTTGGCAATCTGAACTGTGGGAGATTTATTTATTTTACAATTATGATTGATTGAAACTTTTTTTTTTTTCTTTGGGCTGGAATTCTCTGTGGATTTGAACTGTTTAGCATATGGTATAGAACAAAAGATGTAATACTGCACAGTTTTACCCGAGGAAACTCACAAACACGGTGAGAATATACAAACTCCATACACATACAGCTCTTTTTTGGGAATCCAGCTAGTTACCAGAAGAAACTTACAAACTGATGAAGAACATACGAACTACACACGTATAGGGCTACAGTTTTACATCTACTGTTAAAATTACACTCAGTTGTGTAGGGCGGAAACTGAATGTTACAGCGGTTTAACTTGTTCTTGGAAAATTGTATAGACTTGTTATTTGTGAGGCACACTCCTGGCAAAAGAAAGAAAATTAATTTGTAGCTTATTTGGATATTTAAGAAGTACTTGAGGTTGTTTTCAACACTTCTAACCCACTAACTGTTCTCCGACCGCATGTCAGTCATTTGTAATCAGAAAAAGGCCAGAGGTCAAGCCAGAAAATGAAAGAAAACCTGTGTTTGTTTACACCTCAATGAGCTACAGACATTGTGAGTAGATTGTTAAAATGTTGCGTTATATTTGTTCAGGAGGAAATTAAGCTCAATCTGAAGATTACATACTAATGTTGAATTTAGGTACAAATTGAAATGAAACCATAGCAACCAATAAGACATTTGCTTTTATTGGCTAGCTTCACCTAAGAAGCTTAAATGACAGATTAATGATTTTAAAAATTGTTTTGTGAAATATTTCAATTACACATTTGGATTTGAAATTTCGGACATTTTGCCAATGTAATTTGGCTTTATGTGTTCTCAGTCCTACCCATACGACTTTATGCAGCAGAATGACTCCTTTCTCTAAACCAGCTCTGTTAATTGACTGTAGATTCTGCAAAACTCAGTGGGTAGTAGGGAAGAAAATCAGAACTCAAAGATTGTATCATTGGAACGTCTGTGAGATGGACTGTGATTTAAGCTACATCAAATTTGTTGAAAACTCTTATCTCTAGTTGAAAGGTAATTGCTGTGTGGTTGCTGTGATTTAGGGGGAGTTGTTCAATCCTTAAGGACACGTGGGGAAGTTGCCCATATTGACCAATCAGATTCTACCATTTTACAGAATGTACTTAAAAGCTGATTGGTTGACAAAATATGTATTTATGAAGAGTTCATCTCCAGCCATGGACAACTGGGAATAGGAGGTATGGTAGAAGTAAGTCATTTAGTACTGGGGATAGGATAGAAAGAAATATTTAAAGGGGAAGACTACTTTTTATGATCTTTGTTTAAAAAAGGTGATTTCTTTGCCTCACTGTTAAGATGGAGAAATTCAATCTAAGCAGGTGGCCACAGGAATTCCCGTCAGAAGTAACAATGTATGGTTTGTATTGCAAGTGGTTTCCCAAAGAATGTGAAATATTTTCATGATGACAGTGGACATTTCAGTGGTAAAATATTAGAATTGTATTAATTCCCAAGTTAGTGTGCAAATGTAACCCTTAATAATTGCAGTAGATAACTTTAATATGAAAGTATAATGTCTCAAAGTAGTATTATGGAGCTGTCATTTGACGGGTCAATAAATATTGTGCCAGTCATTAGCTGGCATGGGTGTTTTACCTCTTTCTTTCCATCTCTCCGCCTCCACCCCTTCTCCTGTCATATCCCATTAGTTTCTCTCTCCTTACCCTCAACTCCAGCTTACCCCACTCACCCATGTCTCCAAGAGGAGTGGGAGTACTGGTGGATACTATAGGTGGTGCTTTCTCTATTCATCAACAGGATGGAGCGTTTGGTGCTACTTCTATACAGCACTGGGGGGGGGGGGGGGGGAGAGGAAAGCAGGAATTTTGTATAATATGCACACAAAGGTGGTGATATAGGGGAAAATGTACTAAGCCAGGCCTGGCCAACCTGTGGCTCTCCAGATGTTGTGAAACTACAAGTCCCATCATGCCTTGCCACAATTTTGCTACTAGGGAATGCTGAAACTGTGGCAGGGCATGCTGGGATTTGTAGTTTCACAAAATCTGAAGAGCCACAGGTTGGCCAGACCTGTACTAAGCAGTGATAAGCATGGAGAAATGAGCCAGTGGAGAAGTTACCCATGGCAACCAATGAGCTGCTCTGTATAATTTGAAAGTATGCAAATTATAAATGTTACTTCAATGCTGATTGGTTGCCATGGGCAACTTCACCACTGGCTCACTTCTCCGCTCTCTTCACTGCTTAGTACATATCCCCCATAGTATGGATGGGGTCACTGGATTCTCTCACACAGGAAGATACTCAGAGGCACATGTGTATATGCCAGATGCCGCAAGAAAGATACAGCGGTTGGCCATGCATGTGCAGAAGGCACATGACAGTGCATTGTATCAGTTTTGGCAACACAGAGGCAGCGCAGAGCACGCCTGTTACAGATGAGACAATTATTATTTTTTATTCACGTCCTTTAGCCCTGCACACTTCCATTGATGGTTTCAGTCAGTAGAAAATATCAATGGTTCCATCCATGGAGACCATTAAAACTCTGTACTATATCGCCCCTCTTTACTGTATCTGACCAGGACAAATCACTCAGAACTGTATCCCTCCGCCTCTCTGCTCACTGACTTATTACACACATTGCTGTTAATTAATGCCGCAGGTAGTGTCGCATACAAATTTCTAGATGTACTTTGATTTTAAGGTTCCTATAGTATGAAACGCCTATGAATCAACGCTGTGACTACAAACACTAAAACAAAGATGATTCATTCTGTCAGATCTATTTCAGAGAAATATATATTTTTTAAGGAAGTTTGTTAAATTATTTTGTATGTGTTTATGTGGCCTATTTGTACTAAAAGTAGCAATACAGATGGCTGTCTACCGCAGGTAATCACAGTCGTAGGAAACCTCCTATTGCCATTGCTGTGGCATCTGGGTGATTCTCGCCCACCTAGTGACACCATATCACTTTGCCGGTCTTGGTTGATATGCGCATATGTGACCAGGCTAGCCATTAACCAGCTCACCCATGAGCAGTACAACTGGAAACCCAGTTCAACTGTCATTTCAGATTATTTTCACCAACAGCTTTAGAATTCTCAACGTGACTTAAAAGGTATATTTAGTAAGAGTTCATCTTATCCTTGTGTACACCAGGTAATGGTTATATAATCTGCCAGGCATTCTATAGCACAGGTTAGCCAGAATAATACCTCATAGAGATCCAGATGTACTAAGCCTTAAAAAGTGATAAAGTGGACGGTGATAAACCACCAACCAACCAGCTCCTAACTGTCATTTTTCAAACATGGCCTGTGACATGGCAGTTAGGAACTGATTGGTTGGTACTTTATCACTCTCCACTTTTTAAGGCTTAGTACATCTGGCCCAGAGTATCTGCAACATTATGATGCATGAAGAGACCTACAGTATCAAAGTGAAATGCAAGTTGGACAATCATTGCTAGTTGCTTGATATTATTAGCCCTAATACTATGATTGAAGCAGGCGATGACCACACTATGGGGCAGCAGCAGAGCTGTATCTATCACTGCAAGACGACTGCCCCCATCTGTATACCTGGTCGCACAGCAGTACGCATTATCAGTGCGCATTGCACCAGCCCTACTATCCCTGTTCCTAAAGACCTGTTTGAAGACAGTCCGCGCACAATCCTGCATAGCCCACAATTCTGCCGACATACCCTCTCATCAGTTTAACACTGTTATCAACCCATTTACACCCCTTCAGTCGTATGAAAAGGCAGCACCTTTAAGGTTAGAATGAGGCAAATATTTAGCACAAGAGGTTTAAAAATGTACAGATATATATATTGTATGTATATATATATATATATATATTTTTTTTATATATATATATATATATATATTTTTATATATATATATATATATATATATATATATTGTCAGCAGCACACAGTATGGGGCCCAGTTATTTCTCACTGTACTTTTTCTTTTGCAAAACCTCCATTTCACTTTGCTTTAGATCATATAACAGAAAGATCGGGCGGTGGACAACGGGCTGATATTTAAAACCTCATTCATCTCCATTACCTTCACAGTTGTCATTAGCAGGCAATTTGCATGTAATCTGAGCCATTAATTAGGAGATTTTTATATGAATGCCATAGAATGATGTCACCCTTTTTGGCACTACGCTCCTGTGCCACCATTAACCAGTCAGTGACAAGTTCTTTAATTTCACAAGTGTCACATTTTTGGTAAGGAGAATGAAGTGTTTGTAACGCTTACTCTTAGCTGAATGCCGGACAGGAATTACATTATGTGCATCCAGAACTGCAGAATACGGTGTAGAAAGCAGCTGGCTTGAATATATATTCCAACAAGCGAACAGCACATTTCTGAAACAGTGTGTGGCAGAGGTACTTAATACAAGCTTTTCATTAGAAGAAATCTGCCAAACCGCACATTCCCATACCTTATTTTATAAATCTTGTGATGTGGGATAAAGCTGTAATCTGGCATACTGTCCAATACGTAAATCATTCTAAAGAACCTCTATACTGCTATTCTTTTGCAAATCTTCCCGAAACCATGAATATTTTACCCATTTCACAGGTAAACTCAAACTTTGCCTCTACATCTACCCCACCATTCCAATTCACCGGTCAACAAAAATAAAAAAAAATTTTATTTTAATTACTATTTTCAGATTCTCTATATATAAAATAACCAAAACATTTGTTTATTTTTTAAAAACTTTGCTTTTGGCCCTTTTACAATGATCAATAAATATTAAAGTTTTTGAATGACAATATAAGGAGAAGCGCTTTTTAGTAAGTAAGGGAGGGGACGAGCGGGGGGAAAGCAAGTGGTATTCTGACCATCATTAAATATATGCAGATAGCTAAACCATGTCCATCTCTCAATGCACAGACAATGAGATTTCTGTAACTGTAAACCTTTTATTAATACAGACTGGAATGATTGTCCATATAATATAGCTGTAGTTCTGCAGAATAGATCACTGTAAATGTAACAAATAAGAGAGTAAACAGTGCACGGAAATAAGATATAAGTCTCTGGGGTAGAGGAGACTTAACACAGCCTGTCAGCAACTCATGCACAGATAACTGAGTAGTAACAAAATGGAGTATGATGGGGGATCATATTTGTTGGCTAATACGAGAAAGACCACACAATCAAAATATGAATAATATTCATTTCTAAACTTTTTTTTATATATTCTGTTACAGTAGTTGTTTGTTTAAAAAAAAAACAATTTGTAAATAAAAGTAATTCAAATTAATAACAAAAGTTTGTTTTATTTTTACATACAATAAAGTTATGAAAATAGGTACATTTTCTTAAAATCCGTAATTTCATTCTGATAGCTACAAAAGCAAACTTTTTCAGGTAAAACAATTTTTTCTTTAATTAGTAGTGTGGAAGAAATAAAAATCAGATATGCAGAACCCAGACTCAAAATTTGTGTTGACCGGTGATAAGTCACTACTTCCATGGGTGCCAAGAGATGAACGGGGCCTAGGTACTGGGGGGACATGACCAAATCCAGGAGGAGTGGCCATGCCCACTCCCCCCAAAAAATTAAATAACGTGCTGCAAAGTGGAACATTTGTCCCCTCTAGCAACTGACTCAGGGCCCCTTCAGCAAGCCCTGGCCCAGGTGATCAGTACTTGCCCCCACCACCACCACCCCTGGTGCCCTTGATGGCATTACATTCTTGTCCATATATTCAACACTCATTAAATGCTGAAATCTATTCAATAATACAGATATTGAGTATTTTGTATGTTGTTTTGAAATGTTAATTAGATTTAACTTTTCGTTCAATTTTACTTAACAAATGTTATATAGATGTATTGTACATAGCAATATGTTAAAATTAACAATTTGATGCAAAAGTATTTAATGTATTAGTTATATTCAATTACATCTGCTGCATGCTTCAAGAATTAATATGCTTACCAGAGACTGTCCTGTGATTGACAGTCCTAGCTCTGCCCAGGACTTAGTTTAGTGCATGTGTTATGGCAGAAGAATACTGGGTGGTTTATACATTTATACAAATGTGTTAGTTTATGACACAAAATGAATACATATAACTTTTACTTCCAGAATTGTCCAAAGCTATAAAATAAAAAATAAAAATTTCCTAGCAACCAATGAGATGTGCTTTTATTGTCTGCCTTGTACTTGCAAGATAAATGGCAGTTGGTGATTGGTTGCTGTGTATGAGATCCCAGGGAGCAGTTGTTGATGGAAGGTGCAGGGGGAAGAGCATGGTGTAGTGAATTGCTGTCCGCTTCTCAATGCTGTGATTTATGGGCCTAGTTCAGACCCAATCTCTGCAACGGCAGCGATCGCAGCCTGACGACCTTTGTGGGGTGCGAAAGCATCTCCCTGGTGTTCATATCTAACTGGTGTGATTGCCTCTGCCTGATTGACAGGCAGAGGCAGTTGCGGGGCAGAAGGGAGCATGCCAACGGCATTAGAACATCGTTGGGTGAGGGGGGGGTGGTCCGGACAACGCAGGTGTCATACGCAGCCACTTCAACGTGAGGAGGGGTAGCCACCTGCCAGCACAGCTAGCCTGCACAGGCAGGGAGCTACTTGGCGGGTGCAAAAGCATCGCCGCCGTGCAATGCTTTTCGCCTGTGCATGGTGGGGGGGTAGTGCCTGACATGCAGGGCGGACTAGCCCTGTCCTGGGCGTCCCCCCGCATGTCAGAGAAACTGATCGTAGATGTGCTAAATTTAGCATATCTACGATCAGGTCTGAATCACCCCCATGTCATTAATAGGGAACAGGGCCAAAATGACGTGATTTGGCAAAAATCTTATCTTCAGTACACCAGAATGCACACTTCAATGGAAAAAGTAGGTGTATCCAGGAGATCCAGGAGGCTAGTCTTCTCTCTCTTAATTTCCCAAACAACCCAGAAGAGTAATCAAATGACAAAATTTGTCCTGGGGATTTTTACACCATAAGAACGGTCAATTATTGTTATCAAATGAGCACATGCAGTAATTAGCAACTGTCTTTTCTTTATCTGAGAGCCAGAAACTGAAAACTTTCCAGTTCCTCCCGAAGCTACATCATTCCGGCACTAGAGCCCGTACTGTTGCTCATGAAGTTATAGCCTGAAATGTGATTCAGCCTATAAAATGGCTGCCTCTAACAAGTGCAGTGCACAAGTAATCTCTAATGCATTTGCCCTTTTGCATCTAACTGGAACTGCATCATAAATTTAGCTCACAACTCTGGTTTTCATCAGGAGAAAAAACTGGCACGAGTGTTGAGAGTTTTCTTTGGTTCATTGAGCCAAAATCACACTAAACGACACACAGTCAAAGTAAACTTGGCAAAGAAACAAAAAAAAAAAGGCATGGGATATCTTAATTGGAAGACCAGCAAATTACTCTTGTACTAAACATAGCAATTTGGGGTGATGGATCGAATAATTCACATTTGCCCCCCCCCCCCCCCTCCCCCTTCCCCGCCCAATCTACTGAACATAGGACATTTACTAACTTTTCACAAGAGTCATTAGCTGCAGGATCTAAATCAATTTTAAAGTCTACAGCCCGTGCCACAGTGGGCTTCAGACATTAAACATTCCACAGGATTTCTGCCTAAATATGAACAAGTCTTTGTTTAACTTTCTTAAATATGTTGACACAGATGGGAGTTGGGGGCCAATTACTCTGGCTAAATGCTAAAGACTTCATGTTTAATTAGCAGATCTAATTTGAAATGTGCAACAAGAGACCTGATTTGAGAGATATGTTTATTTTACTGTTATTTCTCTCTTCTTATGACTCCTCAGATCTGGTGCGTGGATATTCTATGACCCCGCCTGTTCTTGACATCTCAGCTGATGAACTTGTGACTAACGCCAATGACACACTAACTATCACCTGCAGGTAATGGTCTATTGATGAACATGAACAAGAACTGGTTCTCTCTGTGGGTTATACCTCATAATTGTGAAATACTCCAAGTACCCTCCCTCTAAGACCTGCTGCTTGCCAGTGCCTTGCCTCCTCTCTGATAATCACCTGTTACCTTGGTAATAAACCATATTGTGCAATAAAGGGGGAAATGTATAATGTGTGGACAGATTTAGAGTTTGGAGAGAAGCGTGTCTCAGTTGAACTAAAACTTGCAGTGAAAAATAGTATTTGGTCCCTTTGCCATTTGTCCAGGTGCAAATTGATGTTCTTCCGCAGAACTTGTGCTTAATGACCATATACTCTCAATTCAAATCTCTGTATTCCTGTCAACCAGATATTGGCATATAGTGATTGGACTTGTAGTTCAACAACTTTATATAGTACCAGATGGAGAGCCACTGTCCAGGAGGAATATTGCCATTAAGTTCTTTAACCTTACTGGCTACTGTTGTCTGTTGTATACACTGCCAGTACTTGCAATGGCGCCTTACCTCATTCAGAAAAAAACATAAAATAATATTTTGGGGGAGATGTATTAAACCTTAAAGCAGGGGTGGGGAACCTTTTTTCTGCCATGGACCATTTGGATTTTTTTAACATCATTCGTGGGCCATTTTTGAAGTGTGCCACCCCCTAAAGCGTGCACCGCGCTCCTGGGAAAGTAGGTGTGGCTTTACACATTATGCCCACATTAGTGCTCCTTACACATAATGGCCCCAGTAATAGCTGCTTATACATACTGCCCCAGTAATGTCCACAGTAGTGCCAGATACACATAATGCCCCAGTACAGTGCCAGTTACACATAATGCCCCAGTACAGTGCCAGTTACACATAATATTCTCAGTACAGTGCCAGTTACACATAATACCCCAGTATAGTGCCAGTTACATATAATGTCCCCAGCAGGGCACTCACCACCACTGCAGGAGAGGTCCCATTCAGACTCCTACACATCACCGATCCAGGTCCACACTATCTCACCACCACCTCCTTTGATCAGCAGCAGCCTCCAGTGAACAAGTGTGCTAGACGCCAGGCACAGGTGTCTCAGAACAGCAGGAGCTCAGAAGACATGCGGCGGACACACTCATACAGACTTCGCACCAAGCACTACGTAACGCACCCAACCCACATTCTCCTTGGGTGCCAGGCCACGCCCTCTCCTAGTCCCGCCCACCGTTGCCTTGGCCAGGGTAACCCAAGCCCCCCTCCATCAGATGCCATTTTCCTCCTATTCTCATTTTCTGCCTTCCCCCTCCTAGTCCTGCCTGCTGCTGTCCCACTAACCCACGTCCCCCTCCGTCTGTCCCCTCCATCCGTCCCCATCCTAGTCCTGCCTGCAGTTTCCCTGGAAACCTGGCCGGGCCAGGAGAAATGACTTTGTGGACCTTATATCTCTGCTTTAGAGAGAGAGATAAAGTACCAACCAACCAGCTCCTAACTGCCATTTTTCAAACAGAGCCTGTATCATTGCAGTTAGGAGCTAATTGGTTGGTACATTTAACTCTACACTTTATCTCTCTCCAAAGTTTGATGCATCTCCCCATTGTCTTTTTACCTCCTTGTAGCCCACAACAACATGTTAATTGTTATTATCTATGGTTTTGCTGCAAATCCTATAGTAATACAAAACCTACACTGATAAAATGTAATAAGAACAGCTACGTTCAAGTTGCATATATGGCCCCACATATTTTGCTACTGTATATCTAAGGTGTAAAGTGATGATATGTTTATAGTAGGTTGCATGTGAATACATTATACTTGCTACTAGCCCCTAGCCATTGGCCGTTAACAGCATGTTTCACCTACAGAGTCATGCATGTCCACTATATGACCCATCATTACATATATAAATGTACTCTAAGGGGTACATTTACTAACATTCGTAATTTCCGAAAAAAGGTCAAAGTTCAATCACGAATGACATCGAAAGTGTAAAACTGCAACTTTTTGAATTTGTTACGATGGATTTACTAAGCTGTCGTATTCGGGTTTTTCTTTTCTTCCGATGTCGATGTCATTCGTGTTTTTTTTGTGTTTTTTACGGCAGTGATTAGCAAAACACTGCCGACTTTTTTACAATTAATCTCGGCCGGATCTGTGTGATCCGTGCTGGGGTTCTATTTTTTTTTTTTTTAATTAAACACTGTAAAATTTAAAAAAAAAAATTGCGTGGGGTCCCCCCTCCTAAGCATAACCAGCCTCGGGCTCTTTGAGCCGATCCTGGTTGCCGAAATATGGGTAAAAAATTGACAGGGGTTCCCCCATATTTAAGCAACCAGCATCGGGCTCTGCGCCTGGTCCTGGTTCCAAAAATACGGGGGACAAAAAGAGTAGGGGTCCCCCGTATTTTTAAAACCAGCACCGGGCTCCACTAGCTGGACAGATAATGCCACAGCCGGGGGTCACTTTTATATAGTGCCCTGCGGCCGTGGCATCAAAAATCCAACTAGTCACTCCTGGCCGGGGTACCCTGGGGGAGTGGGGACCCCTTCAATCAAGGGGCCCCCCCCCCAGCCACCCAAGGGCCAGGGGTGAAGCCCGAGGCTGTCCCCCCCATCCAATGGGCTGCGGATGGGGAGGCTGATAGCCTTTGTTGTAAAAGAAAAGATATTGTTTTTAGTAGCAGTACTACAAGGCCCAGCAAGCCTCCCCCGCATGCTGGTACTTGGAGAACCACAAGTACCAGCATGCGACGGAAAAACGGGCCCGCCGGTACCTGTAGTACTACTACTAAAAAAATACCCAAAAAAAGACAAGACACACACACCGTGAAAGTATAATTTTATTACATACATACATACACACATACATACATACTTACCTTAAGTTCCCACGCAGGTCGGTCCTCTTCTCCAGTAGAATCCAAGGGGTACCTGTTGAAGAAATTATACTCACGAGATCCAGGGGTCCAGGCTCCTCGGGAAATCCAGGGGTAATCCACGTACTTGAAAAAAACAAAAAAAAACGGTGTCCCGACCACGAACTGAAAGGGGACCCATGTTTGCACATGGGTCACCTTTCCACGAATGCCAGAAACCCACTTTGACTTCTGTCTAAGTGGGTTTCTTCAGCCAATCAGGGAGCGCCACGTTGTAGCACTCTCCTGATCAGCTGTGTGCTCCTGTCCTCACTGACAGGCAGCACACGGCAGTGTTACAATGTAGCGCCTATGCGCTACATTGTAACCAATGATGGGAACTTTCTGCCCTGCGGTTGACCTAAAGTGACGTCACCGCTGAGCAAGAAAGTTCCCAGCATTGGTTACAATGTAGCGCATAGGCGCTACATTGTAACACTGCCGTGTGCCGCCTGTCAGTTAGGACAGGAGCACACAGCCGATCAGGAGAGTGCTACAACGTGGCGCTCCCTGATTGGCTGAGGAAACCCACTTAGACATCAGTCAGAGTGGGTTTTCTGGCAGTCGGGAAAAGGGGATCCATGTGCAAACATGGGTCCCCTTTTAGTGCGTGGCTCGGGTAAGCGGTTTTTTTTTTTTTTCAAGTACGTGGATTACAAAGGATTTCTCCGAGGACCCTGGGCCCCTGGATCTCGTGAGTATAATTTCTTCAACAGGTACCCCTTGGATTCTACTGGAGAAGAGGACCGACCTGCGTGGGAACATAAGGTAAGTATGTATGTATGTGTGTATGTATGTAATAAAATTATACTTTCACGGTGTGTGTGTCTTGTGTTTTTTTGGGTATTTTTTTAGTAGTAGTACTACAGGTACCAGCGGGCCCGTTTTTCCGCCGCATGCTGGTACTTGTGGTTCTCCAAGTACCAGCATGCGGGGGAGGCTTGCTGGGACTTGTAGTACTGCTACTAAAAACAATATCTTTTCTTTTACAACAAAGGCTATCAGCCTCCCCATCCGCAGCCCATTGGATGGGGGGGACAGCCTCGGGCTTCACCCCTGGCCCTTGGGTGGCTGGGGGGGGGGGACCCCTTGATTGAAGGGGTCCCCACTCCCCCAGGGTACCCCGGCCAGGAGTGACTAGTTGGATTTTTGATGCCACGGCCGCAGGGCACTATATAAAAGTGACCCCCGGCTGTGGCATTATCTGTCCAGCTAGTGGAGCCCGGTGCTGGTTTTAAAAATACGGGGGACCCCTACTCTTTTTGTCCCCCGTATTTTTGGAACCAGGACCAGGCGCAGAGCCCGATGCTGGTTGCTTAAATATGGGGGAACCCCTGTCAATTTTTTCCCCATATTTCTGCAACCAGGATCGGCTCAAAGAGCCCGAGGCTGGTTATGCTTAGGAGGGGGGACCCCACGCAATTTTTTTTTAATAAAATAACAACTTTCCCACCCCTTCCCACTGATATACATGCACGGATCTCATGGATCCCTGCATGCCTATCCAATCACGGAAAAAAAAAGTAGGTCTGTTTTTTTTTAGCACTTTTTTACGAGTTGTAATTTTTCACGGCAGTGTTTGTTTGTTTTTTGCTGTGCACTTCTTAGTAAATGACTGAGATTCATACTTAAACAGCCGCGTTTTGACCGATGGTGTATTCATTCGTGATTTTTTTCTTGGACTTCAAAATATTACGAATGCCCTCATCACTGCCGTGATTATTGCTTAGTAAATTACCGAGATGACACTTTGATGGAAAAACGGCATCTCGGTCAAAATCGGGAGCTTAGTAAATTTACCCCTAAGTATGTTTTATTTTATTAATACCCAGTGGTCGAAGTGGAAATTTTTAAGTGGGGGTATGGAACGGTGAAGATTGTAATTATGCGCGTGCCAAAGGCGCGTGCGCTCTGTAAAAAGGGTGTGTGGTCACTCAAAAAGGGGGCATGTCCATAAGTGTATTGGACCACACCATATACACATTATGCACCACAATAGTAGGACCCCTTATACTAGGGGTGGGCAAAATGCGGCCCGCAAACCGATCCTACCCGGCCCACTGCCTCCCACCAGCGAGCAATGACAAGCGGCCCGACCAGCTGAGCTGCTTGTCATTGCTCTGCACTGCAGTACCTCCAAGCTGCCAGCGGCGCCTCTCTCCCCTGCTGCTGCGTTGTAGCAGCCTCCTCCAGAGTCCCCAGTGACAACGGCTGTGTTCAGCCGAGAAGGGGGCGGGGCTACGTGCCGATGAGGGGCGGGGCTACACGGGACCTCAGGGGGCGGAGCTACACGGGACAAGAGCCAGACTGCTACAGATCCATCCTTCCTGTCACTGCCAGCCAGATCAGTAAGTTAATGGGAAAAGTGAAAGTGTGTGTGTGTGTGTGTGTGTGTGTGTGTGTGATAGTGTGCATATATTTGTGTGTGCGGGCAGTGGCGTCAGACTGTTTTTAGGTTTGGGGGAGAGATCTTTAGCTCTCGCTGTACCAACCCCTCCCGTGTTCTGTAACCATGTCACCCCCATGTTCTGTCACTATGTCACCCCCCCCCCCCCGTGTTCTGTCACTGTGTCACCCCCCTGTGTTCTGTCACTGTGTCACCTCCCCGTGTTCTGTCACTGTGTTACCTCCCCGTGTTCTGTCACTGTGTCACACCCCCGTGTTCTGTCACTGTGTCACCTCCCCGTGTTCTGTCACTGTGTCACCCCCCCGTGTTCTGTCACTGTGTCACCTCCCCGTGTTCTGTCACTGTGTCACCCCCCCCGTGTTCTGTCACTGTGTCACCTCCCCGTGTTCTGTCACTGTGTCACACCCCCTGTGTTCTGTCACTGTGTAACCTCCCCGTGTTCTGTCGCTGTCAACCCCACCATGTTCTGTCACCATGTCACACCCCCCGTGTTCTGTCACTGTCACCCCCACCGTGTTCTGTCACCCCCCCTCCCCGTTTTCTTTCACTGTGTCACACCCCCCGTGTTCTGTCACCGTGTCACACATCCGTGTTCTGTCACTGCCACCCCCACCGTGTTCTGTCACTGTGTCACACCCCCCAGTGTTCTGTCACTGTCACCCCCCTCCCCGTGTTCTGTCACCGTGTCACCCCCACCATGTTCTGCAACTGTCAACCCCCCCCCCCGTGTTCTTTCACTGTGTCACACCCCCCCGTGTTCTGTCACCCCCCCTCCCCGTTTTCTTTCACTGTGTCACACCCCCCGTGTTCTGTCACCGTGTCACACATCCGTGTTCTGTCACTGTCACCCCCACCGTGTTTTGTCACTGTGTCACACCCCCCGTGTTCTGTCACTGTCACCCCCTCCCCGTGTTCTGTCACCGTGTCACCCCCACCATGTTCTGTCACTGTCACCCCCCCTCCCCGTGTTCTTTCACTGTGTCACACCCCCCGTGTTCTGTCACCGTGTCACACATCCGTGTTCTGTCACTGTCACCCCCCCTCCCCGTGTTCTGTCACTGTCACCCCCACCGTTTTCTGTCACTGTGTCACACACCCGTGTTCTGTCACTGTCACCCCCCCCCTCCCCGTGTTCTGTCACCGTGTCACCCCCACCGTGTTCTGTCACCGTGTCACCCCCACCGTGTTCTGTCACTGTATCACACCCCCCGTGTTCTGTCACCCCCACCGTGTTCTGTCACCGTGTCACCCCCACCGTTTTCTGTCACTGTGTCACACACCCGTGTTCTGTCACTGTCACCCCCTCCTCCCCGTGTTCTGTCACCCCCACCGTGTTCTGTCACTGTGTCACACACCCGTGTTCTGTCACTGTCACCCCCCCTCTCCGTTTTCTGTCACCGTGTCACCCCCACCGTGTTCTGTCACCGTGTCATACACCCGTGTTCTGTCACCCCCCCTCCCCGTGTTCTGTCACCGCGTCACCCCCCCCCATGTTCTGTCACCGTGTCACCCCCACCGTGTTCTGTCACTGTGTCACCCCCCCGTGTTCTGTCACCCCCACCGTGTTCTGTCACCATGTCACCCCCACCGTGTTCTGTCACTGTGTCACCCCCACCGTGTTCTGTCACCGTGTCACACCTTTCCCCAGGGGCCATAAGACACTGGATAATTTGCTTGCTGCACAATAATTATCCTAAATAAAATGTTAATGTGTAAAACGGCTCTCTACCTGCCGTAATGTGTGTAAAAGGGGCTCTACCTGGTGTAATGTGTGTAAGTGGCGCTGTGTGGCGCAGTTTGAATAATGGAGACTATTGTGCAGCCTAATATGAATCTGTATTATTTTTTGCCCACACCCCTTCCACATGAAGCCACGTCCCTATATTTTTGGCAAGTGGGGCGAGCTGCTATTTTGTATGTGGCCCTCGGATACTGACAGGAAATGTCAAGTGGCCCCTCAGCTGAAATAATTGCCCACCCCTGCCTTATACTATCTAGTACTGGTGCCCCCTACACATTATCCCACACGGAATGAGCCAAAATTCCCACGGAATGAGCCAAAATTCACATTATGCTACACGGAATGAGCCAAAATTCACTATATGCCACACGGAATGAGCCAAAATTCACTATATGCCAAAAGGAATGAGCCAAAATTCACAATATGCCACCCAGTATGAGCCGAAATTCGCAATATGCCACCCAGTATGAGTCTAAATTCACAATATGCCACCAAGTTTGAGCCAAAATTCATAATATGCGACCCAGTATGAGCCAAAATTCACATTATCCCACACAGTGGCGGAACTAGCGAGCGGTGGGCCCATGTGCGACAAAATGGCTTGCCCCCCCCCATCCCATCCAAGTCTACCCCCTCACCCCTGGAGAGGATCTGGTGAGGAGGCCCTGCTCAGGGAAGTGGATACCTAGCAACAGTGCCGTAACTAGACATTTTAGCACTGTGTGCAAGAAACGGCATCAGAGCCCCACCCCTGCATGCAAAACAGGGGCAGTGCGCGCAAAAATACATAGTGGCGTGGCTTCGTGGGGAAGGGGTGTGGCCACAAAATAATACCAATTCATAAAACGGTGCACAGTAGTCTCCATTATTCAAATTACGCCGCACAGTAGCACCACTACACCAGGTATTTAGGCGCAAAACTGTGTATATAAGCTGCTATAGGGGAAAAATCACTCAGTATAGTGTACATCCCTGTATTATATAGCGCTGTGGTGTGTGCTGGCATACTCTCTCTCTGTCTCTCCAAAGGGCCTGGTGGGGGAACTGTCTTCAAATAGAGCATCCCCTGTGTGTGTGGTGTGTCGGTACGCGTGTGTCGACATGTCTGAGGTAAAAGGCTCCTCTAAGGAGGTGATAGAGCGGATATGTGTGTGGGAGGGTGTCTCCGTCGACAACGCCGACACCTGTTTGGGTATGTGTAAGTGCTGAGGTAAAATTATTGCACAAAAGGTTAGGGAACAGAAAGGAAATCTACCCTGGTCTGTCCCTATGTCACAGAGTCCTTCAGAGTCTCTCTATGTTCACTATCCAAAATAACAAAGTATCGACACGGAGTTTAACTCCACTGTCGACTACGATAATGCAAAGTTACAGCCAAGAGGGCTAAAAGATATTCAATATATGATTATTGGAATAAAAGATGATTTGCATATCACTGATGACTCATCTGTCCCTGACACGAGAGTACACATGTTAAGGGGAAGAATGCTGAGGTAAATTTCCCTCCTCTCATGAGGAAAAAGAGCGGGAATCTCCAGACAAGAGACGGCAGCTTCCCACAAGAGAATTCTCAGGCTGTATCCTTTCCCCACTAGGGCCAGGATGTGTTGAGAATCTTCCCCTTGGGTGTCCTGTTTGCACTAGCTATTCTCAGGGATCCTGCATATAGTGTGCACATTCTAGTATACTACCCAGACCGGCGATTGTGTTGGCATGGGTTTATAGCGCTGTGGCAGCGTGGACAGGTACCTTATCAGCAGAGATTGAGACCCTAGTATGCATATAAATATTTTAAGATGCTGTCTTAAGTGATAGATATATAATTATAAAGCATGCCCAAAGGGACATGAGTATACTGGGTCCTAGAGACAAAAGCTATGTCGATTTCTGCTTGACGTGTCCTGTAGAATATACATTGGACAGATGATGCCGACTTAAGAGGCATATGGAAGGCTGAGGATTGTGTGGAGAAAGGTTCTCGGGCCTGGTCTCCACAGCTATAGCTGGTAATTCTGATATTTTGCCTTATATTCCTGCACAGCCTAGGAAAGCACGACATTATTAAATGCAGCTTTTCGAATAAAGAAACAAGAAAGTCTGAGGTGCGTCCTTTCTTGTCAGAGCCGGGGGCAGAGGAAAGAAGCTGTACAACACAGCTAGTCCCCAGGAACAGAAGTCCTCCCCGGCCTCTACAAAAATCCACCGCATGTCGCTGGGGCTCCACAGGCGGAGCTAGGCCCGGTGGGGACACGCCTTCGTAAGTTCAGCCACAAGTGGGTTCACTCCCTGTTAGATCCCTGGGCAATAGAAATTGTATCGCAGGGATACAGGCTGGACTGTGAGAAGATGCCCCCTCACCGAGGACCCGGCGGGCTTCCCCCCAAGAGAGGGAGCCAGTGTTAACTGCAATTCGTAAATTGTATCTTCAACAGGTGGTGGTCAAGGGTCCCCTCCTTCAACAAGAGGGTGTTATTATTCGACCATGTTATAATCCCGAAACCAGACGGTTCGGTTAGACCCATATTGTATTAAAATCCCTGAACATATACCTGAAAAGGTTCAGGTTCAAGATGGAATCGCTAAGAGCGGTCATTGCAAGCCTGAAATGAATCGGGACATAAGGGATGCATACCTTCGTGTCCCCATTTATCCACCTCATCAGGCATACCTCAGAATTGCGGTACGGGATTGTCATTACCAATTTCACCAAGGTAATGGCGGATATGATGGTGCTCCTGCGGAAGCAAGGTGTCACTATTATCACATACTTGGATGATCTCCTCATAAAAGCGAGATCAAGAGAGCAGTTGCTGGACAGCGTATCACCTTCTCTGGAAGTGAAACGGCAACACGACTGGATTCTATATATTCCGAAGTCGCAGTTGGTTCCTACAGCTCATCTGCCTCGCCTAGGCATGATCCTAGACACAGACCAGAAGAGGGTTTATCTCCCGATAGAGAGAGCTCAGGAGCTCATGACACTGGTCAGGAATCCATTGAAAACCAAAACAGGTGTCAGTGCATCACTGCACTCGAGTCCTGGGAAGGATGATGGCATCATACGAGGCCATCCCCTTCGGCTGGTTCCATGCAAGGACAATGGAACTTACTGGACAAGTGGTCCGGATCACATCTTCAGATGCATCGGTTAATCACCCTATCCCCCAGGGCCAGGGTGTCTCTCCTGTGGTGGCTGCGGAGTGCTCACCTTCTCGAGGGCCGCAGATTCGGCATTCAGGACTGGGTCCTGGTGACCACGGATGCAAGCCTCCGAGGGTGGGGGGCAGTTACACAGGGAAGAAAATTCCAAGGTTTGTGGTCAAGCCAACAGACTTGCCTTCACATCAATATCCTGGAACTAAGGGCCATATACAACGCCCTAAGTCAAGCGGAGTTCCTGCTTCGCGACCAACCGGTTCTGATCCAGTCAGACCGCAGGGGCTCATGTAAACCGCCAGGGCGGCACAAGGAGCAGGGTGGCGAGGGTAGAAGCCACCAGAATTCTTCGCTGGGCGGAGAATCAAGTAAGCGCACTGTCAGCAGTGTTCATTCCGGGAGTGGACACGACCTCCACCCGGGAAAGTGGTGACTTCATCAGGAAGTCTTCGCGCAGTTTTGCAAATTGATGGAAACTGCCTCAGGTGGACTACATGGCGTCCCACCTCAATAAAAAGATAAAAAAGGTTTTACGCTGGGTCAAGGGACTCTCAGGCGATAGCTGTGGTCGCACTAGTAACACCGTGGGTGTTCCAGTCGGTCTATATATTCCCTCCTCTTCCTCTCAGACCCAAGGGCTGAGAATTGTAATAAACAGAGGAGTGTGAACAATATTCTTTGCTCCGGATTGGTCAAGAGGACTCGGTACCCGGAACTGCAAGAAATGCTCTCAGAGGACCCATGGCCTCTGCCTCTCAGTCAGGACATGTTGCAACAGGGACCCTGTCTGATCCAAGACTTACCGCGGCTGCGTTGGACGGCATGGCGGATGAACGCCGGATCCTAGTGGAAAAGGGCATTCCGGATGCAGTTATTCCTATGCTGATAAAGGCTAGGAAAGACGTGACAGCAAGACTTTTTCACTGTATATGGCGAAAATAGGTTGCTTGGTGTGTGGCCGGGAAGGCCCTACAGAGGAATTCCAGGGGGGTCGATTCCTGCACTTCCTACAGTCAGGAGTGACTATGGGCCTAAAATTAGGATCCATAAAGGCCAAGATTTCGGCCCTATCCCTTTTTCTCTCAAAAAGAACTGGCTTCACTGCCTGAAGTTCGGACGTTGTTACAGGGGTGCTGCATATTCAGCCCCTTTTGTGCCTCCAGTGGCACCTTGGGATCTTAACGTGTGTTGGATTCCTAAAATCCCACTGGTTTGAGCCACTTAAGACCGTGGAGCTAAAATATCTCACGTGGAAAGTGGTCATGCTTTTGGCCTTAGCTTGGACTAGGCGTGTGTCAGAATTGGCGGCTTTGTCATGTAAAAGCCCATATCTGATCTTCCATATGGAAAGGGCAGAATGGAGGACTCGTCCCCAATTTCTCCCTAAGGTGGTATCATCGTTTCATTTGAACCAACCTATTGTGGTGCCTGCGGCTACTAGGGACTTGAAGGATTCCAAGTTGCTGGACGTAGTCCGGGCCCTGAAACTTTATGTTTCCAGGACGGCTAGAGTCAGAAAAACTGACTCGCTATTTATCCTGCATGCACCCAACAAGCTGGGTGCTCCTGCTTCAAAGCAGACTTTTGCTCGCTGAATCTGTAGCACGATTCAGCTTGCACATTCTGCGGCTGGACTGCCGCATCCTAAATTAGTAAAAGCCCATTCCACGAGGAAGGTGGGCTCTTCTTGGGCGGCTGCCCGAGGGGTCTCGGCTTTACAACTTTGCCGAGCTGCTACTTGGTCGGTTCAAACACTTTTGCAAAATTCTACAAGTTTGATACCCTGGCTGAGGAGGACCTTGAGTTTGCTCATTCGGTGCTGCAGAGTCATCCGCACTCTCCCGCCCGTTTGGGAGCTTTGGTATAATCCCCATGGTCCTTACGGAGTACCCAGCATCCACTAGGACGTCAGAGAAAATAAGAATTTACTCACCGGTAATTCTATTTCTCGTAGTCCGTAGTGGATGCTGGGAGCCCGTCCCAAGTGCGGACTCTCTGCAATATATGTATATAGTTATTGCTTAACTAAAGGGTTATTGTATGAGCCATCTGTTGAGAGAGGCTCAGTTATTGTTCATACTGTTAACTGGGTATAGTTATCACGAGTTGTACGGTGTGATTGGTGTGGCTGGTATGAGTCTTACCCTGGATTCCAAATCCTTTCCTAGTAATGTCAGCTCTTCCGGGCACAGTTTCCCTAACTGAGGTCTGGAGGAGGGGCATAGAGGGAGGAGCCAGTGCACACAAGATATAGTACCTAATCTTTCTTTTAAGAGTGCCCAGTCTCCTGCTGAGCCCGTCTATACCCCATGGTCCTTACGGAGTACCCAGCATCCACTACGGACTACGAGAAATAGAATTACCGGTGAGTAAATTCTTATTTTTACACATTGCGGCAGGCAGATTCCCCCTTTTTACACATTGCGGCAGGCAGATTCCCCGTTTTTACACATTGCGGCAGGCAGATTCCCCCTTTTTACACATTGCGGCAGGCAGATTCCCCGTTTTTACACATTGCGGCAGGCAGATTCCCCCTTTTTACACACTACGGCAGGCAGATTCCCCGTTTTTACACATAGCGGCAGGCAGATTCCCCATTTTTACACATAGCGGCAGGCAGATTCCCCGTTTTTACACATTGCGGCAGGCAGATTCCCACTTTTTACACATAGCGGCAAGCAGATTCCCCTTTTTTACACATTGCGGCAAGCAGATTCCCCCTTTTTACACATTGTGGCAGACAGTCCCCTTTTTTTGAAGAAAGAAAGAAAGAAAGAAAGAAAGAAAGAAAGAAAGAAAGAAAGAAAGAAAGAAGAATTATACTTACCCTCTCCGCTGGCTCAGGCTCCTCGGTGCAGCGTCAGACGATTCCCGGGCAGGAGAGAAGGAGGAGGAGGGAGGTGGAGGAGGGAGCCGCAGCAGCGCTGTGTTATTGGTGGAGGCGCTGCTGCTCCTCTGCTTCACTATAGGCTGTTCTCGGAAGACAGCCTATAGTGAAGCAGAGGGGCTGCAGCAGCAGCGCCTCCACCAGTAACAAAGCGCTGCTGCGGCTCCCTCCTCCTCCTTCTCCCCCGTACCGCTGCTCCTCTCCTCTCTGGGCGGCTGTGCGCTGCGGGCAGCGGTTGCCCGCAGCACGCAGCGGCTAATGAGTCAGTTTGACTCATTACATGCTTTGGGCCCCTGGACAGAGGCGGGCCCCAGTGCAACGCACTGGTTGCACTGGCGGTAGTTCCGCCTCTGATCCCACATAGTATGATCCACAATTCAGGGATAGGGACAGAGAGTGACAGAAGTGACAGGGAGAGTGACAGAGTGTCACAAAACGGAGGTTTACAGCGCTTCCCAGTCGCACTTTGGCCTACCTGCGGCGCATTCTAAAGCGCGGTCCACCATTCACTGGTCCATCCGGCATCCCGCGCTGTTAATCACAGCATCCATTTCAGGATAGTTAGGCTTCGGCTCCTTCCCGGCCTGCTAGGCCTCAGTCCACTCTGAAGCCTAGCCTGGAGTACTGCATGTTACTTCCTGATCAGCTCACTCTGCAGAGAACTCTCCAACCAGGTAGTGTTTCCCTGACATGTGATCCCTTCAGCCTATCACCAGAGAGCAAGGGATATATATTCCAGCTCCAAGCACTGGGAAGCTGTTAGTGCTTTGTTGTCTTCAAGCCTGTAGAGAGCTCCTGCAATCTCCTGCTAAAAGAGACAGTGCATTCCCAACTTCAGCACTTCCTGACTCCTATCTCCAGGATATCCGCAAACCTGCACCGTTGGTTATCTCATCTCCAGGATATCTGCAAACCTGCACCACTGGTTATCTCATCTCCAGGATATCTGCAAACCTGCATCACTGGTTATCTCATCTCCAAGATATCTGCAAACCTGCACCTCTGGTTATCTAATCTCCAGGATATCCAGCTAGCCTGTACTGCTGGTTCAATCTCAGCTTCCAGCTATCCTGAACTGCTGGTTCAATCCCAGCTTCCAGCTATCCAGTTATCCTGAACTGCTGGTTCAATCCCAGCTTCCAGCTATCCTGAACTGCTGGTTCAATCCCAGCTTCCAGCTATCCTGAACTGCTGGCTCAATCCCAGCTTCCAGCTATCCTGAACTGCTGGCTCAATCCCAGCTTCCAGCTATCCTGAACTGCTGGTTCAATCCCAGCTTCCAGCTATCCTGAACTGCTGGTTCAATCCCAGCTTCCAGCTATCCTGTACTGCTGGTTCAATCCCAGCTTCCAGCTATCCTGTACTGCTGGTTCAATCCCAGCTTCCAGCTATCCTGTACTGCTGGTTCAATCCCAGCTTCCAGCTATCCTGTACTGCTGGTTCAATCCCAGCTTCCAGCTATCCTGTACTGCTGGTTCAATCCCAGCTTCCAGCTATCCTGTACTGCTGGTTCAATCCCAGCTTCCAGCTATCCTGTACTGCTGGTTCAATCCCAGCTTCCAGCTATCCTGTACTGCTGGTTCAATCCCAGCTTCCAGCTATCCTGTACTGCTGGTTCAATCCCAGCTTCCAGCTATCCTGTACTGCTGGTTCAATCCCAGCTTCCAGCTATCCTGTACTGCTGGTTCAATCCCAGCTTCCAGCTATCCTGTACTGCTGGTTCAATCCCAGCTTCCAGCTATCCTGTACTGCTGGTTCAATCCCAGCTTCCAGCTATCCTGTACTGCTGGTTCAATCCCAGCTTCCAGCTATCCTGTACTGCTGGTTCAATCCCAGCTTCCAGCTATCCTGTACTGCTGGTTCAATCCCAGCTTCCAGCTATCCTGTACTGCTGGTTCAATCTCAGCTTCCAGCTATCCTGAACTGCTGGTTCAATCTCAGCTTCCAGCTAACCTGTAATGCTGGTTCAATCCCAGCATCCAGCTATCCTGGCAGTGAAAAGGAGACCTGCAGTGCGGTGGCGGTGAGGTCCCTCTGACTGCCGCCATTTGAAATCTGCCACGGACCAGCAACCAATCTGGCCGCTCCGATTGGCAGCACTGTATTTCAGAGCTGGCAGCACCAGCAGCGGCGGCATGGGGGGGGTCAGTGCTCGAAGTGCCGGTATGCCATACCGGTGTATATCGGCCTACTTTGAGCACTGTTACTACCTAAAGATGACTCCCTTCTTTGAAACTGCCCACCCGGCATCACCATATTCCCGTTCAAGTGCCCAACCTAGGTGTTGGTTCATATTAACCATTTCAGAGATGTCTCTTTACCAGAGCCGGCGCTAACCGCTCAGCAGCTCCTGCAAAGCAGGGAGGCGCTGGTTGGAAGAGGCGCTCTCCCCGCTCTGCTGTTGCTGCTGGCTCCTGGTTGCCGCTGCGTCTGTCACAATGTATGACAGACGCAGGCAACGTGAAGTGCGGCTCCGGCTCCCTCCCTCCAGTTTCCACCACCTCCTCATGGCCGTGGCTTGGGGGGCACGTCACCTGGGCGCCTGATAGGAGAGGGCTCCCCTCTCTATGCAGCAGCCGTCGAGATGAAGCTGAACATAAACTACATCTCCCAGCAGCCCTTGCTGCAGGGATCTGTAGTTTACTTTCAGTTTCATCTTTGCAGTGATCAGCTGAACAGGATTGAGGGGGCAGAGGTAGGGGACAAGTTACCCCAGCCTTTCCCCACCCCCCCTCTTCCCCCCCAATACCATTAATCATGGCAGTGCACTCTAAACTAAGAAGATACTTGAGGTCCGAAAAGGGGGCGGGGCTAGACGGCACTTTACTACACAGTGCCTTGTTGCCAGCAGCATGGGAGAATGGAGGAAATGTGAGCAGCAGCATGGCCAAAACAGTGAGTATGACTCAGGGAAGGGCACTGTATGTGTGACGTGTGTGACTGCTATAAGTGTGTATAAATGTTTGCTTGTGTGTGACTGTATGTGAATAGGTGTGTGACTACATAGCTGTATGTGTGCTGGTATGTCACTGTATGTATATGTGTCACTATATATGTACTTATAAGGTGTGTGATTATATGTATGTATGTGAGAGGATGTATGTGTGCGTGTATGTTTTTAGGTGTGTGACAGCATGTATTTGTATAGGTGTGTGATTTCATGTATGTATCAATGTATGGGTTATTATTGTATACCCCTTTTACACCGCCAACTAGGAACACGGGTTATTGGACATGAGCGCGCATAACCCGTGTTGCTGGTTGGTGTAAAAGGGCCCAGTTGGAATAATCCGGGTCGATTGACCTGGTATTCCAACTCCAGGTAGCTTGCAAGGTTGAACACGGGTTCAGCACGGCACACTGTGCTGTGCAAACGGGAGCCGGGTCGATGCAACTCGGCTCCTGTTCAGTGTATGTACAGGCAGCGCTTGGAGATCATGTGATCTCAAAGTGCCACCCCCGCTGCGTCACAGGCAATGTCACCAACCCGGCAGTATGCCAAGTTGGAATCTGCGGTGGGAAAAGGGCCTGAGGCGGGTCGCACTCAGGAAGCATCCGTGTCAGGCTCCCAGGTGCAATCCACCTCAGATGACATAACAGAGGTTTTATTTTATCTTTATCCGTAGCCCAAATAAATAAAAAATACAAGTAAAAAGAGTGAAAATGCCTAGCTACCCCTTTGCCCTCGTGGATTTTATACACACATATACACACACACACACTTAAATGGGGGGGCAACAAGTTAATGGCTTACCCCAGGTGACAATACTCCTGGTTTCGGCCCTGCCCTCCTCCCCACTGCACTTTAGGCAGCGGCGCCGGCAGCACTCTCCCGCACAGAGCTGGTGCTCTCCAGCTCAGCAGCGTGAAGCGCGGCTTCGGCTTGGTCCCTCCGGCTCCCTCCCTCCTCCCCACTTCACTTTAGGCAGTGGCGCCGGCAGCACTCTCCACGGATCTGTGTGCGGTATGTACCACACACCACCTCTATCTCCCCTCCGGTTTACTTAAGTGTAAGGTTCATTAATTGTTGCACTACTTCTGTGAGCATTCTGTGTGGCACTAGTACTGTGGACATTATGTGTGGCATGACTACTGTGGGTGCTCTGTGGATCACTACTGCTGTTGGCATTATGTGTGGCACGTCTACTGTGGGTGCTCTGTGGGGCACTACTGCTGTGGCCGCTCTGTGTGGCACGACTACTGTGGGCACTCTGTGTGGCACGACTACTGTGGGCGTTATTTGTGGCACGACTACTGTGGGCGCTCGGTGTGGCACGACTACTGTGGGCGCTCATAGTCGTGGGCGCTCAGTGTGGCACGACTACTGTGGGCGCTCAGTGTGGCACGACTACTGTGGGCGCTCTGTGTGGCACGACTACTGTGGGCGCTCTGTGTGGCACGACTACTGTGGGCGTTATTTGTGGCACGACTATTGTAGGCATTCTGTGTGGCATGACTACTGTGGGTGCTCGGTGTGGCACTACTGCAGTGGGCGTTTTGTGTGGCACTACTGCAGTGGGCGTTTTGTGTGGCACTACTGCAGTGGGCGTTTTGTGTGGCACGACTACTGTGGGCATTCTGTGTGGCACTACTGCTGTGGGCATTCTGTGTGGCACGACTACTGTGAGCATTGTGTATCAAGCACGCTATTATTGTGGGCATTTTGTGTGGCACTACTACTGCGGGTGTTATTTGTATAAGGGACACTACTGTGGGTATTGTGTATAAGGAGCACTACTGTGTATCGTAATGTGAATTGGGTACGCAACTATCGGGTGCAATATGAATCAGGCATTACGTGTGGTATAATGTGAATACGATTGTGATACTGTGTGGCGTAATTTGAATTGGGGATACTATTATGTGGCCACGCCCCTTCCATGTGAGACCACACCCCTTTTGGCGAGCACTGTCCCTTTATTCCATATGGGAGGGAGGGCGCAAATTTATTGTTTGCAGGAGGGCGCCGGACACCCTAGCACCGGCCCTGCTCTTTACCTTCCTTTCGTCCGCATTTATGCGTCACCCAACTCAGTATAGTCTCTTTTCTTCTTCCCCTTATTGCCAACCAACCTTTATCATTCTGCTATAACTGTCTACTTACATGGACAGATATTTCTTTAAAATTAATTTTGTTGGAGTTCTTATTTTGGAAAGCAAATATCTTGAAAGCTGACCGCACACAGATTCCAGGTCTCACAAAGAAACAAGCATTTTTAGCATAATGAATATTTTTGATAAATTATCGCTTTCATTTAGCACCTGGCTATCTTGTCTAAAATCCCCAAAGTGAATTTACTGGCAGGCTAATCAGTCTAAGCCATACTAAATAAGCATCCAAACAAGTTGTTCAACATCTGACAGTGTAGACTTTACAAAATAACTTTACACCCTATAGTATAAACTAATTTGCCAGTTATTGTGTGTGTGTGTGTGTGTGTGTGTGTGTGTGTGTGTGTGTGTGTGTGTGTTTCTCTCCCCCATCACGTGATCAGCTCACATCCAATTATGGGATGCCATGATCTAAACAGCACTCCAGCCCTTCCTCTAATGACCAGGATGTTGCGGTTTTGTTAGAAATATAAATCCTCATTACTCAGAGGCCTTTTAAGGTACCTTGTTATACAGTATATACATGGGCTTACTTAATGGATATGTATCAAACATTCTCAAGAGTACCATTGGCTCATAGCAACCAATCACATTCTGGCTCTCATTTTAGATAAGGTTCTAGATAAATGACAGTTAGAGGCTGATACTTATATGTTGCTATCGGCCAGCTTTGATGCATCTCCCCTTTACAGCTGGATGTATACTTGTATCTGTTTAAGATATGCATTTCTGTACAGTGAATGTGGCCCAAACATTTCTATGTCATTGTTTTGGCTTGTTGACTTTCTCTTTGTGTCTGAAGAATTGGACAGGCAAGCAGAGGCCAAGTACAGTACATGTTCATGTGACACAATTAGACATGGGCTTATCTGGAAATACACTTTTTTTTGAGGCGTATATTGGGCAGGTGCTGGAAGACTGGTGAAGTGATAGGCAACGATGATTATCACATTTTATCTTCACATTAATAACACTGTAAATAAGCTATTTTCTAAGATAAAATGTAATTATAATGTATACTAATAGGGTAATGCTACTAAAGGTACATACACACTAGCCGATTCTGAGCTCAAAGTAGCTCACTTTTGGCGTTTTGAGCTACTTTCAGCTCAAACTTGACCAGTGTGTATGGTCGGGCGATGAGCGGTGAGTGCTGATGCCGCAGCCATCCGTTGGGCTGTTTGTACAGCTAAGTGAAGCACTTTCCATAGTCTCCTACTGTAAGTGCTTCATCCCCCCATGAACATCGCTGAACACAGGGAAAATAGCTCAGCGTTTATGCACTGAGCTATTTTCCTGCCAGCGATGTTCATGATCATAGCTGTGCATACACAGTGGGCAAAAACGCCCGGTGTGTATGCACCTTAACACTCTCAAACCGCAGTTCTGCACTGTCATGAGGCGTGGGCATATACACTTCCTGCACCTTATGTATGCCTGGAGCAGATGTTCCTGCTTTCTGTCTGGATGTGTGTTGAAATGTCTCTTTGCATGTAGATACCTTTTTTTTTTTCTTGTTTCTTTTCCCTGCATTATTTTTTAGCACATATGCGTTCACTTCTTAATGAGTCCCAAAGTATTTTGCAAGATAGGAATTTATTGGTTACTAGGGGGAAGTTCATCTAGCTTTGGGGCCAAGCAGTTCTGGCATTCTGCTCATTGCACCTCATGGTCAGAAACATCACAGACTCTTTTCCTCGCACTTCATAGAGGTGTACAGGAGAATGCGTAATGTTGCTGCACCACAAAACTCAAGATCTGGCCACGCATGTTAGTGTGCAATCATTACAATTCTGTTCCGTTCACTAGATGGTCACCTGCCAGATGGAGTCCTAGAAACATTTGTTGTGTATATTATCACTATTATTTAACAACCTTATGCATGGAGATATGCCTTCCAAAATAGTGTAACAAGTTTATTGAAAAAGTGAGAAATAAATAACACCCCTTTTACACCGAGGCAAGGACCCTGGAAAAAGTCAACTTGTGTGTCAGTGTGAATGGTTTATCCCGGATTATTGCCATCTGGTCATGACCTGGGATTTTCCTAGGTATGAGCTGGATAGGTGTTCCTGGGTTACATGGGTTATGATCAAAGGCTGTCATTGGTGAATCGGAAACCTTCTGGTATGCATTTTAATGATGTAGCAAGTTGAACTGTGAAGCGGTTAAAATACTGCTAGTCGGGATCACAATGCAAATGCCGTAATGCCAACTAGCCGTAAAATGCCACCGCGCCCATAGCATGGTGAGTGCAGCGAGCCCTCAAGGGACTTTCTAGTGCTCACCCACTGCCAGCATACTGGTGGCCGGGATGCCGCTGTCGGTATACTGACGGATGGCATCCCGGACATCGGTAATTCATACTGAACCCAATGAGCCTACAGGACAGACATGGGTCCAGTGTGAAAAGTGATGACTTGGGTTTTACCCGGGACCAAAGTTTGGTGTGAAAAGATGCAACATGGGTTGACCCCCTTTCTAACGTCTCGGGTTTGTGTGTGAAAGGGGTTGTGACGACGCTGCCGGCCAATTCCACAAATACTCCAATTTGAGAATTGCCACATGCGCCGTACGGGGTCACTTTTGACACACGGGATTACTTAAATACTTTCAACTGCCACCAGCAAAGACTTTTCAACGTATTACGGACGTTGCAGGCGTCTTTAGCTTTACCTGTCAAACACACACTGCAATACTTAGGAAAATAGGTAGGCATGAGCCACACAGGCGTTGAGTTCATAAGAACAACAGAATCAAAATTAAAATTAGGATTTTAATTTCAAGAATACTTCAGAGCTTTGGTTACAAAAAGGTTACAAAGATTATTAAGAATATTTTAAATACACACACAGAATACAGCAATCTCAATAAATGAAAAGGAAATAAAAACTTACAGAAACCCTAATTCACTTACGCAAATGAATATTGGATATTTCTGCCGTGGGGGACTTCACAGAATAACTCAGGTCATCTCCAGCATACTAGCTGTGTCCCCAAGAGCTCACCACTTCTATTTTCATGAGAGGGACAGATATAGTCTCCAGCTTCATCAGGCGCCCTCCCTTGGGATTTTTAACTACTTTCCTGCTGGACAAAACACCTACACCAGGTTTACATTTTGTTGGTGATAGAAAGAAGCACAGGAGAAGGGGAGGGGGTGTAGCCCAATGGCATTGAAATCTCCTTCAAAGAGAGTGAGATCTGGGAGGATTTGTACCTTGTCACCCCTGGATAGCTTTATGACTAGCCAGGAAGGTTTGGCTCCGTTATCTAAACATGTGGACTCCTTTTACTTCCATCAGGTAATTGATATGGCCATCTCCCTCTTATCAGTATTTATAACCTCTGGTCTGGTCCTTGCACATGTCATCTCAAACTTTATGGTCTGCAGATCTCCCCCAGCCTGGATGGATTGAGGTTAAGTGCAGGACATTGCATGTCAGCCATTTTGTCACATCTAGGCTGAAATAATACAAAATAATATATATACAGTCACTTGAAAACATTATTGGTGATTATTCCTGTAAGTAATCACCACACCTTAGATCACATATCATTTGTGATCCTCCTTTCTGTATTTAAACGTGACAGGGGTATTAGACATATCTGATTCTTCCAATATTAAATTGTATCTTGGATTTTTTTTAATTATTATTTATAAAGATGCATATTTCTTATTCCTCTTACATTGCACGAGAGAAAAACAAAGGAAATATCCCATTTTCCAAATTGTAAAGTTACAACTGTGCGTCTGGAAAAGATCTGGATGTGTTTGTGTATCTTACTAATTATTTTATTTTAACAACAATTGTTTCAGCACAAGAGAGTATTTAGGGTAAAAACAATTATACTGAAGCTAAATAAATTCTTATGTGAGTGTCGGACGCTGCTGATGGCTAAAAAAAATGTTTATTATATAACAGCTGTATACTACAGTACACATGTGCCATACTGTATACACAGCATCTCTTTGAGCACATCAGTACTGATTGTGAACATTTATGCTAGCCTTGTGTCTCACATATTTCCCATATTCCTTCAGAATGTAAACTGGTACAGTCAGAGGCTAATTTTATTTATTTGTGCACTGCTGCAGAATATGTATTTATTGGAAGAGAAAGGTGATAATTATGATGATGATGATGATGATTATAATAATATAAACATCAGCCTGTATACACCAGATGGTATGATTGAAGTATATTATCCTGAGCATAGGATTTAAGCTATTATAGTAAAAGAAGATACTTACTTAGGGAGGAATTCAATTACCCGCAGTAAATTACTGCGGGTGAAAAAAGGAGGTAGCCTTGGATTTGTGTAATAACAAGCCATGGTACCCGTTAACCTGCTGGTTATCATGGATTTAATTTTTTTGCCTCTGTTCAGAGGTGTAAAAAAAATCCCAGATAAGGGCTTGCGACAGGAACTAATTGAATAGCCCCGGGGGATCAATTAGCCGCACGGCATATTAACACGGCTTATTGAATTCCTCCCTTAGACTGTCTTTGCACTTATCAGATGTTTTGTACCATCACAGGGTGTGTCAAATATAATATTTTTGTTAGATCTTTCTAACAATCATCTTCTTGGCAACAGTTACACTTTGTAGCTCAAAGAATATAAACTGATTTAAACTGAGGCCAAATTCTACATCCCTCAATATACAGTATGTATACAGCTCATGATATGATTTGTCATATTAACTCTTCTATGTATATATTCTTAAATAATGCCATAAACCATCAATATAAAAACATTTTAATGAGTGAACGCAGAGGCTAAAGGCTGCTAGGATCCCTGGAATACACTCTGGTTGTTTCGTACATTCCTAGTAGGCTTCTTAATCAAACACATGGGGACCGACAAAGTTGAACTCAAGTTTACTTGCTGAATGTTATCTTGCGTGTTTTCACACTGCACATGTTCTGAGCATTGAGTACAAGCAAAGCAGACTTGTACGCAATTCAGTCGCATTTGCACCTGCACCTGCGGCTGCGACTGGGGGGGCGCAGATCTGGTTCAGGTAAAATTCAGAGAGGACCTAACAAAGCATTTGCGCGTTATGCAGACTTATGAGTACAGGTAATTCTGCCCATTTCCAGATGGATCTGTTGCACCAAGGGTAAGGTTGGTGGAAGTGCGTACTGATATTGATGATGGCTATGAAAGCAAGTGTGCAGTAGGGGGCAGCTCTGCACATGGGTGAATATACACTTTTAGTCCAGGATATACAATGCAGGACAGATTACAGCCGACGTTTTGTTCTACTTTGGCCCCTTGGATGTCTATACTTTGTCACATGCAGGGGATTTCAAGGCTCTGTCTACACTGAGAAAATTCGAATCCAGAAGGCCATTTAATGTACGCTGACGCTGTATACATAGGCGGAATGTTAAACGTTTCTTCAGCGCAGTGCGTTCGTTTTTGGTGGCTCATTGATGTCTGTGTGAATTAGGATGAAGGGTGTTACTTGTAGAGGATCTTAAGCTTGGGAACTAGTTTTCAATGGAATACAGGTTGAGTATCCCTTATCCAAAATGCTTGGGACCAGAGGTATTTTGGATAACGGATTTTTCCGTATTTTGGAATAATTAGATACCATAAGGAGATACAGAGGCGTCACTAGGGTTGGTGTCACCCGGTGTGGTAACTCATGGTGTCACCCCCCCCATGGACCTTCTCCCATATCACACCACACGCAATCCTTAGAAATGTTTTTGTACTAGTTTTACTTGTAAGTCATAATTCCTGTATATCACTGAATGCGATGGCAATAGTAGTGACATAGGACCCTATTTAGGTTGGTTTGCATATTCTGCTTAAAAGCAGAATCTGCAATCGTTTCTGTAGCATGCTGGGGTCCGTCCAGGATGCTAATTGGCATCCAGCGATGCGATTTCAATTATTTTGCGATCACATCGCTGAAGCAGATACGAAGGATGACCCCCTGCAGACGTAGCTAGGCTGCGTATGCAGGCAATGCACCGCCATTTTTCGGGTTGCAGTGGGTGCGTGTGATGTCACATAGCCGCCCCAAAAAAGCTCTGATCCCCTTTCCCAACCACACCCTGCTACGCCGGCCCCCAATGAAAGTGCAGTCCCTCAGGGATGCGACCGCACTTTGATTGCATGCTCACTGTCAGCGTGGCGCATTTTAGCAATTTTATTGCTAAAATTAAATGCAACCAGAATAATGTCCATAATTGAGTATGAGCCGAAATTCACATTATACAACACAGAATGAGCCGAAATTCACATCATAGAACACAGATTGATCCGAAATTCACATAATAGCACACTGAATGAGCCGAAATTCACATTATAGCACACTGAATGATCCGAAATTCATATTGTAGCACACTGAATGAGCCGAAATTCACATCATAGAACACAGAATGATCCAAAATTCACATTATAGCACACTGAATGATCCGAAATTCACATTGTAGCACTCTGAATGAGCCGAAATTCACATTGTAACACACTGAATGATCCGAAATTCATATTGTAGCACACTGAATGAGCCGAAATTCACATCATAGAACACAGAATGATCCAAAATTCACATTATAGCACACTGAATGATCCGAAATTCACATTGTAGCACTCTGAATGAGCCGAAATTCACATTGTAACACACTGAATGATCCGAAATTCACATTATAGCACACTGAATGAGCCGAAACTCACATTATAGCACACTGAATGAGCCGAAACTCACATTGTTGCACACTGAATGAGCCGAAACTCACATTGTAGCACACTGAATGAGCCGAAATTCACATTGTAGCACACTGAATGAGCCGAAATTCACATTATAGCACACTGAATGAGCCGACATTCACATTGTAGCACACTGAATGAGCCGAAACTCACATTGTAGCACACTGAATGAGCTGACATTCACATTGTAACACACTGAATGATCCGAAATTCACATTGTAGCACTCTGAATGAGCCGAAATTCACATTGTAACACACTGAATGATCCGAAATTCACATTGTAGCACACTGAATGAGCCAAAATTCACATTAAAGCACACAGTATTATCCAAAATTCAGGGACAGGGACAGTGACAGAGGGACAGTGACAGAGGGACAGTGACAGCAGGGACAGTGACAGAGGTGCAGTGACAGAGGGACAGTGACAGCGGTGACAGCAGTGACAGAGGTATAGTGACAGCAGGGACAGTGACAGAGGTATACTGACAGCAGGGACAGTGACAGAGGTGCAGTGACAGAGGGACAGTGACAGCGGTGACAGCAGGGACAGTGACAGAGGTATAGTGACAGCAGGGACCGTGACAGCAGGGACAGTGACAGAGGTATAGTGACAGCAGGGCCAGTGACAGAGGTATAGTGACAGCAGGGACCGTGACAGCAGGGACAGTGACAGAGGTATAGTGACAGCAGGGACAGTGACAGAGGTATAGTGACAGCAGGGACAGTGAGAGGTATAGTGACAGCAGGGACAGTGACAGAGGTATACTGACAGCAGGGACAGTGACAGAGGTGCAGTGACAGAGGGACAGTGACAGCAGGGACAGTGACAGAGGTATAGTGACAGCAGGGACCGTGACAGCAGGGACAGTGAGAGGTATAGTGACAGCAGGGACAGTGACAGCAGGGACAGTGACTGAAGTATAGTGACAGAGGTACAGTGACAGCAGGGAAAGTGAGTGACAGCAGTGACAGGGACATAGGGAAGCAGGGTAAGTACCTGAGCAGCGGAGGGGGGTGTAGTAGGCGGCCCTAGGCAGCGGAGGAAGTGGGCTGCGGTGTGCAGAACGTGGCCGGCGGCAGTGAGGAGAATGGCAAGCTGCAAGCGGTGCCGGCGCGCAAGATGACGTCATGAGGAGTGACGTACAGCGACCGGCATCCTGGCTGAGGAGACTGTCAGGAACCGCCAGTACGGACCCGGCGGCGGTATTCAGGCAGCGATTTGAGTCAGCAGGGGGATGCGATCATAACAAGAGGACGCCGCGGCACAGTTATGATCGTGCAACCCCCCCCCCCTCCCCCTCCGAGCAGGTGCATGTGCGCCGCGGCTGGGTCCGTGCTTTCTGACACATTGTCAGTGTAATGGTAGGAATGCGACAGGTGTGAGGCTCTTGTTTGCTGTCACCCCACTGAAGGGTGACACCCGGGTGCGGGCCGCACCCCCCGCACCCGCCTCATGACGCCACTGAGGAGATATCATGGTAATGGGACCTAAATCTAAGCACAGAATGCATTTATGTTTCATATACACCTTATACACACAGCCTGAAGGTCATTTTAGCCAATATTTTTTATAACTTTGTGCATTAAACAAAGTATGTGTACATACACACAATTCATTTATGTTTCATATACACCTTGTACACACAGCCTGAAGGTCATTTAATACAATATTATTAATAACTTTGTGTATTAAACAAAGTTTGTGTACATTGAGCCATCAAAAAACAAAGGTTTCACTATCTCACTCTCACTCAAAAAAGTCCGTATTTCGGAATATTCCGTATTTCGGAATATATGGATATGGGATACTCAACCTGTATATACATACCTGTAGAAAATGAAGAAATAGAGAACATGAATTACATTCATGAAAGTTACACTTTACAGTTTGTCGTATGAAAGGGAATCTATTGTCTATTTGGCTGTACAATCATTATAATAATTACATGTATTTTCTTTTTTTACTTAATAAATGACTACTTCTGCATAATATTTTATTATATCTCAATTAATGCAGATAGAAATAAATCTGATTATTATTATTACGGCCTTTCCGAGCCTTCTCTTTCCCAGATAACACAATATTGAATTTCACTGTGCAGTATTGTACAATTTTGTCTAGTGGGGGACAGATAATGTTGTTATAGACCTGAAGAAGAGTAACTGCAACCCAAACCTAACACGGTCATAGAAAATAAAACAAACAAGCTAGTAGAGCATCCATATTTACTGGTTCCAAAAATAATCTATAAATAAAACAAAGGTGATGTAAATTTTTAAAGTAACAGTATAGTAACCTGTTGGACTTCTGTGTTGCAGAGTAAAATGTATATGTAGTGCTGTCCCCCTTTAGTAAACATGAACTTCGGGTCTTGTGATTCTTCACTGATAGCCCCTTGCCTTACTCTCTAGCTTGTTGATCCTAGCCCCAGGACTTAATATTCCAGAGGAAGAAAAAAAAACTTCACTAATCACTTATGCCTGTCCAAGATCCAAGGTGGAGGGCACTGTTTTTCCAGCTCTGTAATGAATCGAATTTGAAAACGTTCCCAGTTTTCTTTGGAAATATAACGCTGGATACACTTAGTATTGAAAAGTTGTTTTTTCTGAACTCACGAAGTTAGAGAATTACACAGAGAAGAACTCTGTGCCTTTAACTGCTTCCTATCCTAAATACAGCAACATGATTTTTAGAATCTACAATATATACGTTGATGGCAGCTGGTGTCTGAGTCAGCATGCCCTCTTAATGTTGTAACATGATTTTTTTGATAGCGTTGTTTCAATAAATGTAGATGTGAACTGCATACATACAAAAGGGGCTGATTTAGGGTTTAATTCAGCGTGAGTTGTAGTTTTGCAAGAATTCATAAAACTACAACTCATTTCTCTAACATGCGGGGGGCGCCCAGCACATGGCAAGGCCGCCCCGCATGCCTGGTACTGCCCCCACCCCTAAAATGCAAGTGTATCGCTATACAGCGATGCGCTCGCATCTTAAGAGTTGCCCCCTGCCTATGCAGCCTAGCTGCAAAGGCAGTCACCGGGTAGCCATCTTTTGGGTCGCAGCAGCTGAGTGTGATGTCACGCAGCTGCCGCGGCCCCTGCAAACTGCCCAGACATGCCTACGTTGTCCGGACCGCGGCCCCCCAACGGCGCTTAGACGCCTACAAAATGATGTGTCTACGCACCGTTTCAGCCAGAACTTAGACTGCTATCACATGTGATCGCAGTTTAAGTCCTCGTGCATGCACGCAGCGGCGTGTGCGCGCATGCACAGAAGATGCTGAATTGGGCCCTTAATTTTGAGTTTATGTGCCATCAAAAATCACAAGATATACAGCTGCACACTTACTGTATTTTCCTATAACAATCCTAATATCACAAGTTTGCCAGCGCACCTCTATGTTCTGCAAGGGCCTCTGTCAGCAGTCACACAGAAGTGAAAAGGGCCCATAAAGAATATACGTTTATAAACTGACCATCTTAAAAAGGGTATATATAGAATAGGAACAAGTAGGTGTTTTGATTTATTGTATGAGCTATTCATATTGCACATGTACTGTATCATTGAGTTATGGTTATTGCTGATTTAAAACTCCTGTGTTAAATACACACAGGGCCGTAACTAGAGGTGATCTAGGGGTGCTGTCACCCAGGGCCTCAGATCCTGGGTGGTGGCACCATTACTGCTTCACGGCATCCACCGCCTGGAGCGTCATTAGAATGCTACAATAGTGCTGTACTTTCTGGTGTTGGTTGCATCGCCCCCTTAGTGTAATGTCACGTGTATGGGGGTGCGAGGTTGGTGCTGAATATTTATATAGTAGGCAAGATGATTCTAGACAAATAAATGGCTGGTAAAGTGTAGTCACTTAGTGTTAGCATGACATTCTCATTATAATGGCTGCACCCTGTTGCTGTATTTAAATTTTAAATAACTTTCATCTCAGGATCTAAAAGAATACTATTTAATTTGTATAATTTTCATAGTGGACCTCATTCAGGTCCTGGTTGTATTTGACTCACATGCTGCAAAGTACAGATTATTGGTAAGGGGTAGGGAAGGGGAGGCGGAGTCCTCCGTCTGTGAAAATGGATGCAAGTGACCACTGTTTAGGGGAGGGAAGAGACCAGGATCTTCGTCATAGGACAGAGATAGCCCGGCCCGTTATAAGGTACTCCGATGACTGGCTTGTGCGACCCCATCGGTGCTGAAAGCAACCCAATGGTGTCGTAGTGATCTGATCCCTGCGTCCTAGGACGCAGGGATCAGATGACTACTGCAGCAGGAGGCATCTACTTGTAAGAAATGCCTCCTGGTGCATTACCATACAGAGGAAACAGCATCGATAGCTACTCCATCCACATCTGAATTAGCCCCAGTATGTAAAGCAATAGATAACAACACATTTTTATTGTATTTGCCTTAAATGTGTTTAAATGCTAATAGTCTAAAGTTAAATGTCAGAGTTCCAGTTACATTTATATTGCAATATGTGGGCCATTTAGGGCAGTTGTGTTCAGGGCCGGCAACAGAAATCTCGGGGCCCGGTACACTGATACCTCTGGGGCCTCCCTCTTCCCTCCAAACACCTCCCCCCCCCCGGATATCAGACCTGCACATCCGTCCCTTGCATGTGCCAATAAATGTATTGCCATATAGGTGTATTGTTCAGGTGAACACAAAGAAATAGAGAATTTGACAGCAGATAAGAACCACTTGGCCCATTTAGTCTGCCCTAAACACGTGTACACACACTGATTTACACACAGTATATCTTTGGAGTGTGGGAGGACACTCAAGTACCCAGAGGAAACCCACACAAGCATGGGGAGAATATACAAACTCCACACAGTTAGGGATGTTACTATACATACAGTACACTGCACTACTGCTGAGCAAAGTGGACCATAATATATTATCTGCACTTTGAATAGAAGTCCTCTACCAGTGAAATTAGTATTTGTTATTAATATTGTTGAATTGCTGGCATAATGTTATTTAATTCTAAAATAACATTATGCCGACAATTCAACAATATTAATAAAAACCACTAATGTCACTGCTATCAGGTAGAGACGTTCTATTGAAAATGCAGATAGTGTTATAGCATATCCTCAGCAGTAGTGCAGTATATTTTTATTACATTGCATATTGAATGTTTTTTTAAATATTATAAAAAAACACAGATAATATTCACTATGCACTTTAATAAAAATATGCTGCATTACTTTGAAATAGCATTGCATTATTTAATATTATCTGGTTTGTTTGTTTTTTAAAACATTGTATGCTCTGGCTCATGAGAGACGCTGCGTGACAGCGTTTCCACACTCTGACTGCTGTCACTTACCAAAATACCACTGCTATCCTCCAGTTCCAAGCTGCCTGGGCTGTTTCTCCTGCAGTCCAGTGTTTCTCCTGGGCACTGGACTGGGCTCCTCTTAGGACCGTCGCCACTGCAAAGACTTAAGTGAACTGTGAAAGGCGGGGAGTAAGTGAAGGGTGTAGCGTCGCATGGATGCGTCATGTGATATCTACGCACACAGTGGGACACGGACAGGTGACTGTGGGCAGTGGCTGGGTTACTGCCGCAGAGAGGGGGGGGGGGGGGGTGTTCCAGTGGCAAACGCAGGATTTCCATAGGGGGGTTTCCGTACATGTATGTATTCATGTGTTTGTATACGTATATGTGTGGGTGGGTATACATGTACTGTGTTTGAATATACTGTATATAATCCCAGTAAAAAAAGGCAGGTGCACTCAGATTTTACAAAAAAACTGTAATGATGCAAAGTCACAGCATATCAACATGTCAGGGCTACGGGCCCCCGAAACGTGAATATGCTGTGACTTTGCATCATTACAGTTTTTTTGTAATATCTGAGTGCACCTGCCTTTTTTATCGGGATTATAATTATTTACAGAGGGCACTTGAGTATTATTTTGAATGTCAGAGGAGTGGCGGACCACCGTACATACACATACAGTAGCATACACACACACACACACACACACACACACACACTATACATGGACACAGCATACATGCATACACACACACACACACACACACACACACAATATAGCACACAGCATACATACAAACACACACACAGACTATACATGCATGCAGCATACATACAGTATACATGCACGCAGCATACATACACACTGCATACATACATACATACGTACATACATACACAGTATACATACGCATAGCATACATACACACAGTATACATGCATACATACACCCACAGTATACATGCATTCATAGTATACATACACACACACTATACATGCATATAGCATGCTTTGCATACACACACACTACACATGCCATACATACACACACCATTATAAGTAACTACAGCCTTCCATCACCATCCCCCCCAGCCAGCCTATTTTATTACACACCACCGGTCTCTCCTTCAATCCCAACATACAGTATCTAACACCCACCTGGATTCAGTGAGAGTATTGGACACATCCACTGCCTACCCAGTGCCCTCACCGTCACCAGACTTTTTCTCTTTCACCTCACGTACAAGTACAGTACCTCCTGAGAGGAGCTGTGTGCTGCGCCTGCGCTGTCACTGCAGCTCCCTCTACAGGCACCAAGAAGCAAGCGTCTCTGTGTAAGGATGGAGCTGGTGCAGCCTGTCAGTTCCTCACGCTGTATACACACACAAAAAACGATCAGCAGCGCAGATGGATCGGCGGCCAGGGGGGGTTTCTAGGTACTCGGAAACCCCCCCTGCGTGCGCGTATGGGTTCCACCGACGGAGTTATCAACTATACAGTGCCACGGCTCTCTTCCGGCCAGCGCAATCCATTCAAATTTTACCCCATCCTATGTGTTGCACTGACACAGCTTGATGCCATGGTTGATGCCCAGAACCTTGGGGCCCCTCACAACGTCGGGGCCCGGTACGGGTGTCCCCTTTGACCCCCCCTGTCGCCGGGCCTGGTTGTGTTCCATGTCAGTAACATTGAGCCATTCATTATAATAACTGCTTCTGCTGTGTAATTATATATAAAAATGTAATGAAAAGAGTTGACGCCACAGAGCAGAAGATTTAATTACATTCTTTGTTTTTATTCTGAATAACTGTTAAGGGCTGGCGGCTGTAATGCCAAAACCACAAGTTGAGTGTTCTAGTAGGAAGTCAAGTTTGGAGTTATTTACTGTATGAACCAAAGGCGCAGAGCAAATGTAGCGCTGTAACTACATGTGTCCGTGCCATGATTTGTGACCTTGCGATGAATGGTTGCTTTTGTGAAGGGACAAATAATTGGTTTAGAACATGACAGTTGGATGCAGCATTTAAGAGTCATAATCAGCTATGCACAAATTTGTGCCTCACGCAGTGGAAAAATGCAAAAATTACCTTCTGGTCATGAAAGAAAGATATTTCAATGAACTACACATAAGGGCATACTGAAGGAAAGGCTAGATGTGGAAATATTCCCTACTTGTAGTTGTCAAATTTGCATATACTGTGTGTATGCATATATGAGGGCCTGATTCAGAGTTGTACGCTAATGCAATTGCAATGCTATGGAACTGCTAACGTTGGCAAGTGAAGCTGCTGTCCATGAGAAAAGAAACACCCACCGGAGCCATTGTGAATCATTTGCATCATATAAGCGATTATGAGGACTGCTCGAATAGGTCTATGACTATGCAGACTGGACACAGGAGTAGTGACGCAGGTGCCATGTTTCTCTGCGTAAACACCCCAAAAACGGCCATGACACACCTGTGTTTTTACCGCCACCCTCCATTAACTCCGCTAAATGGTCACTTCCTGACAATCACTCTGCAAAAAAATCACCTTGCGCAGTATGATCGCAGCATGTGTACAGTCTGCCGATAATCGCTCAATTGGAAAAGCATCGGCAGAGCATACTACTCCCCTGATTGTAGAGTCTGGCAGATCACTTTTAGGATACAATCCATGTGATTTACGCATTTTTGCGTATCTCGATCCTATTCTGAATCATACATATCTTTGCTGGGTTTGTCTCTCCGTGAACTGGGTATTTCAGGGTGGATATCGGCTGGTTGGTGACAATGCAATTGAACAGAACTGTTCTGTCTTATAGGAGGGACTTTGCTAGTATTGTGGCCGTGTAGCTTGAGTTCCATGCTATTCTGACTCATGTATATGGGGAAGCGTTGCCTAATCTCTTATACATTGTGTGGGGCAGGTGCAAGTGCCATACTAATCATGACAATTGCATAGCCATAAGGAAAATAGCATTAGCATAAGGTAGTATACCAATGTCCACTGCATCACGCAAACTCAGCCAACTTAGAATCAGTCCCAACTGGGATTGGTAGGGGAGAATGACTGGCCACAAATTTTTAGCAACACACTTTCTAGTTCAGTTAATATGCTGGTGGTAGAGACACACTATAAAGTCATGTCCCACTGGTACAGATGCCCCAGTCTCATGGCAATATTCTGGGGTCCCTAATATCTGCTAGAGGTACAATGGAGCCCCAGTCACATTGCTAGGCTGTCATTGCCTAGCGATCGCCTCTGCCTGATTGATAGGCAGAGGTGGTTGCTGGGCAGGAGGGGGCGGCACGGCGGCGTTTGGCCGCTGTTTTGTGGGCGTACTCCGGCCATGGAAGCGTGGCCGGACCGCGCGGGGGGCAGGCCGCAGCGGCTGTGTGACGTCACACACAGCCACTGCGACCCGGGCAGCGATGAGTAGCTCTCGGCCAGCACGCAAAAGCTGCGCTGGCTGGGAGCTACTCCTGAAGTGCAAAAGCATTGCCGCTGTGCAATGCTTTTGTACTTCTCCGGACAGGGTGGGCCTGACATGCGGGGCGGACTAGCTCTGTGCTGGGCGCCCCCCCGCATGTCAGTGTTTCTGATCGTAGCCCTGCTAAATTTTTCAGGGCTACGATCAGGTCTGAATTAGGCCCTATGTCCATTTTGGAATTAGGTGATAGAGACTGCTGGCATTATCCTTCGGGAATATCTGCATGCATGCCCTAGTTTTTGGCTTTTGAACCTCCTACGTATGAGGTTCATAAAGACCCTGTTACAGCACATTCTCTGTGCGTCCAATGTGGTGATCCCTACACACTGGCAATCCATGACCACACCCACTATGATGGAGTGTTGTGTGTGGCTCAACCACTATATGTCCATGGATGATCTCATCTTGCCCTTGTTGAATGGCCACCAAAGCTTTCACAGCAATTTGGTACCCATGGCTCGTATTAAAGGAATTTGCTAATTGCCAGTCGCTTTGCAGGTGGCTGTGAGGGGTGGTCCTGATCGTGGGTATCTGTCTACCTTGAGAACACCCCAAAACTGCATGGTGTCCTTCTATTTTTACTCTACAGTCTGCATCTATACTTCTCACTCCTCGGCAGCTGTTTTTTCCCCTTGCTTCCTCTCTTCTTTTTCTTCCCTACTCCCTACACCTAATTCTATTTGTGTCTGATTTGGTTTATATCTTTTTTTTTTTTAAATTGTGTTTATTAACAGAAGAAATGTAACACACATGTAATAATACAATATGAAACAGTAAATGCGGACAGTTGACACACCTGTCCGTTCATTACAGTGATATGTTTAATTGTAGACTACTGCAAAGCAAAGTAATTAATGGTCATGAAGTATAGTATAATAATACATAACAGCTACGCCAAAGCGTGACAGTGAGTGAGGGTGGAATGGTAAATATCCAATATTGAGAGTCCCCTTTAGAGAAACTAAAACGGTGGGGACCCATCAGTAAGAGTTGTTACATTATACCAAGTTGTTAATCTAACCACTTTACGGATATTCTCTTTGGTATCAATAGGCAACGTGAGTAAGAAAGGAAGCCAAATCGCAAAAAACATAGCAGCACGGGATTCAACATCTAAAGAACATTCGGTCCAATCCATTTGGAATAGGAATAATAACCGGGGTAACATAAGAGAAATAGGGATATGGTCTTTTTGTATCCATTGGGATAGTATTGTTTTCTTCGCTGCAGCTGTGATGCGAGCCAGAAGCAGTCGTATACCCTTGGTTAGTGCAGGGGTTTGGGGTTCTATGTAGTTCCAAAAGGCCCATGCCATTGTTAATGTAAATGGGATACCCAAGTTGGTCTTAATGTATATCTGTACTAGATCCCAGAATGATTGTATAACTGGGCAAGAGCATAAACAATGTATAATATCAGCATCAGGGGATCGACATTTAAAACATAAGGAGTCATCAGCAGCCCCCGTAGGGAACCGCAGTCGAGGAGTATAATAAGCTCTATGTAGGAAGATACCAACTGTTTAGTAAGCAAATTAGACCATTTAATAATCGTATGTATATCTACACCCGCGAAGACGTCTTTCCATTTAGCTATGCCCGTGGTGATTTTAGCATAGTCAATCCTTCGTCTGATATAAGTGTATATTAAAGATGTAGAGTGAGGGGAGTCTAGACGTCATCGTACTATTCCATCCAGTGGAAAAGCGAGATCAGTGGGCTGTAGGTGGGTTAAAACTGATATTGCAAAGCTACGCATTTGAAAATACGCAAAAAAAGGAAAGTTTAAAGTCGGGTATCTATCCCGTAATTGGGACAATGATAATACCGCTGAGCAATCATCATTTAAGAATTGAAATAGTGAGCGGAGTCCCTGGAGGTGCAAACTGTGTATAATCTCACCTGCCTCCCCTCCCTGAAAAGCCGGATTCCCTACCAAAGACTGGAACAGGGAATGTGTCAGAGTGAGTTTAGAACGTTTTCTTATTTGATGCCATGCCCTGTAGGGAGCATATAATAATGGAATTGATTTTATATCCTGTGATATGGAGGAATTCGGGAAATGTAATATCTTTAGCAAATCATGACTAGGGAGCAAAGCCTGTTCTAGTTCCTTGTTAACAAAATTGTCCCCATCACCTATCCAGTCTAAGGCACATCTATAATTAGCCGCTAAAGAGTAATCTTCCAGGCAGGGGAGATTGACTCCCCCAAGTGAGGGTGGCTGTTTTAATTTAAACAATGCAATGCGAGGACGTTTATTCGCCCATATAAATTTAGTAATGGCTTTATTTATTGTATGGATATCCTTTTTGGATAGCAAGAATGGGAGCATCTGTATTGGGTAAAGCAAATGCGGGAAAGACACCATTTTGTATAAATGGCACCTACACAAGTATGAGATCGGCAGGTGTTGCCACCTCGTAAAGTCCTCAATTATCCTATTAATGTAATAAGAAAAATTTAAAGAATACCATTCCGAGGGACTAGATGATACACGTATACCAAGATATGTTATATAGTTAATAGCCCATTTAAATGGGAATGCACTATCCCATCCCCCCCTCACATCTCCACCCAACGCCAGTGCCTCCGTCTTATCAAAATTAATCAAAAATCCTGATATTAAGTTGAAATTCCGCAAAGTAGTCAATAGTGAGGGAAAGGATGTTATAGGATCGCTGAAATATAGTAAAAGATCATCCACAAAGGCGGATACTTTTATGGCATGAGAGCCCACTGTAATACCCTTCCAGGACTCTTCATTAATAAATGTGCGTATGAGCGGATCTAAAGCCAAATTAAATAACAGTGGAGAGAGGGGGCAACCCTGTCTCGTCCTCCTATGTAGCTGAAATTATTTTGTATTTAACCCATTAATCGTGATAAATGCTTGAGGTGTGGCATATAAAGTTTTAAAAACATTGACAAACTCCGTACCAAAGTGTTGGGCCTGTAGGACTCGTAGTATATGAGACCAGGAGACGCGGTCAAACGCCTTATCGGCATCACAACTGACTATAAGGGCTTTTCGACACTCTGATTGATTTGAGCTATGTATCGCTGCCAACAAAGTACGTATATTATGTACAGAAGTTCTGTTTCGGACAAACCCCTTTTGAGCAGGATGTAAAATTCGCTGCAAAATGGGCTGGAGTCGAAACGCTAATAATTTGGTAAACAGTTTTAGGTCCTGGTTCAGCAGGGATATCGGCCTATAGGATTGCACATATTTAGGATCCTTTCCCGGTTTCGGAAAGACCACTATTCTAGCTTCATCGAAACCTGTCGGAGCCGGATTTCCTCGCAACAATGAATTAAAAAGAGCTAACATGTATGGTATCAAATGGGTAGTAAGCATTCGGTAGTACTCTGCCCCAAACCCGTCTGGACCAGGGGATTTCCCTTTTTTTAACAATTTGATTAGAGATAGTAATTCTGATTCCTGGACCGGTGCCGTTAGAGACTCCCTTTCCTCCTCCGTTAGTACTGGTAATCCCGCTTTTTCCAAAAATCTCCGTCCATCCTTTGGATGATCAGGCGGAGACTGATATAAAGTTTGATAATAGCGTAAGAATTCCTCAGAGATCGCAGGAGTATCCATAACAGTAGAAGTAGGGTCAATATACAATTAAGTAATACGTGAAGGAGCAGAGTATGACCGAACTAAGTTTGCCAATAACCGGCCGATTTATTGCCAGTTCTAAAAAACTTGTTCCTACGGATATCATGAGAGAAACTCGCTCGTTCACTACATAGGGCATCATATTGCTGTTTAGCTGCAAGGTAGGCCTGGCGATTTTCAGGTGAGTAATGTGAAACAAGTAAATTATAAGCTTTAGTTAGGGTTTCACTAAGATCTTTTAGGTGAATGTTAAGTGCCTTGCGTCTCCTGGAGACATATTCAATAATCTGGCCCCGTATTACCGGCTTTGAGGCGGACCAAAACAGATTTATGTCTTCCACATGTTCAATGTTATCAGTCTTATAATTTAAAAATGCCTGTTCAAGATGCAGGCGAAAGTCTGAGGAGTTCTCCATGTAGGCCGGAAACCTCCAATTGTAGGATTGTGGTACAGGAGTGTCCAACTGTATAGTAAACCACACCGGAGCATGGTCAGAAAGGAGAATGGGATCTATCTGGGAGTGTACTACCTGCTGCAGAAGGGCATCCGTAATCAACCAATAATCTAATCTGGATGAGGAGTGATGGGGATGTGAGTAAAATGTATACTCACGAGAATCAGGATGTTGGCACCTCCAGGGATCACATAATCTCATCGAGTTGGTCAATAGAGAAAGCGATGGTGGGGCGATCGAACCATGGGCGGTTGCGGAGGTGGTTCTGTCTAATCCTGTCAATTGAACACAGAAAAAAGTCCCCGCCCAAAATGACTGCGCCCTCTGCCCAGTCTTGTAACTTTGCATAGATATCTGTGAAAAAGTGGTTATTAGCACCCGTGGGAGCATAAATATTAGCTAAGGTGTAAGGCAAACCATGTACAGTCAGTTTCACAAACAGATACCTTCCCTCCGGGTCTATTAAGTAGTCACTAATAGTGTAAACCAGAAATTTGCTAAAAATAATCATAACCCCTCGTTGTTTAGATGTGTAAGATGCCATTTTAAAGTCTCCTATCCATGAATCCCTTACCACATTAGGGTCAGAAATTTTCCAGTGTGTTTCCTGTAAGAAAACAATATCTGGCCGTAAACGTTTTAGGTGGGTCAGAATTTTCTTTCTCTTTATGGGAGAATTTAGGCCCTCCACATTCCAAGTAACTAATTTAAGAGCTGTTTTTAACTTTTTAGGGGGATTAACAATCGCAGTCATTTAACCGATGCCAACCCTAGGCCAAGTCATAAAATTAACCACTCTCTTTAGGGCGCCCTTTCCCGTCGCAGCAAGCGGGGAAGGGGATAGCAAAAATCTGACCAGCGGGGGGGAGTATAAACATATCACATTTAGTAGGGATATGTCATGTGTGTTAACCTCAATTAGAATTTCAACAATTACCATAAACCTTTTTAACATTATATGAACCCAGGAGGAATTCTGACTGGGTCGCATCCCAACAGAACATTGCAGGACACAATCATACCAAGATAACAATAGGGATTTCGAACCAGAAGGCCATCTAATACTAGAGCATTTTAAAAGCTGAGTAAAGTTGAGAAGAGAAAGAAGAAAAGAGATTAGTGAGTTATAGGCAAAGAATAAGAATAAGGAAGAGAGGGCAAGTTAGCCAAAGAGGAAAAAGGGAATAGTGAACTGGAGATTTTCTATAGGATGGTTGGTCCCGAAAAGATTCCAACAAATGCTACAAAACATCACATCATATCTAGGCACTGAACTACCTGAAATAGATCTAATACATTTCAAATCAAATATGGTCATTTGTAACCTGAACGTTCCAGAAATAGAAGATGACATCACAATGCAATTCTGTAGTATCAATCCGCATCGTCCATCCTGGACGGGCGGGAAGAAGCTAAGGAATCCACAAAGTTACTTGCAGCCTGCGGAGTGTCAAAGAAGTAAGTTTTTCCTGAATGTGTGACCCTCAGCTTAGCAGGATACAGTAATGCAAATCGAAGCTCCATCTAAAACATACGTTTGCAGACTGTGGAAAACTCTCGTCGCTTTGCTGCCACCATAAATGAGAAGTCTTGAAAAAGAAGGATCTTGGATTCCTGGTATTTGAGAAAGGAACGTTTTCTATAAGCATCAAGCAGACGAACCTTATCAGCGTAATTTAAAAACTTCATGATGACCGGTCAGGGCCTATCTTTGGTAGATTGTCGATCTGGACCAATACGGTGAACACGTTCAATCAGCACTGATTCCGAGTCCGATACGCATCCCAATTCTCTCGGTAGCCATTGAGATACCAGATTCATCAGTTCATAAGGTTTCACCGTTTCCGGGAGTCCTAATAGGCGCACATTACTTCTTCTGTTTATGTTCTCTAAATCTTCGAGTTTCTCTTGCATGGACGTCACTATTTTATCCTGTTCTAAGAGGGCCGTTTTGGCTGTTGTTAAATCATCCTCAAGGTCTGAGATTCTTTGCTCCGCCTCCAACAAACGTTGGTCATGATGATTCAACTGGGTAAGAGCAGAATCCAATGAGTCCTTCAATGGGGCCAGTTTTTGATCCAAGAGGGAAGCCAAGATGTCAGTGATCTCATGCGTTGTAAAGGATTTGGCAGGATCCGTCGTTGTAGTAAGTGATGGGCCTCGCAATGGATTATTATTAGGGCCAGATGCCGGCGACTGAGGGCTATCTGCAGTGACGTTGTCCCGACCCGGGCCTTTATTCGCTTGTGAACCGCGGGGGTTTCGCGGAGTTTTAGCCATGTACTTATCCATTATGAGGAGCTTGTGGCGAAAAAGGGGCCGTAGAGTATGACAAGGCATAAAAGATGTGTATAAACTTGTAGCTGCAATATAAGTGCACACCAGAGGGAGCTCCAACTCTACAAATTAAGGATGGTCAGCAGTTTTTTTCCTTTTTTTTTTTTTCCCCTTCCCTTTTCTCTATAGCCGCACAGGTAGGCCAACCTGTGGTGTAGTGGAAAGGAGCCTCAGGACAACCGCTGCGGACAGGTCAACTTGGCCAGTAGCAATGGCCGCTTATATGTAGAGATCAAAGCCCCAGAGGGGGTGAGGTATAATGAGAAAAATCAAAACAAAATAAAAAGGATGTGCACAGAAATATTAAAATGGCTGAAGAGTAGATAATATAATATGGGGAAACAGAGCACTCTTCTGTCCCTGGCCGCTTACCCCAGCCACAAAGCTTTAGAGGCAGGAGAATGGTGGAATTGCAGGCTGTTCCAGGAGTTTGTCCCACACTTAAGATGGCCGCCGGGTGATGCACAGCTCGAGGAAGCGACCCCAGGGCTCCAGTGTGTGGGCTCCTTGCGTAAAGGGAGAATGCTGTGTGCAGGGGAAGGCCAGGAGCTGGATCGCCAAGTAACTCACTCCGGGGAGCAGGAGAGGCAGCGCTTCAGTCGCGGGCACGAGCGGGGCGGGAGGCTCCGCTCCATCGCCTTGGAAACCCGCGGCCAGCGCCCAGCGCACTCGAGGTCCCGGCTGTGTGGAGAGGAGAGGGCCGCACCCCGCAAGGACGCACTGAGCGTCCCCCGGCTCCGCAACCCGCCTCCTATAGTCCCCCGTCCGCAGCAGAGAGGCAACAGATGGCGTGGGAGAACCTGGCGGCCAAACGGCAGTGTCTTGGTTTATATCTTAATGTGAAAAACAGTCCAACATCTTCTGATGCCTTTGCTACATCATGGTATTCTATATACTCTTTTGACTTGTAGTGTTTGTAAAAAGTTTGATTTGTTAGTTTTATCCTGAGTTGGTTCTCAATAAACATAAATTGCACAATAAAAAATAAACAAAGAAGATGAATCAGTAACACTGTATCACAAGGTGGCACCAAACCTGGCCATTGGTTCAGCAGGCCTAGGAGCTCGAGCTATGTCTTTCGGGTCCAGCAGTCAGCTGACAGTGCCTTCTGTCTAACCCTGCAGCGCTTCTAGCGGCAAGTATCATTAACTCTCCCCCTAGTGCCTAACTCTAACCTTATCTCCCAGTGCCACACACTATCCCTCCCCTCCTGTAGCCTAATCCTCCCCCTAGTGCATAACCCTAACCTCTCCTCCCACATCCACACCCTATCCCTTCCCTCCTGTAGCCTGACCCTAACCCTCCCCCTAGTGCATAACCCTAATCTCCCCTCACACAGCCACACCTTATCCCTCCCTTTCTGTAGCCTAACCCTAACCCTCCCCGTAGTGCATAACCCTAACCTCCCCTCACCAAGGCCACACCCTATCCCTCCCCTCCTGTAGTCTAACCCTAACCTCCTCCCAAAGCCACACCCTATCCCTCCGCTCCTGTAGTCTAACCCTAATCTCCTCTCCCACACCACACCCTATCCCTACCCTCCTGTAGTCTAACCCTAACCTCCCCTCCCACACCACACCCTATCCCTACCCTCCTGTAGTCTAACCCTAACCTCCCCTCCCAAAGCCACACCCGATCCCTCCCCTGATGTAGCCTAACCCTAACCCCCCTAGTGCATAACCCTAATGTCCCTTTCCACATTCACATCCTATCCCTCACCTCCTGTAGCCTAACCGTAATCCTTCCCCTAGTGCCCTCCTGTAGCCTAACCCTAATCTCCTCTCCCACACCACACCCTATCCCTACCCTCCTGTAGTCTAACCCTAACCTCCCCTCCCAAAGCCACACCCTATCCCTACCCTGATGTAGCCTGACCCTAACCCCCCTAGTGCATAACCCTAATGTCCCTTTCCACATCCACATCCTATCCCTCGCCTCCTGTAGCCTGACCCTAACCCTCCCCCTAGTGCATAACCCTAACTTCCCTTCCCACACCACACCCTATCCCTCCCCTACTGTAGCCTAACCCTAAACCCCTGCTGGCGCAGTTTAGCTGTAACTTCAGGTCTGTGCAGAAAACATGTTTCCATTGAGAATGTGTCGACGTTCTGCAGACAAGTTGACATTTCAGCTTGATATGTTGACAAACATATCAACATTGTGTTGATATGTTTGTCGACATCGTAAATGTCGGCATAATGACTGCATCCCCATCCCACGCTGCTGGTAATGTTCATCTTACTTATAATTATAATACACTCTTTGCATTATTGGGGGTGGGACAGAGAGCTCTAAAGTGAACACTAAAAACTGGCAAATGTACAGTGGAAACCTAAGTTCATGTAGCCTCACCTTTCATTCCTCACAGTCTGTCAGTCACTACGTGTGTTATTCACACAAGCTCTGAGATCTACACGCAACCTGTTCCAACACAATGTTTGTTATTGGAAGTGGGAGTCCTTAGCTGGGCTCTGGGGAGCTTATTATATTCTCTTCTAACCAAGGGGAGGTAGTGATATTGTCTTTCACCCCACTAAGGAACTTAAGTGGAAGTAAGCCAGGCTTCTCATCTCTCCGCCTCGAGCCCTTATTCATCCCCTTGTTCAAATTCGATGCTGTCTCCTGCTCCTATAATTCAGCCCAGCTGTATCATGCATTATCATAACTGCAGACCACCCTGAATTGATTGCGTCCCGTTAGCCCCTTTTACCAGGAAAGCACGGTGGCGCAGGTGCCCTGTAGAGATAACGACTGTCCGTCAGCAGAGAGCGTGGTATTTCAACCTGTGCATGGGGGGATGTTTCGATTCATGAATCTGGAACCGCAAAGACCTGAATCAGCACAAATCTCTGAGCTCGTTATCATTTCCAAGAACATCAGACTAACCATTTCCATCATTGGCGGGGAATTAATATGTAGAAGCAGGAGAAAACTGTAGCAGCTACTTGCAAAGTGCCAGTAATGTTTTATTTTTATGCCTTTCAATGGGTATTGACAGAACACCTTGTCCTGCATTGTCCCTGACTCTCTGTGCCTTTAGTACTGATAATTACTATTATTATTTATATGGCACCACAACTGTTACACCACAGCTCTTAACAAAGCACATAAATAAATGAGCAAAACAAGAAAACAATGACTTACAGTACAAGACAATGTAGGACAATTACATAGTATATAAACATTTCTGCATCAGGAAACTGAAATAAGCATCAGGGTGGCAGAAAGCAAGGGTTTTGTGCCATTATAGAGATTATGGCGTACAAGATAGTAAAATAGAATGCAAGCTGCTCATACCAATTTGACAATATACTTCAGGTGCTGTGCTTGAAAGGGAGGGATAATTCTAAGCAAGAGACAGAATGTGGATTAACTCCTGGTGCCCCCCAAACTATACTGGTAACATGACTTTAAAAACTATATATATATATATATATATAATAGAAATCCAGATGTCTTGGTTACATATATTTGCAGATAAATGGCAAAGCCACCAGGCCTCGACAAGGCTCCTCTGATGCTGGTGGTTCCTAATACTATATCTGAGCCTGGGGTGCAGAACCCTACAAACCGGCACAGGCCAGCACACATGTGAGAGGGTAAAGTGTTAATATGTGTTAATTACAGGGAAAGCAAAATCTATATACAAAAAGTGATACATTAGTGACGGTGAAATTAAAAGACCTAAAGTATTAATAAAAGTGTGCTAAAGACAGTACAAAATAGTCTAAGAAAGGGAAAAATCACATGAGAGGAGAAGGCCCTATTCTTGAGATCTTCAGGTGAGTACACACTAGGCAATGTCGGTGAGCGACGTTGCCTAGTGTTTTCCTTCCCGAGCCGGGCCACCCGACGGAGGGCATACACACTGTGCGATATCGCTAGCGATATCGCACAGTAACGTCTTGCCATGGCCAGCCGCAGCATGCAGCTTTGGACAATGAGTCCAAATTGAGCTGCATGCATGGCCGAGACCGAGGGTCGTTAACAACCTCGGGTCCGCACATTGCTCGTCGTTGGCTGTATACACACTGGGTGATATAGTAAACTATGTCGCTCAGGAGGGGAAAAATAAACTATATGGTTTACTATATCGCTAAGTGTGTAATCACCTTTACATTCTGAAGGGGAAAGGGCAGACAGACACAGTTGGTAATACAGTTGGGGTAAAAGTGAGCCATGTAGTAGAGGGTTAGGATGAGAGTTGGGGTAGAAGTGAGCCATGTAGTAGAGGGTTAGGATGAGAGTTGGGGTAGAAGTGAGCCATGTAGTAGAGGGTTAGGATGAGAGATGGGTTAGAAGTGAGCCATGTAGTAGAGGGTTAGGATGAGAGATGGGTTAGAAGTGAGCCATGTAGTAGAGGGTTAGGATGAGAGATGGGTTAGAAGTGAGCCATGTAGTAGAGGGTTAGGATGAGAGTTGGGGTAGAAGTGAGCCATGTAGTAGAGGGTTAGGATGAGAGATGGGTTAGAAGTGAGCCATGTAGTAGAGGGTTAGGATGAGAGATGGGGTAGAAATGAGCATGGAACAGAGGGTTAGGATGAGAGATGAGATAAAAGTGAGTATGGAACAGAGGGTTAGGATGAGAGACGACTGGGTTTGATGAAGAAATGGGTCTTGAGAGCCATTTAAAGTTTTGTAGAGAGGTGGAGAATCTGATTGGGAGAGGTAAAGAATTCCAGAGGTAGGGATAACCACAGCCAAAATCTTGAGGCAGGAATGGGAGGTAATAAGTTGGCAGGAGAAACGTCATGTATTTGTGAAGCGAAAAGGGCGGGTGGGAGTGTAAAGGGAGATAAGGTCAGATATGTAAATGGTAGAGGATTGAGTGAGGGCTTTGCAAGTGAGTGTGAGAAAATTGAATTGGATTTGGAAGAGGCTTGTAAGGAAAGGGAGGTGGATGTATAGGAAGATGAGCTGGGCAACAGCACTGAGGATAGTTTGGAGTGGAGAGAGGCGTTTGTGAGGGAGGCCAGATAGGAGGAAACTACATTAGTCCATTCTGGGGAAGACCAGTGAGTAGACAGGGGTCTTAGTGGCATCCAGGGTGAGAAAGGGTCTGATTCTGGAAATATTTTTTGAGACGGAAACAGCAGGACTGCGAGAGGTGCTGAATGTGTGGTTTGAAGGAGAGGAAGGAATCAAGAATTACTCCAGGACAGCGCACTTGAGGACTGGAGGAGATAGCTGTGTCACCAATAGATAGTGAAATTGTGGGAGGTTATCCCAGATGCGTGTAGCGAGAAAAGTAAATCTTCATTGTCTAGGGCCCTCATTCCGAGTTGTTCGCTCGGTAAAAATCTTCGCATCGCTGCGATTTTCCGCTTAATGCGCATGCGCAATGTCCGCACTGCGACTGCGCCAAGTAAATTTGCTATGTAGTTAGGAATTTTACTCACGGCTTTTTCATCGGTCTGGCGATCGTAATGTGATTGACAGGAAATGGGTGTTACTGGGCGGAAACAGGCCGTTTTATGGGCGTGTGGGGAAAAACGCTACCGTTTCCGGAAAAAACGCAGGAGTGGCCGGAGGAACGGAGGAGTGTCTGGGCGAACGCTGGGAGTGTTTGTGACGTCAAACCAGGAATGACAAGCACTGAACTGATCGCAGATGCCGAGTAAGTCTGAAGCTACTCAGAAACTGCTACGAGGTGTGTAATCGCAATATTGCGAATACATCGGTCGCATTTTAAGATGCTAAGATTCACTCCCAGTAGGCGGCGGCTTAGCATGAGCAAATCTGCTAAAATACGCTTGCGAGCGAACAACTCGGAATGAGGCCCAAGACTTGTACCATGTGTTACTTATGTATTTGTAAACTTATATTGACTGCACTGTAAAATGTATTTCATTTATTCTATGGGAGACAGTGAGAGAGAAAATCAGCATTCATTTACAGTGTGTGTATATATATATATTACATATATATATATATATATACACAAAAATATAAAACCACAGCCCCCGCCACCCCAGAAGCGGGGTGCAGTGTCTGCACTCACCACTCATAGGGTGGGGTGCATGTAGCCCATGGCCACCTACTTAAATATATACAGACAGAAAATTCAGCACTCACCATAGCAAGATAAATTATCCTCACAACATCAATAAATAAATGATGGGGGTTTAGTTAGTGAATTGGCCAATGCATGGAAGCCTGCAAACCGCTCGCCAAGGTACCCCACCTTCATGCAGGTCCAACACTATCACAGAGTCTTAAAAATTAAAACCTAGCAACTGTATCACACATAATATAACTGCAAATATGCCTACTTGGTTTAATGTGCACCTGGGGGGGGGGGGGGGGGGGGGCGTGTGTGCATTTGTCTATCTCTCTCTCTCTCTCTCTCTCTCTATATATATATATATATATATATATAGAGTAGAGTAAAGATACACTCGGCACTCCGCCAAATAAATGTAGACATCTTGCCCGGTGCCTTCCTTCTGAGTTTGATATAAGTATGGTATGTAGGCGGCACTCGTGGACTTAATTCAAATAAGAAACCCGGACACTCCTGGGTTGAATATTCAACCCAGGAGTGTCCGGGTTTCTTATTTGAATTAAGTCCACGAGTGCCGCCTACATACCATACTTATATATATATATATATATATATATATATAATTAATATCAGGTGCAGAGAGTACAGGATTGTCACTGAGGATAAGGCATAGTGACTGTAATAAACTGCAGGACTGCAATCTCTAGCTGCACATAAGAACATGCATTGGTTCCTTTTTGCAGAGCACTGACATTTATATGCCCTGCTATATGTAACATTGGTCACATGGAGTACATAAATATACGTGTTTTGTTTATGTTCAATATCTTCAGTAAAGAAGTAGAAGACGATTGCTGAGAATAACAACATGATGCCGTTTGTTTGCATTTGCAACAGTAAATTGTGACTACTGATTGTGATATAAAAAAGAGCATTCCTTGTAAACTGTAAAACTTTTACCCAGTGCCACATGTAGGGGTCTGGGTGACTATAGCACAGTAACAGACTTGACTACCCAAATCTTCCACTCATCTAAGCCGCAACATTATTACCTGTCTGGGCCACAACATCATGGAGACTCAATGATGGAGCCCAGAACCAGGAACTCTGAGCAGAAGGCAAGTTTGTGGTAATTTGCGGCTTTGCCCACCAGTGGTTAATGTTGTTGAATGAGCTTTGCGGCACCCCTCCTTGACCAGCACCCCTGGTGAGAACAGTCACCATTCTCACCAACCAGTAGTGTTATGTGCCTGCTGTTAATATAATTGTAAATGCTTATAGGCATGCAGTATGCTGCTGTTCAGTTATACAGTTTTAAAGAAAAACTACTGTATATATTTCTCTGACGTCCTAGTGGATGCTGGGAACTCCGTAAGGACCATGGGGAATAGCGGGCTCCGAAGGAGGCTGGGCACTCTAGAAAGATCTTAGACTACCTGGTGTGCACTGGCTCCTCCCACTATGACCCTCCTCCAAGCCTCAGTTAGATTTCGTGCCCGGCCGAGGTTGGATGCACACTAGGGGCTCTCCTGAGCTCTTAGAAAGTTATAGTCTTAGAATTTGTTATTTTCAGTGAGACCTGCTGGCAACAGGCTCACTGCAGCGAGGGACTAAGGGGAGAAGAAGCGAACTCGCCTGCTTGCAGCCGGATTGGGCTTCTTAGGCTACTGGACACCATTAGCTCCAGAGGGATCGACCGCAGGCCCAGCCTTGATGTTCGGTCCCGGAGCCGCGCCGCCGTCCCCCTTACAGAGCCAGAAGCAAGAAGATGGTCCGGAAAATCGGCGGCATGAAGACATCCTGTCTTCACCAAGGTAGCGCACAACACTGCAGCTGTGCGCCATTGCTCCTCATACACGCTTCACACTCCGGTCACTGAGGGTGCAGGGCGCTGGGGGGGAGCGCCCTGAGGCAGCAATAAAAACACCTTGGCTGGCTAAAATACCTCAATATATAGCCCCTGGGGCTATATATGAGTTAAATACCCCTGCCAGAATCCCATAAAAAGCGGGAGAATACGCCGCGAAAAAGGGGCGGAGCCTATCTCCTCAGCACACTGGCGCCATTTTTCCCTCACAGCTCGGCTGGAAGGAAGCTCCCTGGCTCTTCCCTGCAATTCTACAGTACAGTAAGAGGGAAAAGAGAGGGGGGGCATTAAAATTGGCACTGTATACAGTATATTATATTGAAAAGCAGCTATTAGGGACATAACTCAGTTAGTCCCTGTATATATATAGCGCTCTGGTGTGTGCTGGCATACTCTTACTCTGTCCCCCCAAAGGGCTTTTGTGGGTCCTGTCCTCTGTTTGAGCATTCCCTGTGTGTGTGGAGTGTGTCGGTACGGCTGTGTCGACATGTTTGAGGAGGATAATGATGTGGAGGGGGAGCAGATGCCTTTAGCAGGGATGTCACCCCCTGGGGGTCAGACACCTGAGTGGATGGTATTATGGCAGGAAATGAGTGCACGTATAGACTCCTTACATAAAAAATTTGACGACATGCCGACTGTGGGACAGCCGAGTCTTCAGCTCGTGCCTGTCCAGGTGTCTCAAAAGTCATCAGGGGCTCTGAAACGCCCGCTATCTCAGGTGGCACAAGTAGATGTCGACACGGATACTGACACCAGTGTCGACGACGATGAGTCAAATTTAATGCCCGTTAAGGCCATTCACTGCATGATTGAGGCAATGAAAGAGGTGTTAAATATTTCTGATTTACATCCAGGTACCACAAAAAAGGGTATTATGTTTGGGGAGAAAAAACTACCTGTAGTTTTTCCCCCGTCAGATGAATTAAATGAAGTGTGTGAAGAAGCGTGGGCTTCCCCTGATAAGAAATTGGTAATTCCTAAGAAGCTACTAATGGCGTTCCCTTTCCCGCCAGAGGATAGGTTACGTTGGGAAACACCCCCGAGGGTGGATAAAGCGCTCACACGTTTGTCTAAAAAGGTGGCACTACCGTACCAGGATACGGCCGCCCTTAAGGAACCTGCTGATAGAAAGCAGGAGGCGATCCTGAAGTCTGTATATACACACTCAGGCATTATACTCAGACCAGCTATTGCGTCAGCATGGATGTGCAGTGCTGCCGCTGCGTGGTCAGATAAACTGTCAGAAAATATTGACACGTTAGACAGAGACACGAACCTGCTAACAATTGACCATATCAAAGACTCAGTCTTATACATGAGAGATGCACAGAGGGAAATCTGCCGGCTGGCATCTAAAGTAAGCGCATTATCCATCTCTGCTAGGAGATGCTTATGGACTCGCCAGTGGACTGGAGATGCAGATTCCAAAAGGCACATGGAAGTTTTGCCTTATAAGGGGGAGGAATTATTTGGGGATGGTCTCTCCGACCTAGTTTCCACAGCAACGTCTGGGAAGTCAGCATTTTTACCCCATGTCCCCTCACAGCCTAAGAAGGCGCCATTTTATCAGGTTCAGTCCTTTCGGTCCCAGAAAAACAAGCGGGGAAAAGGAGGGTCTTTTCTGTCAAGAGGCAGAGGCAGGGGAAAAAGGCTGCAGCAAACAGCAGGTTCCCAGGAACAAAAGTCCTCCCCCGCTTCCTCTTCCAAGTCCGCCGCATGACGGTGGGGCTTCACAGGCGGAGCCAGGTACGGTGGGGGCCCGCCTCAGGAATTTCAGCGATCAGTGGGCTCGCTCACAGGTGGATCTCTGGATCCTTCAAATAGTATCTCAGGGATACAGGCTGGAATTCGAGGCGACTCCACCCCGCCGTTTCCTAAAAACCGCCTTGCCGATTGCTCCCTCAGACAGGGAGGCGGTGCTAGCAGCGATTCACAAGCTGTATTCCCAGCAGGTGATAATCAAGGTACCCCTACTTCAACAAGGCCGGGGTTACTATTCCACACTATTTGTGGTGCCGAAACCGGACGGTTCGGTGAGACCCATTTTAAATTTGAAATCCTTGAACACATACATAAAAAAATTCAAGTTCAAGATGGAATCGCTCAGGGCGGTTATTGCAAGCCTGGACGAGGGGGATTACATGGTATCCCTGGACATCAAGGATGCTTACCTGCATGTCCCCATTTACAATTCTCACCAGGAGTACCTCAGATTTGTGGTACAGGATTGCCATTACCAATTCCAGACGCTGCCGTTTGGACTCTCCACGGCACCGAGGGTATTTACCAAGGTTATGGCGGAAATGATGATACTCCTTCGAAAAAAGGGAGTTTTAATTATCCCATACTTGGACGATCTCCTAATAAAGGCACGATCCAAGGAACAGTTGTTAGTGGGAGTAGCACTATCTCAGGAAGTGCTGAGCCAGCACGGTTGGATTCTGAATATCCCAAAGTCACAGCTGGTCCCCACGACACGTCTAATGTTCCTGGGAATGATTCTGGACACGGCCCAGAAAAAAGTGTTTCTCCCGGAGGAGAAAGCCAGGGAGTTGTCTTCTCTAGTCAGAGACCTCCTAAAACCAAAACAGGTATCGGTGCATCACTGCACGCGGGTCCTGGGAAAGATGGTAGCTTCTTACGAAGCAATTCCATTCAGCAGGTTCCATGCCAGAATTTTTCAGTGGAACCTGTTGGACAAGTGGTCCGGATCGCATCTTCAGATGCATCGTTTAATAACCCTGTCTCCACGAACCAGGGTGTCTCTTCTGTGGTGGCTGCACAGTGCTCATCTTCTGGAGGGCCGCAGATTCGGCATACAGGACTGGGTCCTGGTGACCACGGATGCCAGCCTACGAGTTTGGGGGGCAGTCACAAAGGGAAGAAATTTCCAAGGACTATGGTCAAGTCAGGAGACTGCCCTTCACATAAATATTCTGGAACTAAGGGCCATTTACAATGCCCTAAGTCAAGCAAAATCCCTGCTCCTACACCAGCCGGTGCTGATCCAGTCAGACAACATCACGGCAGTCGCCCATGTGAATCGACAGGGCGGCACAAGAAGCAGGACGGCGATGGCAGAAGCCACAAAAATTCTCCGATGGGCGGAGAATCATGTACTAGCACTGTCAGCAGTGTTCATCCCGGGAGTGGACAACTGGGAAGCAGACTTTCTCAGCAGGCACGACCTCCACCCGGGAGAGTGGGGACTTCATCCAGAAGTCTTCCAAATGATTGTAAATCAATGGGGTCGTCCACAGGTGGACATGATGGCGTCCCGCCTAAACAAAAAACTAGAGAAGTATTGCGCCAGGTCAAGAGACCCTCAGGCGATAGCTGTGGACGCTCTAGTGACACCGTGGGTGTACCGGTCAGTTTATGTGTTCCCTCCTCTACCTCTCATACCAAAGGTATTGAGAATAATAAGAAAGCGAGGAGTAAACACAATTCTCGTGGTTCCGGATTGGCCGAGAAGAGCGTGGTACCCGGAACTTCAAGAGATGATCACAGAGGACCCGTGGTCTCTGCCGCTCAGACAGGACCTGCTGCAGCAGGGCCCCTGTCTGTTCCAAGACTTACCGCGGCTGCGTTTGACGGCATGGCGGTTGAACGCCGGATCCTGAAGGAAAAGGGCATTCCGGAGGAAGTCATTCCTACGCTTATTAAAGCCAGGAAAGATGTTACGGCAAAGCATTATCACCGCATATGGCGGAAATATGTTGCATGGTGCGAGGCCAAAAAGGCCCCAACAGAGGAATTTCAACTAGGTCGATTTCTGCATTTCCTGCAAGCAGGAGTGAATATGGGCCTAAAACTGGGCTCCATTAAGGTACAGATCTCGGCTCTGTCAATTTTCTTTCAAAAAGAACTAGCTTCAGTACCTGAAGTTCAGACATTTGTGAAAGGAGTGCTGCATATTCAGCCCCCATTGTGCCTCCTGTGGCACCTTGGGATCTCAACGTGATGTTGAGTTTCTTAAATTCACATTGGTTTGAGCCACTAAAAACCGTGGATCTGAAATATCTCACGTGGAAAGTGGTCATGTTATTGGCCTTGGCTTCAGCCAGGCGAGTGTCAGAGTTGGCGGCTTTATCATGTAAAAGCCCTTATCTGATTTTCCATATGGATAGGGCAGAATTGAGGACTCGTCCCCAGTTTCTCCCTAAGGTGGTGTCAGCGTTTCACCTGAACCAGCCTATTGTGGTGCCTGCGGCTACTAAGGATTTGGAGGACTCCAAGTTGCTAGACGTTGTCAGGGCCCTGAAAATATATGTTTCCAGGACGGCTGGAGTCAGAAAATCTGACTCGCTGTTTATCCTGTATGCACCCAACAAGCTGGGTGCTCCTGCTTCTAAGCAGACTATTGCTCGTTGGATTTGTAGTACAATTCAGCTTGCACATACTGTGGCAGGCCTGCCACAGCCAAAATCTGTCAATGCCCATTCCACAAGGAAGGTGGGCTCATCTTGGGCGGCTGCCCGAGGGGTCTCGGCTTTACAACTTTGCCGAGCTGCTACTTGGTCAGGGGCAAACACCTTTGCAAAATTCTATAAATTTGATACCCTGGCTGAGGAGGACCTGGAGTTCTCTCATTCGGTGCTGCAGAGTCATCCGCACTCTCCCGCCCGTTTGGGAGCTTTGGTATAATCCCCATGGTCCTTACGGAGTTCCCAGCATCCACTAGGACGTCAGAGAAAATAAGAATTTACTCACCGGTAATTCTATTTCTCGTAGTCCGTAGTGGATGCTGGGCGCCCATCCCAAGTGCGGTTTATCTGCAATACTTGTACATAGTTATTGTTAACTAAATCGGGTTATTGTTGAGCCATCTGTTGAGAGGCTCTATTGTTTCATACTGTTAACTGTGTTTCATATCACGAGTTGTACGGTGTGATTGGTGTGGCTGGTATGAGTCTTACCCGGGATTCAAAATCCTTCCTTATTGTGTACGCTCGTCCGGGCACAGTACCTAACTGAGGCTTGGAGGAGGGTCATAGTGGGAGGAGCCAGTGCACACCAGGTAGTCTAAGATCTTTCTAGAGTGCCCAGCCTCCTTCGGAGCCCGCTATTCCCCATGGTCCTTACGGAGTTCCCAGCATCCACTACGGACTACGAGAAATAGAATTACCGGTGAGTAAATTCTTATTATTAGCACTAAAATATTGTTTTCCTTCTTGTGTGTGTTCCAGGGGACAGAGGCCCCTGCAGTGGTTGTGGCCAGGAGGCAGCATAGAATCTGACACAAACAACAAGGACTCAGAATTGTCTGAGATCACCAACAGCACTCGTAGTGTTATAGTGGAGGATTGTGACGGCACTTCTAGCAAACCGTACTGCAAGCTGCTCCGAATAACGGGTTCCCGTTCCACTGACTCCGGGTCTTACTGCTGCCACTACAAATATGTTGATGCAAAGGTCAAGGGCTCCACTGCCGTCAGCGTCTACGTCTTTGTGAGAGGTGAGTGGGTACAATGCCAATGATGGGTATCCTGTAATACACAGGTTTTGAGCAAGACGTCAATGTGAAGAAGGCATGAGATCAGATTGTTTCCACAAAATGACTATTAGGCATATTTATCAAAATCATTTTTACTAAAATAATGTGAAAAAAGGGTATTTTCACAACCTAATCACAGTACTTTAGTATCACCTGTATGTATAAAAGGTCTTTTGGAGCAGTTTTTGTGAAAAACGACTCCAAGTCCTTTAATTCATATACTGTATTTTAAATAAGCAGATTGCATTTCCCATTCTTGTAATGAGAAATGCGATCTGCCTGAGTTTACTAAGGGGAATTGTGTAAAAATACCGGGGAGGGAACCCTGTGATAACAATGCTATCTGGAGATGGCTTTAAGCAAGGTTCCCCTACTATTTCTGACAGGCAGAGCAGAGCTAGGAGCTGGCCACTATGAACACAAGCTGATCACTGTATACAAGAAATAGTAAAAAATAAAAATACTTACCTACAACTGGGAGTCTGGTGATCAGTGATGGGTGAGTCTCTCTTCTGGTCAGCTGTTCACCGGGCTCCTGCTCTATGACCCCAGTAAGCTGTGCTGTAAACTGGCATCTCACTTTACAGCATATGAGATGCCAGTTTACAGCACAGCTGATCAGGGTCACAGAGCAGGAGCCCAGTGACCAACTGGTCGGAGGAGAGACTATCTAATCACTGATCACCGGACTGGTAAGTATAAGTGGAGGGGCAAGGGGGGTGGGTGGAGGGTAGCCCTAGCCCACGGTGGAGCGTGCACGGTACAATCCCAGGTTTATTTCCATGAAAAATACCCTGGGAATTGCAGAAAGCAAATTTGCAAGGACAGAGCTTTCTGAGATACGGATGGTGATAAATATGCCCCATAACACTCATAAAACGATTATACAGCAGCTCTCATAATGTGACTTATGAAACTGTGCACTTTCTTTAAAAAAAAAGTCTAGTCATCGCTTTGTGGCGTAATCCAGAGTAAAAGCTCCAGGCAGAGGGGAAAAGCAACATGCCAACAACAGAATAGGAGCACTTCAAAGCCACCCTAATATCACTTTGTCCATTTCATTTCCCCATGAAATACCACTCAATTGCATGTAAGGAATTAATTAGTCAGCTAGTGGTTGAAGGCTTTGTCTATTCATAAGAGGTCACATTGAATTACTAAGAAATAAGAGGTATGGCCACAAAATATTGCCGCCAATCAGCTCCAGCCATCTGCACCATAATGGGGGAAGCTGTGTAGTCCCAAGCAACCTGAGTTGTGGAGAAATTTATTTACCATGGGTTTGCAGCTCCCTGCTTAAGTGCCCGGGGCTATTCAATTACAGCCCATGGTAAGCCTGCAGGCTGCACATAATTCAAATTTTTGGTTGCACCCTCCTGAGGTGCAAACAGAAATCCATGGTACAATAAGTAGGGCTTACGGGGGTTTGCCGCGACTGTTCATCTAAATACCGTTCCCAAATGTTTGCACACGGGTGTATAATTATACTAATAATAGTGTGAAAGTCACAAATACTCACTAGAACTAGAGACAGCATGCAGCATTGTATAACTAATTCTCTCTTTCTTGTGTCCTCAGACTGGGAGCAACCATTCATCAACCCAAGTGGGACTCTAGAAATAAACAGCGAATTTACCAGAGTTCCGTGCCAAGTATCCATCCCAGACCTCAATGTTACTCTAAAAACGGTACAAACCAAAAGATTAATCTATAAATTATGTGAGAATAAGGTATAAAAGTGCTCAAAGAAATTATATATATTTACCTATAAAATGTAAATCAGTTTTCTGGACAGTATCAGCAAGATAAAGGCTGCTGTCCTCTGTAGATGTAGCCATGGACATCATATTTTATTTTATATTACAATAGTGCAGGAACAAATCAAGGATAATGGGATATCATGATTTAGGATCCAAGCTCAAAATTACAGTAGCATTTATTGCTATGGCTTTTAACTAGAGACCTCATAATGGGGTCTGTTTATGAAGACAAGAAAGGCCCTTTCTCTGGCGTTTTCACCAGAGAAAGGGATTTTCTCACCTTCTCTCAAAATGTATGTAAAGGCAATTTAGAGCCATCCCCATAGAGTTGACATACGCCAGGGCCAAACCTAGCGTTTTTACACCCGGGTCAAGGCAGTAATTGGCGCCCTGTGTACGCATAAGCGTAACTATATTTAAGAAGCAATTAAACGTTTTGCTCTTCCTTGCTAAGTAACGCCATATTGAGATGGAGTTACCGTGAGCCTAGCAATGGGGTATCTGTGAAGCCAGGAAGGCTTTATGTGATCCCAGCCAAGTGAAACAATTGTCTACATTTTAATGTGACCCTTTCCCAGTAGCATTAGGCTGCCAGGGAAGTAGGAGAAAGCCCCCACAGAAGAGTGTGTTGGTAATCTTGGCGCTGATGATTTACATTTAAATTAATGGTTTGGTTTGATTTTATGTTCTTTGTTTTGTGCTCCTTTAGCCAATCTCAGTCATCGCTCCAGATGGGAAGAGTGTCTCATGGGACAATAAGGAAGGGATGTTGGTCCCTGCCGACTGGATAAGGGATACGCTTTTAGTTCAGTGTATGACTGTAATCAATGGGAAAGAGTTTCTATCAAATTATTTTGTTGTCCACTTCACAGGTAGGAACTGTATCACTGGAAGGACATGGTCAACACATTGTATATCTTACTGATCACTCTGGCTGAACCTATATCACCACACGTTTCCCCTTTTCTCCAGGTTATCGTTTCTATGATATGTACCTTTCTCCCAAGGACACAGTGGAGCTGCTCATTGGCGACCAACTAGTCCTGAACTGCACGGTGACTGCCGAGTTTAATACGGCAGTCGACTTTAACTGGGACTATCCTGGCAAAAAGGTGATCAGCAGTTGTGCTTCTTCCTTCGGTATTCAGGCTACTTTGGAGATGCATGTTGGGTTTGTTTTGAGTAAAAAGTGATGGGCTATACAATGATATATTGATTTTCACATTCCATGGGGAAGGAAATTAGAGTTAACGTCTAAGTTCATTGATAAAGTGAAGTACGTTGGCTTCCAGTGAATTTGTACATTGGGGAGTTTTGGCCTTAAACTGAGCTTAAGTTGACTGAATCTACGTTATATCAATGGATAATCAGTGTTAACTTTCTACAAGAGTCTACCTCCCCACCAATTAGCAGATATGGAACTGGATGTAATGAAGTCCAAGTTTGGCGGCCATGCGGGACTTTGGCCGTACTGGGATATTTTTTTAAAGGGGCATTCATGCACAAGGCATGGTTTAGCCTTGCACATGATTGCCCCTTTAAAAAAATGTCAGAGTTTGGCCAGCATTCCGCACAGCCGCCGAACTCAGATTTTATTACATCTAGGTCCCAAAGACTCCAGGCTAGATTTACTAAGTTACAACTTTTGCAAGCAGCTGATTCTCAGTGTGTTTGACCTCGAAATTTAAAGAGTGCACAAATACTCAGTGAATAAACATGCCATGCTCTGCACTTAAAATTAGTGCTGCTATAAATTCAAGGCCAGACACCCTGAGAAGTGGCGGCCTGCAGAAGCCAACCTTTAGTAAATCTAGTCCTATTTGTAAAATTCAATATTTCTTCATGTACATACTGTCGCAAATTTAGAGATTCTATCCCTCTTCATCTATCTGCAGCTGAAACGTCCTGTGATAGAGCACTCTGGTCGTCTGCCGCTAAAAGACCACACTGAGATGTACAGCACCCTTACTGTGCCCGCTGTTAACGAATCGGACCTCGGAAAGTATGTGTGCCATGCCAAAAGCGAGACATGGCAGCACCAGAAGAGCAACGAGGTCATTGTGCACGGTACAGAATGAATGCTAAACAGTGGGGGGGGATATCATGTTGTAATACTGTGGCTGATCTGGCAGGAACCAGGCGGGCAGAGGGGACCCCTGGAGCGCATATGTTAGCCGCCCTAAGCAATTCAGCTCTCGCAGGCAACAAGTGTCCTGCTACCTCCAGCTTGGGGAGGGGGGGGGGTTAAAAAAAATCCGATACTGTGTTGGGAGCAAACATTGACCTGTCAAAGTGGAGTATTGTTTCCCTACTATATCATACACGTTAACTTTTAGTTTCTGCCCTTTTATACTTCTCTACGTTGCTTCCAGCTCCTACCCAGGGTCTGTAACATTTTGCAATTCAGATCAGCATGTGTTTTTGTCATTTTAAAGTGAACACCGCAGTTAATAAGGAATCATACGGCCAAGCTGATCAGGTATGGGTCGTTGGGTCGACTCAAGTTAGGTCGACAGTCATTAGGTCGACCACTGAAGGTTGACATGAGCATTATGTCGACATGTACTAGGTCGACAAGGGCATTAGGTCGACAGGTGAAAAGGCCGACATAAGTTTTGGGGGGGTTTTGATGCCGTCTTCTTCGTAAAGTGACGGTGAACCCCAATTAGTGCACCGTGTCCCTTCGCATGGCGAGCGAACTTCGGGCAAGGTTACCATTCCCAATTGTAGTCCAGGTGGATCGTAAAGTAGGAAAAAGTCCAAAAATTAAACAAAAATGTGAAAAACTCATGTCGACCTTTTGTTGTCAACCTAGTACATGTCGACCTAATGCACATAGCAGCTGCACTGCCCCAAAGCAGTTGCACTGCCTGCACCTATGGTAGCTACACCCTTGGAGGTCACTATCATTTCTAATAGTTCACCTGTCTCCAAAAGAATACTATTCATAGGTGTCTCATAATCATTAAATATATTCTGTATATTTATGGGTTACAGTGTTGAATTGAAGCTTCATCATAAATTAACCCCAAGGTCAGGGACCAGATTTTTTTTTAAACTATTTTAATGGTTTTTTTCTTTGTGTTTTTGTTTTGTTTTGTTCTTTTGCTTTGTTTTTTTTTGGGTGGGGGGTGGGGGGGGTAAGTTTCTTTGTGGGGGGGGGGGGGGTTCAGGGAAATCGGCCACTTATGATGTTTAAATGTTGATTGAAAAGATGTTATTGTCTTAAAAGGACTTTTAAGTGGAAACTAGAAATACTGGATACATATAATTAATTAGTGCCTTACAGTAGTCCAGAATAAATTCACTTGTGGATCAGATATTGAGGGTGCTGTATCAAACCTTTTAGTTAAGACTATGGGGGAGATGTACTAAGCCTGAAAAGTGATAAATATCACTGTGATAAAGCACCAGCCAATCGGCTCCTAACTGACATGTCACAGGCTGTGTTTGAAAAATGACAGTTAGGAGCCGATTGGCTGGTACTTTATCACTGTGATATTTATCACTTTTCAGGCTTAGTACATCTGGCCCTATAAGTGGATGTGTGTCCATAGCAACCAATCAGATTCCAGCTATCACTTTATTGTATGTAAATAAATGAGAGGTGGAAGCTGATTAGGTCCTGTTGGCAACCTCTCCACTTTTCCTATAGAAGATTCTCCTGTAAGGTCTCTGATGGAGAGACCTTACAGGAGATCAAATCTCATAGATCTCCACAGGCTGTTTAAGATTGCCCTCACCCTAAAAGAATAATAAATGTATATTAATAATAAATATATATATATATATATTAATAATAAATATATATACCTGTTCCTTGGACTGGCACTCGCTCCTTAAGGCTCTATATGCTCCGGTGCCCTCTGGGAAATGATGTAGACAATATGAAATGAGGATGCAGCGGCACTCGGAGTCTTAAATCAGTTCAAAGTGTATTCCAAGAAAGTATCACAGCATACCAACGTTTCGGGGGCCGTACCAACCCCCGTATTCACCTTGACAAAGGGGAGGTACGGCCCCGAAACGTTGGTATGCTGTGATACTTTCTTGGAATACACTTTGAACTGATTTAAGACTCCAAGTGCCGCTGCATCATAATTTCATATTATATATATATATATATATATATATATATATATATATATACATACATGGTGATTCAAAAGTCGCAGTACACCCTTGTCAAAGTCGCAGTACACCCTTTTGTTTAAAAAATTGAGCTGGAAATGGGAAAACTGACTTATATTCAAGATGGACGATTTCAAGATGGCGCCCATGTTCGGTACATACCCTAAAAGATAGCCTACCTCTCCCATACCTTACTGGAGTATTCAGTTTTCCCATTTCCTGCACAGTTTTTGAAACAAAAGGGTGTACTGCAACTTTTGAATCACCCTGTACCTGTATATATATTCAATAACATTTTGATATGTGCAATAGTGATATATACAGGGGTTGAGACAAAAAAAAAAACTCCCAGATTTTAAAGTTTGACAAAAAAAGTACTGGTAAATGCTATTCAAAATTTTAGTACATATTCTAGAAGTGTATGGGATACACTTTGTTTTCCATTGGTTTTAAATATGATATCACCCATTCCGGTTCCGGCGCTGCATGGAGTAGTCGCTCCCTCCTATAGCTCTGGTGCCTCCCGCCACTAAACCCTACTTGTCGCCCGTACCAGGTGTCCACTGGGTGGCCAGTAGACCTCACTCGCTCTCTCGCTGTCCGGCTCTCCTGCATGGAGAAATTCCTGACCCCAGGTATGCAAGGTAAAGCCTCCCGCACTAAATCTGAGGCTGCACGCGGCTCCTCAGGCAAGATGGCTGCCTCAGCATCTCTGGACCCTGGAGCTCTAGCGCCACCTTTTTGCCAGGATAGTCCCAGTTAAAGTCGACTGCCGTATTAAACTCGGCAGTTACTTACTGTGCAGTTCAGGACTAGTTGGTCCCCTATAAGCAGCTCCACTGTGTGCTTGGGAGAAAGGTACATATCATAGAAACGATAACCTGGAGAAAAGGGGAAACGTGTGGTGATATAGGTTCAGCCAGAGTGATCAGTAAGATATACAATGTGTTGACCAGGCTGACTGTCAGGCTCTCCTGCCTCCGGCTCCTGCTGTCCATGCTGGGACTTCGGCTGCAGGGAACACTCTGCTCCCCCATCCCCCTCCTCCTTCCTGTCTTATGAAGATATTGTCAGGGCTGTAAAGGAAACTGTACAGCCTATGCTTTTGGAGCAAGCACAATTACAAGCTGCAGCCTTGCAACAGGCTGTCCTCGATATCAAGAGTCAATACAAGCAACTGGCTAAACGCATTCTACATGTGGAGCATACTGCTGGTGAAAATTTTCAGAAAATTGCTGACCTTTCTGACATCTCTGCTAAACTGCAGAAATCTGAAATCATGGTGTGGTCGAAATTGGACGACCTGTAGAATAGGTCAAGCACAATAACCTCAGACTTATTGGTCTCCCTGAGTCTGTAAAAGGACCGGCTCTCTATCACTTCATTAGGCACACATTACCTGACATCCTTGGTGTCCAAGATGTATGTTCGGACCTGGTGGTGGAGCGTGCTCACAGAACAGGTCCCACCCGCCCCTCCTCCTTGTCTCCTAGATCGAGGGCTGTGTTGTTCAGGTGTATCAACTTTCTGCACAAGGAGGCGCTGTGGTCTGCCTCTCATCACAAGCGTGATCTGGATTGGGACGATGCTAAGCTATTAATCTTCCAGGACTTCTCCCCGGAATTTACCAGGCTCAGGAAAGCGTTTTCCCCTACCTTCTCCAAGTTAGTTCAAGAAGGCTGCAAGTTCGCTCTTTAAGGGCTCCTCTTTCAAAGACTTCACCAATCCTGAGGATGCTGCTGCCTTTCTTTCTGAACGCCTCGCCCCTGACTCCGTGTCGGAATGATCAGGCTCTTTGACGCTGTCTCGGACCTCTCCTCAGTTTCGGTTGCTTTCTTTGACCACCCTCGCACTCCTGCCTTTGTTCTTTGCATTTTATGGACCGGGACTCTTCTATGTGGATTTACATGGACTATCTCCACAAGCTTTCACTGGTCCTGTGGGTGATGTTTACCTGTACCCGCTTCAGACGCCATTTTATGTTATAAGTATGGTTACCTGCACCTTATCTACTGTTTTAATTGTTGAGGCCTACTTGGCCTCCCAATATTTTTTCTCTGCCCCCTCGGTCAGCACTACCAACTGTTTGGCCGCTCTACTATCCCTCCCCCCCTTTGTTACCACGTTGCTCGATATAGTGGTGGTTGGCTAGGAGCTGTATACTCCCTGCCACATGGTACTTGTTGTTCTACCTACTTCCCGTGAAGTCTTTTTCAAATTGTTATTGTTGCCCCTCCCCCCAGGGGTCTCTTTTTCTCTTTCTCTTTGTTTTTCTATGCTTCTACTTTTTCTCCCTTTCCTTCTCCCCCCTCTTGTGTCTCCCTCCCCCCCCTCAGGGTGGGTTGTTTGGATATTTAAACCCTATATACCGTAAGTGCTTATATATGTCTTCGATTAAAGTAGGTACAGTACATGGAATGTTGGGAGAATACATTACCCTGTTAAATGGAAGAAAATTCTGATGTACATCAACAGATTGCATATGGATTTGGAATTTCTGCAGGAGACCCACCTCCTCTCCCGGAGGCCCAAATCTGGGTGTCCTGGGATGTAAGGTGCTATCCGATGCCCCCTATACTTCTAAAGCCAGGGGTGTCTTGATCCTTGCTAAACGTAGCTTGCAGATAGAAGTTCTCCATTCTATATGTGACCCAGATGGCAGATTTCTTATACTGGATCTTAATATGTATAACACCAGATATGTAATGTGCACTGTGTATGCTCTAAACAGTTTTTTTAAAGTCATTCTATCTAAATTATACCCATTTGCCTCCCTACCTATGATTGAGACTTTAATGTTGTTGTTTCTAATTTTATGGACTCTATCTCCTCTGCTCGTGCACGCTCTCCCCCTGCCCTTGGTGTTCCCTTTTTTGCACAACAACTTCTCTTAACTGATGTGTGGAGATTTTTCCACCCCACTGACAGGGAGTACTTATGTCTCTCGGCTGCTCATAACACACTATCCAGGATTGACTTCCTTTTATTGTCTGATACGTTAGTACCTATGACTACTGAATCGCAGATGGAACCTATGTCTCTTTCTGACCATTCCTCAGTCTGGGTGTCCCTCACTACCTCACTGCTTTCGTAGATTGTGGCTCCTTTAAATGCTAGCGCTTCCCGACTGCTTTCACCTCTTCACTGCAGTTTCGTAATACATTGGATGTGTTCTGGGAGGAGTTCAGGCTGGAAAATGACCTTACCTGCTCTGCTGATCCCTTGACTTTCTGGCAGGCTTCGAAGGCAGTTCTCCGTGGTAGACTTATTGCGTATGTCTCCTCGAGGAAAAAGCACTTCCTCTCTGAATTTAAACGTTCTCAGTGTAATTTAGCTGAAGCCTACCGGAATTTCAAACAGCACCCTTCCCCCTCATCTCAGAAGTTGTATTTAGAAACTAAGTCACAACTGAATGCCATCCTGGCAGCCATGGGTGACCGTCACACATTTTTATAAAAGTCATCGCTACTATAGGTTTGGGAATAAGACAGGCCGTCTCCTTTCCAACCTCCTGAAAGGTTCTGCGCCTTCCTCTGTAATCCAGCCGATGAAAAGGGCTGATGGTACGTCGGCTGCAAAATCCAGTGATATGGCTCAGCTCCTTTTCGGAATTTTATGTAAATTTGTACTCCCAACCTCCCATTAATGAATATGCTAAAGAATCTTTTTGGGGTTCTCTTCCCCTTCCTCGGATCTCTCCGTCTCTGGCTGATAGTATCTGTTCCTCGATTACTATGCAGGAGGTGGTGAAAGCCATTAAGGGTCTTAAACCACTAAAGGCCCCAGGGCCTGATGGCTTCTCAGGTGAGTATTATAAAATGATATTGCCTAAATTGGTAGAGCCTTTGACTTTAGTATATAATAACATTTTAACTTCCCACTCTCTCCCCCTGTATTTCATTGATGCATTGGTCCGTTTTCTTCCCAAACCTGACAAAGACCCCATATCCCTGGTTCCTATCGCCCCATATCCCTCCTAAATGTTGACTATAAATTGTTTACTAAAATTATAGCGGATAAAGTGAAGGGGCTCCTTCCGTCCATTATCCACCCGGTCAGCTGGGATCACCTGTATACCGCTCTGGATAGGTTTGGGTTCCCGCTGGACCTAATCAATGTGCTACGTGCTTTTTACTCTTTAAAGTACTGCACTCATCCCATCTCCAAGAGATTCATGTTAAGTTTCTCCACCGGGCTTATAATGCCCCTGGGCAGCGTAAGCATATGGTCTCCACAGACACTTGGCAGTGCCTTAAATGCAAGGCGCCTAACGTTCTCCTGATGCACAATTTTTGGCACTGTCCTAAAGTGAAACGGTTTTGGCATAAGGTGTTAAGGTATCTTAAGTCTACTTTTCAAAAATGTTCTCCCTATGGACCCAATAGCAATCATTGGCCTGAACACTACCACCTGGCATTTACCCTCTTCCCAGGTACATCGTATCCCCTTCTTATATGTATTATTGACCCTGGGGGGGGGGGGGAATTCTAAATCATTGGATTTTCCAAACTTCCCCTTCTCTTGAGAATCTCAAATCCCTACTCACTACTACACTATACCTGGAACGCCAAGCCACCCTTCCTGAACTGGAACGTAATGCTCTATAGGAAATGGAGTCCCTATATTGAATCTCGCCCTCCCTCACGACAACAGCATATTTTGCAATTATTTGATTCACTTAGTTGGGAATCCTATCATAAGCTCTGCATTCCCATTTAGCCTTTAGTCTGCCCTTAGGCTCCCTGCGAACCTTGCCCCTCTGTTCAATATATGTCATGATTGTTCGTCCATTGCCTCTGTATATCTGCTGTGCCTCTGTCTTTTCTTATTGGTATTTTTTGTAACTACAACTAAAAGCCCCCCGCCTTCCCTTTCTGACTCTTTTCCTTGTCTAAGGGGGTCATTCCGACCTGTTCGCTCGCAGCGGTTCTTCGCTGCGATGCGAACGGGTTCCGGAATGTGCATGCGTGGCATGCGCATTGCGCATGCGCGTCATTGCCCGGCAACAGAGGTCGCCGGGCAACGACGCTAACAACGAAGAAAGTGGTCGCAGCGGCGACCGCAAGAAGATGGACAGCAAGAGGGTGTTCCTGGGCGTCACTTTACCATTTCTTGCCGTTTTCGGGGAGTGGTAAGTAAAATGCAGGCGTGTCCAGGCGAACGGAGGGCGGAGGTGTGACGTCAAAGCCGGCCCCATCAACGCTGAGATCGTCGCACAGGGTAAGTATGTCCAGGGCTGGTCTTGTTTTACACAAAACTTTTTTAGCTAAGCAGGGGTGCACAAGCGTTCGCAGCCCTGCTAAGCTAAAATACACTCCCCTATAGGCGGGGATTAGTTGATCGCACCAGCAGCAAAAAGTTGCTATGTGCGATCAACTCGGAATGACCACCTATGTCCTGCTTTCTTCTTTCTTCATATTGTTATGTATTTTATTGAGTGATTGCATGTTTATTTTATTATGCACTTGTTTTGGGCCTGGTAGCTATATTATTCTATAATGCCCCCGTTTTGACAGTCTACGGACTTTACATCTCTAGATTGTTATTGCTCACCTTACTGCTGGGATTGTTTTGTTGTTCTACCTGACCCTGATTTTTATATGCCGTGCTTTTTGTACAATTAGTCTGCACTGTTTCTATTTTTCTTCTCTTTAATATGAAAAAATCCAATAAAGATAATAAAAAAATAAATGAAAAAATGACATCATCCATAGGGTGGCCTTCATTATTATTATTATTATTATTGTGATTATTATTATCCTTTATTTATATGGCACCACAAGGGATCCGCAGCGCCCATTACACAGTACATAATAAAATGAGCAAACAAGAAAACAGCACTTACAGTTCAAGACAATATAGGACAGGTATAGAAAACCCGGGGTTAAGTGCCATCAAAGGGAGTATGGAGTATACGATAGTGTAAGTAACAGAAGGAAAGGCACATGAGGAAAGAAGTCCCTGCTCTTGCGAGCTTACAATCTAAAAGGTGAAGAGCTAACAGATTGGGGTCAGTAGCGACTTTTGCCCGTGGCAAGAGCCGCTACTAACTAGAATGGCGGCGGCGGTGGTTTTGAAAAGGTCCTCTCCGCAAAGGGAATCTAGACGCGCAGTGAGGTAGCGTCTAGTTTCCCTTCGCGGAGAGGACTTTTCTGTGCAGCGCTATGGGTGAGACGTCATGACGTCTCTCCCATACATCAGAGGAGCGGCGCCGGCAGACGGAGACAGAGTGCAGTGGTCGGGAACAGGAATGGGGCTGGTAAGTATTTTTTTTTTTTACTAGGTGCACAGCTACTTGTGGGCACAACTAATGGGGGCACAGCTGCAGGGGGCACACTAAGGGGGGCACAACTACTGGGGCCACAACTAATGGGGGCACAGCTGCAGGTGGCACAATTAATGGGGGCACAGCTGCAGGGGGCACACTAAAGGGGCACAACTACTGGGGCCACAACTAATGGGGGCACAGCTGCAGGTGGCACAATTAATGGGGACACAGCTGCAGGGGGCACACTAAGGGGGCCACAACTAATGGGGGCACAGCTGCAGGGGGCATAACAGCTACTGGGGGCACAGCTGCAGGGGACATAACAGCTACTGGGGGCACAGCTGCAGGGGGCACACTAAGGGGGGCACAACTACTGGGGCCACAACTAATGGGGGCACAGCTGCAGGGGGCATAACAGCTACTGGGGGCACAGCTGCAGGGGGCACAACAGCTCCAGGGGGCACAACAGCTACTGTGGGCACAGCTCTACAGGGTGCACAACGCTACAGGGGGCAAAACTACAGGGAGCAAAACTGACCACGCCCCTTTCCTATGAAGCCACGCCCCCATTTTTATGCGCACCTTCGGCGCGCACTAAGCCTATTTTGCCGTATCGGGGGGAGGGGGGGGGTGTGCCAAAGGAAACTTTCGCCCTGGGCGCCACAAGGTCTAGAACCGGCCCTGACCGGGGTGACACGTGATACACATTTGCAGTCGATGTCTGAAGTTTTGCTTCATTCAGCGGCTCATTTCTGGCGTTATCGCTGCAATTTCTGGACACAGTTACTTTCATTTGTCTGGCAAAGTTACCAAGCAGAATTGTAATTACTGGGCAGAAAACAATCCTCGTCAGCTTCATGAAAGGACTCTACGCAGTCAACTGAGAGCTAAGGTCTACAAACATCCATCAAGAGCCATTAATGAACTGAAAGTTGCTATACGCCAATAAATGCCAATATAATATCCAAAAAAAAATGGAAAATAAACTGTATTCCATGCACTTTTAGATTTTGTACTAAAATTCTGAATAATAATTAGCAGGCCTTTCTTGTTAACCTTTAAAATCTGGGAGGTTTTTTTTTTTCCTCACCCTGTATTATAATTTTAGCTTGCACATGAAATACAAATCAACATTCTCAGGAAAAGAGTAACGGAAAGATATGACATGTTGATTACAAGGCCCATACTGCTGACACTTGGTTAAGCATTGAGTAAGAAAAACCACTAACGCTCTAATCTCTAAATTGGCACCATTATTTCCACGTATCCTCATGCACACATACTTCTCATAACACGGACCTATTAAGGTGCGGTTGGCTCCCTTTTCTCTGCAGTGCAGTAGACTCTCACATTATGTCAAAGTCTACTGCGCATGCATAGGTCACGGTGACTTCTCTACTGCACATGCGCAAATCTTCAGGAAAAATGGCCACTGCACCATTTTTCCGGTGATGTGTGCTGCTGCTGCTGCTGCTGCTGCTGCTGCAGTGCCAAAGCGGGACACCGGAGAGGTAAGTATTTAACAGGGGTGAAAGGTGTGCGGTACCCCCGCCGATCCAGGGACTCCTGTGCAACACACACCCTGCTTGCATTATGGTTATGCCAATGGACCTATGTTCCATTAGCCTTTACAGTGTGTTCAGTCTGGTCCCTCGTTTTCCTTTCTATACTGCTCCTGCTGTTAGGCAGGAAATAAAAACAAGGATGAAACAAATTACTTTATTAGTGTGGTAAAGTCAAAAGAGATATGTGGAACAAATGTATACAGCAGTCCATGTATTTTTAAGCCTTTTTGTTGTGAAGTAGAAATATGCCATATTATGGCAATAAAAGTACATTGCCATAGCAATCGATCAATCAGACATTTGCTATCATTATCAAGCTTACACATGACAGATAAGAGCTAAGAGATGTTTCTTTGCTGCACATTATCAGTAAGACTTCCCTATCGCTGTTCTTATAAAGGCATTTTCTGACCTTAGACCTTCTAGAGAGCACCCGTTAAGCCACATGCGGGCCCCAGAGACCCTGCACAGGCATCCAAATTCCTTACATAATAGCACTATCGCCATTGGCTACTTGCCTCCACAGGAAATCGTATTGTGTTCTTTCCTGGCACTTAGCACTTCCTGTTTCATTACTGTTGGCACTTCCTGTTTCATTACACATCGTTATAGGTATTGCATCTATGTGATTAGTATATGTGATCTATTAATACAATGCATCTGACTGTACACCAATGTATACTGTTATGTAAAGTAGGTTTATCTGGTTATTGTATGGGACTTCACACTGATTGGTCTGCTTTAGTGACTACAGGTACATTCACTGTTTTGTGTTGGAAAAAAAAAACATTTTTTGTTAAAAACATGCCTTACATTTTTGTTTCCTATTTGCAAGGAAGAAGATTTCTGACTGAAAAACCGCTGTCCTATAATTTCTCACTGGCTTCTCACTTTCTTTTGTCTTATAGAGAACCCCTTCATTGCTGTGGAGACTCAAGATGGCATGGTTATTGAAGCAACAGCTGGCGACAAGATGATAAATTTGGCAGTTAAAGTTTCAGCCTACCCAACACCTGCTTTCCAATGGTATATAACAGCCTATCATAGGGGACATGTACTAAGCAGTGATAAAAGTGGAGAAATGAGCCAGTGGAGAAGTTGCCCATGGCAACCAATCAGCATTGACATAACATTTAGAATTTGCATACTATAAACAAATACAGAGCAGCTGATTGGTTGCCATGGGCAACTTCTCCACTGGCTCACTTCTCCAGTTTTATCACTGCTTAGTACATGTTCCCCTGAGAACTAGAGATGAGCGGGTTCGGATTTACTCGGATTTACCTGAATCTCCTTATTGGCTATCGGACGTCACGTGTTTTGGTTAGCCAATAAGAAAAATCCAGGAAATAAGAAATTTAGATAATTCTGGCGTAAAGAACTGAGTAAATCCGAACCCGCTCATCTCTACTAAGAACCTATCCATAAATGAGAGGCATCAGTTGGGTTCAACAGCTGTCACCAGTTATACTTGTGTTTGGTGCCACTTTGGAGTAAAGTGGCTTAGCAGTAATCAGCGCTACAGGAAAATCTACCAACTCTGGGTACTGGCAGTGGTCAGTGTATGGGCATGGCCACATTAAGAATACTGATGCTGCAAAGGTGGTATGGCAAAACCTCCTTGGCAGCCCAGGCACTGGGGACTTTGTACCTGCATCTCACGGCTCTCTATGCTGCTTGTAATAAGGCTAGCGACCACTATCCTAGCTGCATAAAATACAAGGATCTATCTTTTAAAACCTTCTAATTAATTGGCATTCAAAATCAATTTTTCCAAAAGGATTATAAATGATCACACTATGGACAAATAATCATCTTCATTACCAACATTAGGACTGATTTCCAAATTGAATATTTAGACACATCTAATGGAGTATTGAAGGTCTTGAGACACCCACTTTTGCCTTTTTGCATAATTTAAGTTGGCCATAGACCTCAGCCACCCAGAAGACCATATGAAACTCCGATTATCATCACATGATGATAATCCGAGCACCTGCATACACATGCGCTATGTATGGAGGCAATCCCTATTCCTGGCTGAATGATGGTGGGGTAGATCAGACAGGTTTGATAGCCAAACCATCCAGACCATTTTTGAGACTGTCCACGACTGTCATTCAGGCCCCAACACTGAAAGATAATTACTCTCAAACCAGTCATTCGGTCAGCTGTTTACCATGGTTGTGCAGCGTATGGCTAGGTTTGGTTCACATATGCCAACAATCTTGAATCTTTGAATCATTTGCTTCTTAGGAACAGAACATCAAAGTGTGAAGAGATGTATACGAGGTGTGGCTATTAAAAAACGAGACTGATGCTAAAATTTATGTTTAATTATATTAAGTACATTTTAACTCTGTTCCCCTTCTATGTACTCCCTTTCAGCATCCACACACTCATTCTTATTTTCCAATGGCCAAAGCATGCTGTACAGTAGCTCATTATCTGTCAGCTGTCTCAACAGCTCTGTCGTTTTCTTCTTTACCTCAGTAACTGATGCAAAATGGGTTTCCTTGAGTACAGATTTAATTTCACGGAAAAGAAGGAAGTCACATGGTGCTAGCTCTGCCAAGTATGTAAGGTGTTCTAGCACTGCAATCTGTTTCTCGGCCAAAACTGCTTCTCAGAGAGAGGTGTATGGGCTGGTGCGTTGCCCTGATAGAGGATGAAAACATTTTCCCACAACTTTGGCCTCTTTCTCCTGATTCTTTTCTACACCGTTTCCAGGACATTTTTGTAGTAATGTTCATTCACTATTGCACCTTTTGGTACCCAGTCTTCCACAATAACACCCTTGATATCAAAGAAAACAATTAACATGGGTTTGAATTTGGAGTTTCTGTTGATGATGGTGTTGTCCATTGCATGGACTGGTGATTTGGATTGTATTTGTTCTGTACAAATTTGTTTTTGATTTTCTTTCTGCTCGGCAGTGTTAAGCCTTGCAACCATCCTAGCACAAACTTTTGTCATGTTAAGATCTTGATGCAAAACTTGCCTAACAGTTACTTTGTCGATGTTTTTACCATTTCTGCTACCATGCCACATTTTCATTTGTTTTTGATGTGCAAGACCTTTTGAGACATGCATCATCTTCAACATCCTCATGACCGTCTCTAAAGCGTCTATTGACTAAGCCATGGATGGAGATAAAGTGGACAGAGATAAAGTACCAGCCAATCAGCTCCTAACTGCCATGCCACAGGCTGGATTTGAAAAATGACAGTTAAGGTGGGTACACACTAATAGATATATCTGCCGATCAACTGATCTGCAGATATATCTATGGACAGATCGGGCAGTGTGCTGTGCATACACACTGCCCGATCCGTCGGGGACTGACGTCATGAACTGGGCGGGCGTGTACACACGCCCGCCCAGTTCAGCTGTCAATCACCGCCGGCCGCCGCAGCATGTGTAGGGGCGGTCGGCCGACCGCCCCGTACACACACAGCGACGCGCCAATATATCGGTAGATATATTGGCCGTCGGCTGTGCTGCGCAGCCGACGCGATACGTCTGTGAACTACGGAGTTCACAGAAGTATCGGCCGTACACACTGGCCGACGGTCCCGCGATATATCGGCCGTTCAAGAGAACGGCCGATATATCGACCAGTGTGTACGGGCCTTTAGGAGCTGATTGGCTGGAACTTTTTCTCCGTCCACTTTATCTCCATCCAAGTCTTGGTAAATAGACCTAAATCTACTGTGCCACTCAAACACACGTGCACATGACATGCAATCTACCTCGTAAGCCTCGGTTAGCATAAGGACAGATTCGATAGGCGTTTTGTTCAATTTAATAAAAAAATTTAAGTTAACACATTGCTCTACTTTTGAAATAAACATTTTTACGATGCACAGGAAAAACAACTTCTGGAGGGATGAAACTTGCAAAACTGTTTTGGGATAGTCCAAGGTCAAGGTCCCCACACCCTTATAAATCAAGCTGTAAGGTTTATTTTTTACAGGTACAGTCTCCTTATCTAATAGCCACTCCTCGTATACTTGTATACTTAGAAATACGTGTGTAGATCGGCTGTGTGTCACAACACACCAAAATGCTACAGTACATTAAATCCTAGATATTGGAGTGCAGTGACTAACTGATGTGCATTGTGCATATTATTAGTAGTCAGTCATAGATTGACAGGGAAGTGATAGAAAGACAAGTCAGTGACCAATTTGAAATATGAAGAGGCGATTAAGAATTCACCTATGTCTTTCCTGTTCTCAGGTTTAAAGATGGAAAGCTGATAACGGTGAGCAGCACTTACGGAAAAATGTCACTACACTCTCTGCAGATCAGGAACGTGGCGGAACACGATGCTGGCAGATATACACTCATACTGAGGAATGAGCAGGCTGGCTTGCTTCAGCAGGTGAATGTACGACTGGTAGTGAATGGTAAGCAGGAATTCAGGCAAAGTTATTACACATTATAAGCAAAATACGTTTTCCACTTGAGTGGGCAAAGCACTCTCCCAGTTTCAGGGGATCGCTGTATATTTGCATTTACAGATGTGTCATTATACACTGTGATCTTGGAGTGCCAGAGCCTGGGCAAGTCAGACGCGCTGAGCGTCTTTCTCACTCAAGATGTGCATCTTATTTGCATATATAAAACAACTGGAAGTGACAAAACTACATTTCAACTACACTGAAGTATGTATGAATGTCATTTTAGCAACACCTGTAGGTGGCCAAATTGAATGCGATACTGTATTGCATCATTAGGGCCTATTATCAGGACCGGGAGACGTATATAGAACAATAGAGGCCATCTTCCAACCGCATTTGTGGACAAGCCCAATGATAAATCCTGTGATTATACTGCAAGGTCCATTTGGCTCACCCCAGTAGTTTTTGGGCCAGTCATGTGATATTGGGCCAGTTGCCAGATATTGGCTGTGACCTGCAGAACCTAGGGCCAGAACAGCAAATGGACACACAACACAATGGTAAGGGCTAAACAGCACATCAAAGGATGGTCAAAAAGTCTATAAAAAGTATTTAAATAAGATGGACTATGCTATTAACATAACAAAACAGAGCTGGCTTACACTTCCGAAGATGAAGATATCTTTTACATCATTACTAATCTGAAGAATATTATGTAAGTATAGTTTATAGTAGATATTTTTAAGCATATAACTAACGCATGTTGGGTCAAGTGTTGTGGCAGCTGTATGGGCAATTGTTTGCATTGCTACTAATCAATGTGATACATAGGGGTCAGAATATTGCAAGTGGTACCCGGGAAATCATCAGGAGGCACCTTGGGCATTACTCTATTTTGATCTTTATTAATACTAACAGATCCACATACAAAGCCTCGGAGAGAGACAAAGTGGACGGAGATAGTCTCAACCAACCAGCCCCTACAGTAACTGTCATTTTTCAAATACAGCCCATAACATGGCAGCTAAGAGCTGATTGGCTGGTACTTTATCTCCTTCCACTGTGGGGTCTATTTACTAAGCCTTGGATGGAGATAAAGTGGATGGAGATAAAGTACCAGCCAATCAGCTCCTAAGTGTCATTTTTCAAGCCCAGCCTGTGACATGGCCGTTAGACAGTGATTGGCTGGTACTTTATCTCCGTCCACTTTATCTGCATCCAAGGCTTAGTACATAGACCTCAAAGTACCAGACAATCAGCTCCTAACTGCCATGTTACAGGCTGTGTTTGAAAAATGAAGTTAGTAGATGGTTGGTTGGTACTTTATGTCCGTCCCAGGCTTAGTAAATAGACCCCTTTATCTCTCTCCGAGACTTAGTACATAGACCCCTTAAGTATAAATAAAACACAATGGCTATGGATAGACTTCATATTAA